>NC_044504.1:26876340-27207340 GCF_902362185.1 Chanos chanos | reverse complement strand
AGCATGCTATGTCACTGCACCACACTTACACTAATCAAACAGCTCACTAAGCCTTAAACACAAAGGAGAACACATTTCATTTCTCTTCCCATTTCTCTCTTATCTTTTGGCACAAGAAGGGGCTGTTTTGGGGTTGATGTGGGAAAAATGCTTAAATAAACTTCAAAAAAGCAGTTTGTCTCTGGCAAAGTTGCCACAGACTTTGGAGTGAGATTGGGAATGCTAAGTTACAATAGATGTCACTAAAACCCCTTTTTTTTTTTGGCTTGTCTTGAAAAATCCTCATACAGCTGTGTGGGGACTGGTGGCTGCAGTTTGTCTGCCATGCACATCAAAATAAAACTTTTCCACCTGTACTGAATTAAGTCAATAACTTGGGAAAACTGAAAAGGTGAAATTTCTGTATAGAGGTATTTTGAGGCTGTAAGAATTACCATAAGAACGGTTACAAATGGTCATTATGGATTGTAAATGTCAATGGTTATAAGGAGTTGTTTTACTTATATTAATAATAAAACCAGTTGTCTACAGTATGACACCCCTCATTTGCTTTATTACATCTATGCCCATGTGTTGAAACCTCATGTAATCTCAGATCCACCAAGCAGTCAAAGGATGACACCATAACAGCTGAGACTCTCACTCGGTTTCAGTGTCAATGATATTAGCTGAAAGGGGAGTGTTTATTAAAAAAAAATGCAGGGAATGTAAAGGTCCGAATATGGAAATATCGAGTACAGCTTTCGCACGCCTCTCCCAAGTTCTTGCCATCCCATATGAATAAAAATTTTTTGGCTTGGTTTTGTGTAGCGTGTACCCTTGCAAACAACCTGAAAAGTGTTGTGAGTGGTGATTGATTGAAACAGGGCATCTTCATCATGAAAAGGATCCCAAAGGCTCCTTTTGTCTTCTTGCTTTTGTTGTATGTCTGAATTATTTACTCATTATTCAAAATCCCTGGAGATACTTTTTTGAAGTGAATGCCAGTCTGGTATAGCATGTCAGCGTCCAGTCAAAGCAAATCGACCCTTGTGCGCCTCTCCACATCCCTGAGAATGTTTGTCTGAACACATCTCAGTTTCAGATAAGGCAGTGGTCAGGATCAAAGAAACTGAATTATGAAGGAAACATACTGACACATCACTAAGTTTTCAGACAAAACAGATTTTATGACAAGCAGACTCTCTCAAAAAAAGTCCTGCAACATACTGTTTGTTTTGTTTGTTTGTTTACATAGATTGATGCCTTGTTGGTAAAAAAAAAAAAATCCAACACCTGTTTCTTACTTGGCAGTCTGTAGGTAAAATAATAAGAGACTTTTGACAGGGACTATTGAATGTCTTACTTGCCTTTAGTCTTATGTACCTTGCAGGAATGAATAGAGCATATGGGCACTGAAACAAACATTTTTTATCAGTCAGGTGACATTTCTATAAAAGGGAATTAAGAGACTGCGTTCCTCCTTAACATATTGTTTTACATACTTAAGCGAAACGCCACTATAGTCATAAGGTGCATTTGAGTCCGGTCCTCATCTTTACTCTATTTTACCCTGTCTTTCTAATCTCAACATGCCATCCACAGTAAGTCAAGTATTTAAAGCCTCAGTCTGACCATTCAATAATGTTCCACAAGAAAGTCCACAATACTACCAATTTACTTTCACAAATGAGCCCTAGAGCCTATGGTAGAGTTATGCTAATCTCTTGAAGCTGAGATGGTGTAAATCCATTTGATTCATACCTTTTGGTTTGAATCAATACTGTGGACCGGATACAGCATTCTTAATTTTGTGTGAACATGTGAGATCTAATTGTTCTCCAGGAGAACTTTATTCGTATTCTTGGCATGTTCTTGGTTTTCTTTCTGCCTGTTGAGCCTTTTGAATAGTAACAACATAAGACAGGTTTAGTGAGAAAATTCATGCCATCAGTTCAAACAGTACACAGTGCTACCCTATTTCTGTGAATGTTTGATGTCTGAAGGGTAATTTACATTCACAGGAACAGTTAAGCAGGGATGAAAGATAGTCTGTACAGAATAAGTGCCTTACTTCATGTTTGATGTTGACTCTGAAAGGAGCCATTGCGAAAGGTGATAATTGCATTGTCTCACGCCTGGTTGTAGGAGGTTAATCACGCTGGTGTCGGCTTCATTTATCAAAACGAATGGTGTTGCTGAGAAATTTAGCCTACATACAAGAGAAAAGCTGCTCTTTGAGTCTGGATAACTGAAGTCCTTTCATTTTTCCTTCAAAACATCAAGGAACAGTAAAGAGAACTTTTCTGGTACCGATTTTCCCATTAATCAAAGCTGCTGGAGTGAGAAGCAACAGGGGTGAGAGAGGTGAAATGAGATTTTGAGGGTTTACTTTCAATATGTATCCTTGCAGAAATAAATTACTTAGTGAGTGGTCTTGGGATTTGTCTTTGTTTTTTTCCATCGAGGCCATATGTTTACATATTAATAAAATCTACTAGTTACTCAACTGAGTTTAGCACAAAACCTATGACACTTAAGTCTTCCATACAACTAAAAGGTGGTAATCCAGGGACTACTTAATGAAAAGTGGAACTACCTAATTGAAGCTGGGCTGCCAGACAATAATTCCTCTATAAGAACAACCACCATAAATACCATGTCCTTAATTCTGTTTTATTAATCTCATGAGTATTTCACCATTTTATTCCAACTCAAGGACTTCACAGACAATCACAGGCAGTTTCACAAAGATTTTAGCTCAGTTTGGACTGAGCAATCTTTACTTGCCAAGCACTGGCACATTTTTTTTGTTGTTGTTGTTTAAAAATATAGCAATGGTGAATTGAAAATGTGCAAAGAATTAAGATCTTTAGACACTGATGGCAGCGGACAACTGACAAATGCATATAACTTTTGTTTATACAATTTGTACTCAAAACAGAAAGTTAACAGTTAAGTGTAAAGCTTGCTCTGCCCGAGGGCATCGGGAAAGACATCATTATTCGTAGGTTACTCATACGCCATTGACAGCATTTTTAAGGGAGACATTGAAATCACAAACATTTGTCTCAGAATGGCTGAATCAATGTGACTGATGGTCACAAAAGGAACCAGACTGAGTTAGCAAGGATTCAGAAATACCTCATTGTTTTGCATCCTTTGAAAAGCACTCTGATTGCACGCTGTGGCAAAATAGTAAGTGGTAATCAGCAAAAATGGGACAGTTTCAGCGTTGGTCTGAATCCAGTACTTAGCCATGATCCATAAACACTTTGGGTCAATATTTCTTTTCAGGTCATCACCCTAAGTTGTTCAAGATGTTCTTAAGGCAGCCAATTAACCTAAAAAAGAAAAGATATGATTGTCTCGAAGCATCTAAAATGTTAATATTGAACATAAAAATATAATATTGAGCATATAAAGCAGAGTTGAATTTTTGCATATATCCAGATAATTTGGCCTTAGGCATACAGGCAAATGGACATCATGTATACAAGTAGTTCACTGACAAACAAAATGTTTCATAATAGAAAGGCTGCACAGAGCGACTAATTAGTTCATTTTATGAGTATGACCTGAGCATGTCAGTCAGTGACACTGAATATGCTTAGGCCACACTCACATAGATCACATATTAGGAGTCCGGTCAGCAGTAAAAATAATTATTTCTTGTCACTCTCTGTGTGTGTGTGTATGTGTGTGTGTGTGTGTGTGTGTGTATGTCTGTGTCTGCATGAATGTATGGTGTTTAAGGCACTATAGCTGGCAGGCTCAGGATTGTTGTAGGTGCATAATTTTGTGCCTTTTGCAGTGTTTCATATTTTTCCCTGTTCGCTTTTGAAAAGCAATTTCATTCTTTGGTTTTTAGCATGACAGTGCTGTGGATTCAGATTCATTTGCATAGTTAACAGACACTTCAGTCTTTGGTTCCAGGTAGACAGTTGTATACACTTGTCTGGAGAGTTTGTTTTGTTGTTGTACATTCTGGAGCCAGAATGTACAACATTCTGTAGCTTCCTCTTGTTGCACAGCCCTGGGTTAGTATTTTGAATAGCCATGGCACAAATTTTTCAACACCCCCTCTACATAATCCTAGCTTTGATTGTCTTCTAAGAGAACTGTATTATTGACATTTCTACCATATAGTGTTGTTTTTACAAATACACTCCATTGCAAGTATTGAATTTCGGCGGGGAATGATGATATCGACACATATATTGATGCAATACTACCTTACTCCCCCATAGTCATTTCGGTCATTATTATCCAAACAAAAACACTATACGTTTAAACAATTGGAGAATATGGATCAAACTTGACAGTTTGCCAAAGAGTTTTAAACTACTCGTCCATCAAATGAACTGGATACATTTAGTTTAAAAAACAAAACAAAAACAAGAAACATTTTTAGAGCTGATGTGCTCCAGACTGAAACATATTTGTGAGGGTGTTGTCTCAGATGAAGTATTCTTTCTTGTTTTCATCCATGGCATCTTGCAACGCAGGGTCACTTCTTAGCGCAGCATCGGCTGTCTCGGCATACTCCGTGCCCTTGGCCTCGTTAGTGTGATACGTGCCTTTGTGCCGGTACATGTACCGGAGCACCACCACGACCAAGCACAGCAGAACCAGCACCACTGCTGTTATGACAACTGTTAAATAAATTAAATACAATAAATACCACAAGTAAATCAGCAAATAAGGAAAAAAAGCAAGTAAGTCAGTAAATAAGTAAATATATAAGTCTACTGAAAGGGATTTTCTGTAGGGCTTCTTTATCTTAACTGTTGCTTAGAGATATAGATAACAACTATGTCTGTTTAAATACAGTATCCAAAAGACAAAAAAAGGTTATAAAGATTCCTTATGAATCAAATAAACACAAAGTGCTATGTTAATATCCTCGTAAAATGTAAAGATTGTTTGCTTTGGAGAGGTCTCAAGGACCACCTCTTCAATATTAAATGGCTGTGAATTATTACTTGCAGTAACCTCTGAACTCAAACAGAGAGCTGCTTTCTGAGTTATGCGTAACTGAAGAAGTCATGTGTGACTGAAGAACAAAATGGAGCACACATACTGCTTTTGACATTACTACATCATTTTGCCCTTTCAACCCTCTGAAACTCTTTTGAGATGGAGGGATATCTTGTATGGAAATTGTCTTCCATTTCTGGGTAATCACCCGTGCCTCTCCATGGACGTCACATGATAAAAGTCTAAAGCCCCGAAAATTGGAAAAACTGAAGACACAGAGAACAAGATGACTTCAAAATCATGTTCTTCAACCCTGTTGGCAGGCACTGTCTATCTTTTATGAGGTTTCTGTGCCATTAAACAGTAGTGACATTACATCTCAGCCATCTGAATCCCCAATGGCTTTATGCATCCCTGTTCCAAAACATTAAACATAGGATACTGTTGTGTTCTTAAGTGACAGAACTGGACATTAGAGAATTTTGCACCATTATAAACAATAAGGCAGCCAGCTTCAAGATTCACTATTATTCACAGGAACTAAATTTCCACGTCAAGGGGTGAGTCTGATGGGACAATAAATACTGGGAACATGAAAGTTCATTTACTCACCTCCCAGTATGGCATCAAAGTAGCCATTATCCTCTGCTTTGTCTGGAAACACACCACAAAAATGTTTAGGATAAAGGCATGGGATATTCTGATTTCTAATAACATTTTAACTGTCGATCTTGTGACTGTTTTTATAAAGACAATTGTGGATTACACAAGCATGCATAGGTGTTTATATAATCCAAATTTACATTCCTAGAAATTTGCTATGTGAATTGTTAGATGGGTTTCCCAGGAAAGTATTAAGACTACTTCAGATTGCTCACTGAATGATAATTCATAATCAGATATACAGTTTAAACAATGACCAGTATTAAACTCTGGTCTCAGACCTGTTTTAGTATTAGGCTTATATCTTTGCTTCTCCAGATGCCAACCAGATATTCAGCCTGTTTTGCTGTACATTGGTCTGAAGAACATATATTTCAGATAAACTGGTTACGTAATCATTATTTCACTGGTTCTACAGCTTTTTTATAAATTCGACCTGTGCCTGTAAAGATGACTAATCTCACTACTCCAACAACAATTACATTCAGTTTGACAAGACATGCACACACACTCGCACCTGTGCACACACACACACACACACACACACACACACATACATATTCTTATATATTCTTATCAGATACAGTCAGGCTTAATGGCAACTTGGTGTGATTCTCTTGTTTCTCTATACATGACATTTAAAATATGATGAGTTATATCATGAACTGAAACACATTTATACGATCTGTGTAGCGCTCATTGTCTTGGTATGATCGCCATGGGGTTTCAGTACAATATTTAGAAGGCATTTTGCAATAACTTTATTAAAATTAAGAGTTATCAAAACTGACACCCCTCCCCCAATCACTGTACAATGCACCACATGTTCAAACTTGTATTAAATATTTATTTCCCCTGACTTTTGTTGTAACATTTGTGCATTTTTCATGAGGCATTTGTTTTTATAGACAGCTGTCTCTCTGACATCCACAGGGTGACTCAATGTGTCCTTAACCCTGGAGATGAGCAGCTCATTAAAGAAAGTGATTACAGATAATCATGAATTATTGCATGGGCAACATCTGCCCGCCTCGACTTGACTTTCCCTGAAGGACAAAGGAGTATTGCTGTGTTGTAAAACATGTCGCAGTGGAGATAGTCCTAGCGCAATGCTGAGTTAATGGGTCAAAAAAAGTCTCCAGTCCAATCTAACTCATTTCCCCCCAAACATCAACAATTAAAACTACCTCATTAATGTCTAATCACCCATGACATGAAGCTGTGTGGTTGTCATTAAAACCTCATAATTCTGTGGTGTTTACAGTGTGGTTGTACTCTAAGCAATTAGAGAGATTACTGAATTTGGTCATCTGGGAAAATATGGTAGGGATTAGCATAGGGAGGTCTTGAGTATGGATGCAGCGGTGAAGCATAGTAAATCCTGAAAAAAATCTGGAACAAGTCTTGCATGGCTCTTTCCTTCCTCCTGAAAGTACTCACATTTACTGATTTTGACCAGTTTATCAATAAAATGAAGTTGCCAAACCAAGCCATAAAGGAGAGTAGAAAAAAGTACTACAAGTGAAGATTTATAAATGGCTCTGTAATTTGTTTTAATTCACAATTTTACCTTTATCTTTAACTTTAACTTTAGGTGTTGTATTGTTCATTCTTAGTTTGGAAACAGATTCTGTGGTTAATTAAGTTTTATACATAAAACTGACTCTGACTTAAACATTTACGTGAGTTGGGTTTTATAGCTAGCTCTAGTTCACAAGTGACTACAGCCTTTCATAAGCAGTAATAATTTTCAAAACTAACGAGAGTTCTGTTGGCTTTTTCAAAGCGACCATATTTGAAAAGAAAAGGGAAAAAAAACAATAAAAAATAAAATGAAATTCTGTCTTGTAAAACTCTTAACAAAGATGTTGCATCAATACTGAGTTTGCTCTCTTGGTTCTTGTTATTCACCAAGGGAGTAGAAAGGAAAGGTGAATCCTCAGAGCCCCAGGAAACACTTTTTCTCCCCCAAAATGAATGCTGTAGTGGTTTGGCTTGTACCTGGGAATGCAGGAAAAACAAATACGGTAACATTTAGGTGCTTCAACACACGGATGAAAACAAGTGGTTCTCAGTGTAGCTCTTTCATTCACAAGACAAACAGTGCTCTACAGCACTCTACAGGGAACATCTCAGCAGAGTGCTGAAATGTTATTTTGTGAAGGGGAGATTGAGAGGAAGATATCTTGTGATTTGGATAAAACATACTTTATGCTTCATATTATTCTTTTAGGGATCTCACAGGTTTTGTGAAGGAGAATTCATATTATATTTTAATCAATACATGCACTCATGAAATTTTTATGAACGGAGGAATGTGAGGAGATGCTGAAAAGTATCCTAAAACCTCAGAGACAGAGGGAAAAATGTTAGACTTTAGAAAGCTGTAAAAAGTCAGTTGTCATATCTGCAAAAAAGTTTTGAACACAGTGATCGAAGAGCCTAAGGAAGTTCAGTAATGTAGAAACAGTCACAGGTGCATAAAATAATAGAAGCATATATTCTGTGTCCACAAAATTCAGACAAACTGAATTTGCTCATTTGGGAGATCATGTAGGGTATTAGCACACAGGGGTGTGGAATGTAGATGCAGTTATGAAGCACAGACATTCTAAAAACACTTCTTTGCAACTGAAGTGCCATTTTAAATTTTAACAAAAGTGAACATGTGTGTCTTTCATTAGTGAAGTTTGTTTCACAGTTTTCTTGTTATCTAATATATTTGCCACTAAACAACAAATGAAATGTACAATTTGTGATTTGGGCATCCAAAAACTCTGTAATAGGTGCCAAACTGATGTGTCCAAAGACCCCACAGTCTGCCACAAATTGGTAATTGGAGAGTTAAGCTTCTTCAAATGAACCACTGCTTGTCCTTTTAATCGGGCCAGCAACAGAAGTGGCTATGCGCTCTGAGGAAGGCCCTAAATCCCAGCTATATTTTGCCGAGCAAACACAAGGGAAACCGATCTCTCGCCCGGAGGTACATCTCCTGTCCCAAACCTTCCTTGTTAGTCTCATTAGCAAGATTCACCCGAGGTGCCGTGACACAGAACAGGACATCTGTGCCAGCACAGGCAGATCTGACGACTTCTCCTTCTTCCTCTTTTTTTTTTTTTTTTTTTTTCTTGGCTTGCCATCAGACCCAAAGGGCCTGAACTGACAGGCGACTGGGGACTAAAGGCTTCACATGCCAGGGAACATTAGAACTATCCTATCCTTGGCCATCTTTCTCTCTCTCCCCCTCTTTATCTCCTTTCAAAACATTCAGATTTTCCCACATCCATTGGAGGGAGATCAACCCACCCCTTTCATCATCTTCCCAGAAGTGGGCCTAAGCTCAGTCCAAAGCTGGCTTTTGCGTTTTGAAGTACTTCAGGTCACCTCCTGGCAGCAAAGAAGGACAGCATATCCTATGACTCGAATGAATTTCACTCTCCTGTTAAGGGGGACATAGAACATATTGGTTTTGACACTTGCTTGTGTACATGGATGCTGATCTTTTCATTCCTTTATTGCACTCCCCTTACTTTGTCCAAATCAGTAAACTTTGACTTGTCCAAGTTGTTAGAGGCTAGACAATAGCTAAAAAGCTGTAAGATGACTGCTAATGCACAATATGTATTTCAAGCTTCATAAGAACTAAAAGTGATTTTGCCAGACATCTCTAGTTTTTCACCTGTAGTGATTGAGTTTTTCAGGCACAGTATAACTACATACAGTACAAGACTTCACCAGTTTAATTTATTCCTCTTTATGGGATGTTATCACGCTTTATTATACGGTTGCTTAGAATGCTGCAGAGAGTTCCACTGAATTGAATGGGCCATCCCAACCTTTCGAAGGTCCGATATTTCTTGATAATGACCGCTGAAAAAAATTAATGGCAGTGGGTTTTGTACTTCTGATTCACGTCTTTCACGTCATTCCTCAAGTAGCCTGTTCACTTATCGTAACTGAAATGTATCTATGTGTGACAAGACCTAAAAAATGTTTCTGCGGACAATCAAAGACAAGAAATAAATGGCGACATCAACTTCAACTTCCCCTGAGTTGTGCCATTGATTCTCTCACACTGCACCATTAATGGAAACCTTCAATTTAATATCAATAAACAGAATGCTTAGCCTATTAATCTGCAACAAGTTGACGAGTCTGCAGTGGCCTAACATGTTACTACACAACACCTGCAACTTTAAAGTTCTATTTGCTAAAAGGACTATTTTTCTCAGTGGAAGCCACAAAAAGGCAATACAACCATTAAAATAAAATATTGTTTGAAGTTTCTTTTATAATTTTGGCAAGTAACTGTATAATATGTGGGATAATGTATATTCCGCCGGTCATTATCGAAAAATAAATAACTTCATGATGAAACAAGACCCCTCTGCTGTGGGTCCTGTTTGTCCTGTTGGGATTTTTTTTCGATAATTACCGGTGGACTATACATTGTCCCTTATTGGTGTTTAGAGTGATGAAACCCTCATAACATTTGAAATGCCTATGACTTCTCAGTGTGTTGTTTATTAGCTGTTTGAGCAAGTTGTGAGCATACAAAATATTTTAGCACAAGCTAAAAGCCTGCATTCAGTTTTACCCCAAGTGCCAGAATGATTGATGCTGAGAGCCCTTGTAATGGAGATTCTGTCAAAGCCTTTATAATTTGCATAAAAGCCTGGCTACCAAGTAAATTAGCCCTATGTCCAGTGTCTTTCAGCAAAGCATTCGACTGTGGCCCAGTACCTGTGCCTAAGTGAGGGTGAAAATAGCCACAAAACAAATGGATAACCTATCTTTCTCCATCTCTACTGTTTCGTTCTCTTAGTGACAAATGCCAAATGCTTTTCATTTCATATTTAGTGTGTAAAGAGTACGTTTCAGTGAGAGGCTGAGAGAAATAAAGGAAGTTACAACACGTGTGAACAACACTTGTGTCCTTGTATCCTTCGTACAGGCAGCTAACTATATAGGAAGTATAGCGGAAGTGGAGGAATAGGAGTGAAAGTAAAGGGAATTCAGGGAGACAATTATCTCCAGTAACAGAATGGGAGGTGCCCTGTGGTGGGCATTAACTGAGGCACTGAGCCTTCCAGTATAGTGTAATTGACATTACACTACAAATTACAAATTTTCATCGGTTAGACCATTTAAAAGGATGTATCAAAATGCATTTATGTTAGTTGGAAAGCTTTGCTTTCACAATCATGGAGCTGCCCCATCATTTCCAAGATAGACAAAAAGAAAGGCAGTATTGACAATAATATCTAAAAAAAAAAAAATAATAATAATATAAAAAATGGGATGACGTGTAATTTTAGATGAAGTCTTATGACAAGCTGTCTTGCAGTGAAAAAAGTGAGCATCAATCACATAATTTTATATCTTTAACTATCTCTAAGGTAATACAACAAGTGTGGAGTATTGCACTGGTTATGATTTTGCAATAATTTATTGTGAATGAGTTAAGTTATAGATTAATACACCGAATGTGCAGCTGTGATAGCATGTGACATATAACATCTATACTAAACATCTCTGTGATGATAATGCTAAAATATGGAGACAAATGGGGTAGCAGATGTGAAGAACTTTTTTGAGCCTGAACCTGGGCCTGGGCTGAAGCAGTTACACTATTGTCGACAATGATATATTGTTTTTTGTAAATGTTTTTAATGATAATGTCTGGAAAAAAGCAAACAAAAAACCCTATTGTGGGTATGTTTTGTGTTTGCCTGTGATAGATGCCATAGTATGTGCAAATTTGTATCATTCTGGAATTCAGAATTATGCATAGTTAATGTATCAACCCCATGTATGCATTTGTTAATTTTTAAAACCTTTCCACATTCTCCTTGGCCTTCTTGATTTTGTGCCCTGCACATTGGCAGTGGTAAATACTGGGCCACTGCCATGTTACACATGTTGAAATTTAGGAACAAGATGGTGCTTCCTGATCCACATGCACTTACGCTGTCCATAGGCAGTCCTCTTTTGTGCAGAACAAATAGAAAAAATCCTTATTTGGTCTAGAAAGGCTCATGACTCTTTAGTCAAAGCATAGATTACAGTGGGGTAGAAGTGTAACGATCTTGCCTTTAGGAGCAGTTGGAAGAGGAGCAGCATAAACAAGACAGGAGATGTCTACCAGAGCTCTCTTTAACTGATGGAAGGCTTGCTCACATGTATCCGTCTGTTCCACAATGGTGTCATTCCTCCTTACAGTAGTACTTTGCAGAAGGAGGGAGGGAGGATGTGATCTTGGTGAATCAAGAGATGAACCATCCTATCCATAATAGCCAACAAACCCCAGGAAAGATTGTACCTGCTTTACAGTGTTAGGTGCTCCTACTTTTGTAGCACAGCTTCCATGGGCCTTTTGCCACTCCATCATGGCTGATGCCATAGCTGAGTTAGGTCACTTTTTGCTGGAACGGGCAGTACTTCCTTGGCTGCAGCTTTAGCCAAAAGTAGCACTCTTCAGACTGTGGAGGTGGCTTTTATAATCTTAAGACAATGCAATGATTTTGTTGCTACTAACAAGCAGCAACTCACTTACCATGCCCCCCAGACAAAGTTACATGAACAGCTGGAATGTAGTGGGAACATTTGTTCAGACTTGAAGAGCACAAGGAGGTAGAGATCCACCTCAACCAAAACCCACTGGACTTGCTCAAGGTAGTGTTGGGCTAGCATTAAATTTGAAAGTGATTCTTTAAAATAAAGGAGAGAGTAGGTATCTGTGGCAAATGACGCAGGATCATCACCGTGATCCGTCTCTCATGTACACCAATGTGATAAGTGCCACCCATGGACTGGAGCTTTCTCGAATGACACTACTTTCAAACACCCCCTCTAGAAGGCTTCTCAGTGCAACATAAGGGCAAGATGGAACAAGCCTGTGCTGCTCTTAGCTAGGGGATGCTGTCTTTGACTAGCTATGGTGCCGCTTTATGCTAATGTGGCCAAAGTCCACATCAGGCTCAGCAAATAGTTTCATCCAATAGTTCAGTCAGGCATTGCTGTTTGCATGAATTATCTTACTGAGTTAAATAAATAAATCAAAAATAATAATAAATCTGCCGCCACAGGGCAAGAGCAAGATAGGATATAGAAGGAAATGGGCGAAATTAGCTCACCTTCACTTCCACCTTTTTGTGGGTAACCATGCTGGGGACAGCAGCATTAAACATGCTCGACCTTTTTATAAGCTTGGCATGTGGGATATCTGTACTCATCCCATCTGTAGTCTGGGTGGCTCAGAGGCTTCCTCTGTTGGCATGAACTGGAGGGACTCTTGGCAGTGACTGGTGTGATTCATGCAAACATTGTGCATGGGATGGACAGCTATACAAATACTCAAGCATTTATTGTTCAAAAGTTTTGATCTGCTCTGATAGCTTGTGTCCTATTTCATAATGAGCTCTCCTTCTGTGCATCCAAATCTTGGCTTTTCTTGTGGCTGTGGCTATTTTTGCCTCCACCAACACTAATCCAAGGCGTTACATAGACAAGCCTCATTAAGTGATCCAACCAGTTCCTCTTCCAGGGTGCATGCCACTGCTGTGGCTTCGGCAAACCTAAGGTGGGAGTATTACTGCAGGTATCATCATAGCTCACTCTTGACAGGGTTCATTCTCAGATCTATGATGAACTTGTCCAGCAGCAGGTTGTTGTCTGTCCTCCAGCTTTCAACCCACACTGTGCCACCTGGAATCACACCCAAAGACATAGTATAAAACCACTAAACCTCTTCGTCAGAGCCTTGCTGACATTTGAAGAACTATGCTCTCCACTGAGCATTGATTGCCAGATCACTGTACAGGTGTTGAAGAACCAAGAGGATTTGCTCAACATTTGCTTTTCCCTGGATACAGACTGAGCAGGGCTATTTCCCATCAGGCTTCTTCCTCCAGGGCACAGAAGATGAAATTGGCCTGCTGCTGTACAGTTAGTGGCTGTGCTTGAAATGTGTCCTTCACCTGGGTCTGCAAATCGGTGAATAGTTGCTATTTCTCACTAAATTTCAGCACCCAGCAGGCACTAAAGTCCAAGGTATTACTGAAGAGGATTGTGGGGGAGAGGCTGAAGATGCAAGAAATGTTGCATTAACATTATTTCTTGAATCTGACTCTGTCTGGTTAGCATTGCTGGGATCAAGCTGACCTCACTAAGAAGGAGGAAAGAGCTTCACATTTACAACATTGGACACAGCCTAAAGTAGTTTCGTTCTCAACCAGCAGGGGCACAAAGACGCAGCATGTTTGGATGAGCAGTTAAAGACCATAATCTTTACTAAAAACATATATCAAAACCTTTTCATTAAAAGATGGTGCGCAAGAAGTAGGGCAAAAGGCAAAAGGGAAAATTGGGGAAAAAATACAGTTGTCAGGGGAACAAAGAGCAATAACTAAAGTCATTTCACTTTTTTGACAGATGAACCTTTCACACTTGCTAAACTTTGTTGAACTAAAGTGAAGTGGAGGCATCCAAGGTATTGAGAAAAGTAACTGCACCTTTTGTTCAACTGAGATGCTAAAGTCACTAGATGCACAAATGTGTATACAATACAAGTACAAGTCACTTTCCAGGTTGCTATGCTATTCATACACTTCAGTTAGCAAATCAATTTCACAATTTTAATGCAAATAAAAGAAAAGGAAAAATCACACAATGTCCCTCCAGACTTAGGCCAACAGGAGTGTCTGACAAAAACTATTTTTCTTGTACTTTTGAATGAGCATCAGTAACCTTAAATTTATGGGCTCAAGGTTGTCTTGACTGATTTGATGTATTCTCAGCATCTTCTCTTTATTTTGCAAAGGTGTTTTGCAATGAACATAACTAAACAGCTTTTGCTGTGTCTCTTCTTCCAATGCACTTTTTTAAAACTTCAGTACTGTTGAAATTATATTCTGAAGCTGTTCAGTGTATGTTATTCTAGTAAGAAAAACAAACCTTACCTTCTGTTTCATAGCCTTTTATTCATTTTTGTTTAGTTTTTATTTGTTCTGCATTTGTTTACATTACATTACATTACTTTACATTTGGTTTTTTTCCCTTTTGCCTGTGTACCACATGCCCATTTATAGTAAGTTCTTCATATCATCATGAGTAGGATTCTATGAGAATTCCTTAAGCTGAAAAACATATTCAACACTAATTCACAGTAACAAATCCTTTTGGGCCAGACCAGTATGAATGGACAAAGACTGAGACCTTAAATAAAAGCCTCTGGAAGTAGGAATCACATGTAAAAGAGAGGCCACCGTATATAAAATTGAGTGAAACCACATGAAAACTTTAAAATGAATCTGCCACGCATCATTCAGAGACCTAAAGTGGTGCTACCAGACACCTCTGCACAACCAAGGCTACACAGACATTTAGCCATTTTTACTGCCACCTATTCCTATCAAAACTGTAAAAGGTGGCCACTGTATTTCTCTTACCTGGCAGAGGGGATTGTGAAGGAAGATCCTATCAGAAAATTAGTGCTCGAGGCAGCTTGTTTCAAGGTTGTGAGACATATATCACATCATGCATTAGAATGAAGGTGACACTTTTCCTGAGAACCCTAAACAGATTTTCCTGTGACCCCCATCCTGACCATGTTCCATCATAGCGGTTCTAGGGTGCATGACTGCAACTTTAGAGATAATTACAGCTGATTAGCTTCAGCTTCAGCTACAGATTCATTTGTTTCGAAACTTATTCAGGAACAGTAATTTAGGAGGGAAAATTACTGTTTACATTCAAAATGGAGACCTTGCACATATTTACAAACATGTTTTGAAACAATGCTTTGAATCACTTGAGGTTCTAATTGCAGGTTAGACCCTGGCCTCCTGTTGTTTCTGGCAGAATCTCTGCTACCTGAGGAAAGGCATCTCAATGGTAGCACATATGCACAGCACCTAGTATGAGCTGTTTTGTAGTGACTGTGGCTTTAAATTGCTTGTGATGAGGAAAGGCTGAGGGCTAGAGAGGAGTGCCAGAAAGTTTGAGTAGGGGGTATTGACAAGTTTCCTGTTCCCACTCCACACAAAAAAATAAGCAAGGAAAGGAAAGGGAGGAGGAGGGAAGGGCTGATGTCATGAGAGCAAGTAAACAAGAGACAGAATTCACCATGTTTGAGGGAGACATCAGGGGGGAGGGAGGAATAAATGGCTGAGAGAGCACCTACGACTGTGAGGAGGATGAGATGAGTAGAATAGATTGAGGAGAAGAGGAGATGAGATGAGATGAGATGAGATGAGAGAGAGGCAGACATATCCAGTTTAGGCTTGTATGAGTGAGGCTGTGCTTTGGTGGGGGTGTCATGTTTATTGTAGGGAAAGCAGCTATAGCAAATGTGTTGGCCCTCCTCTCCTCTCCTTTGTCCAGGCCCATTACACAGCATCTGAACTATTTGGCAAATTCCTTCTTTTTCACTTTGCCTTAAGCTCTCTCCCAAATGTGACTATCTCTACCTCCTCATTTGCTTCACAATAATGGGAACCACTCTGTGAGACTCATTTTACGGCCCTTCACTCAGTCTATCCTGTGCAGGCGAAAAAATGCTGAGACCTGTGCCTCACTTGGTGAGAAGGAGTTAAAGGACAGCTCTGCTGTGCCATAATTAGAGAGTTAATTTGCTTAAGTGTTGTCTATTGGTAAATATTTCTATATGAGCGAGACTGTAGCAGACTTAATTACCCTAACATGCCAGGTTTATGCATCTATTACAAAAACACTGAAGGCAGCTGTGAGGGAATTTTTATGGATGTTCACATAAGTTATTCTGAACACTGTCAGCCTTGTGACAGAACACTCCAGGCAAGTCATTTTACTGAAGTCCTCAGAAGCAATGTTGACTGCAGGATTTCTATGACTTGTAGGACGGCCGTCCGTGAAACTTTAAAAGTTTATTTTTTTGCTGTGCATCATAAAACTATAAACAATTACTCTGTAAGTTTTTTTGTGTTGTCCTCTCAGGTATAAAATAATGCATACACATCTAAGTACAGCTCATATCTGACAGTCAGACAAGTCTATGATTGCTCTCACATTAAAAAAAAAGAAAAAAATTGTACAATTACTAAAGAGGAGGGCACGCTCTCTCAGTTTCAAGTTCTTAACCAATCTCAGCTGCTTCACACCCACGCCGCATTGTGACTCATTTTACTCTTGAGATCTTGTTCATCTTGCCCTTGCGAAATAATGTACATATTTTTCCAATGAGGTTAGGCTTGTCTTTGAGCAGAGATACGGTGAAATTGGAACAGATTTTTCAAACTTAGGTGATCACATTCATCATTGTAGTATTTCTCACAAGGCAGTGTGTCATAATCACTGGACCATAATTATGATCAGAACAATCATTTCCATGGAAGCTGTTTGACCTTGTCAAAGTCACCCCGAAACCACGAGAAATTGAACATGTAATCTTTTATAGTGAGCAAAAGAGCAAGAAATGGATTAGAAATCCATAGCAAAAGAAAATAAAGAGTAAGAAATGGGAAATTGCAAATGACCCAGAGGTCACTTGGCCACAGATATAGTTATTCAGTGACCTAGAAATCAGATTATGGTGCCCACAGGTGGAATGGGAGGGGGTTGGTGAGAAAAGGATCTGAAAAATCATATTGCAAAATGGAGCTAGAGGTAGAAAACTCCTCTTTGGTGAAGATAAGACAAATTATTGCAGTGACACTCTTAAACACTTCAGTCTGAGGTATGTGAGAGGACTCAAAATTTTGGGGACGTCCTGTTCCAAAAGAGAGGAATTTGAAGTACCTTCATCATACACCTTTAACCCAACAGTGTTTAAATAATGTGACTGTTTTCGATCAGCTCTTGTACTGAGTGTTGTTTTAATTACCTGCTCATTCTGTGGGGGCCAAACACTTCATCAGACCTTACTTGATGGCCAGTTTTGCATATTTTTCTGAGCGTAACACCGTTAATCCTGCGTGGGATGTTATTAATGCCACTAAATCATCTGCACCTGTAGCATTATTTTAAATATGATTGTTATCTGAGAGGACAGACTTTATTTCTCTCAGACCACTTCTGTTACCATGAATCCCTTGTACAGGATGAAAAATGACACTGTCATTAATCATATCCTGAATAAGAACAGAGGAGAGTAATTGGAGGCAAGAGGTTACTTGTTCTTTTTGTGTAGTTTGGGAACTTAAAGTTGGGGCTCTTTGTGTGACCTTATTTTCAGTCACATTGAATTCTTGATTCACTAACTAGGGCAGAGAGCATTTCAAATGAAGATCAAATATTTATTTCAGAACAAATAAACTTGGGGTAAACTGTTACTGGACTAAATCATTTTGGCATATTTGAACATTTCTGTGATTATTCTAATTTACATTACTATCCTCAGTAAAGTCAGTGGATGGGAAAAATCAAGAGGCCCTACCATTTTCAAACGTAAAAGTCAGGATGAAACATGAACCTTTATAGTAGCTCTATGAGAAACAATAGCATGTGTGCTCCAAACTTCAGTACCTGCACAGTGCACCATAAACTTGACTATTTCAGGGCCTTTGGCTGCTGTGTCCTGTTCAGGAACTGCCCAACCATGTAGAGGAGCATCCTACATCTGGGATTCACAGTTCAAATAACAGCTCCGCCAGATAGAAGAGCCTAGAGGGACACAATTGGCCATGTTCCCCGAGTGTCTTAGGCACCCACAGTCCCTCTCCCCCTCTCCACCTACTGGTGGTTACTGACAGTCATGTGTTTATGTGTTTGTGGGCAAAGTCAAACAAGTAGTGCTTTCCTCCAAATCTGTTACATCATTTCCCATGCTACACAACTTGTGGTCGAGAAATACACACAGTGACATAAGTGTCCACAAGAAAGTGTTTGCTAGCTTCATTCGTTTAATGTGATGTGACTGCTGTGCAAGGGAGAGGCATACACAATAGCGAGTAAATGTGTTCCAAAATGGGAGAAATGTGAAAAAACAAAACAAAACAAACAAACAAAACAAAACAGAAGCAAACGAAGAAGCAAAACAAAAATACAGCCTTCCACAATGTGTGGAAAGTGTGTAGATAAATAAAACATTTCCCTCACGCTATCTGCAGTGTTTTCAATGACCTTTAAACAGACATTCTCTGAAATGGACAGTATGATTGATAGTTAAAATCACAGAGGTGCACAACCCCAACAGAATCTGGAAAGAAGAACTTTACAATCCTATCCATGTCCGGGCTGAAAAGGCCTGTCATAACCACACCAACAAAACCAGTATGCTTGTACAGAGGACTGTTTATATAGACTTTGGTGCTGCACACAGACATTTCAACACTCTTACAAACCTCACTCTCCCTCTCCTCCCATGGTCTCCCCCTCTCTCTTCCTCTCTGTTCAACATTTTATCAACCAACAATACTGTCCTTCTCTCTACCCTCTCTTTGTTTTCACTGCCCGGGGTCACATCTGGCTGGGAATTTGAAGTCGAGTAAAAAGTCTGCTCCTATCTTGCACAACCATATGTCCTGAGTCTAGCCATGACAACATCTCTCTATCCCTTGCTCTCTCTCTCTCTCTCTCTCTCTCTCTCTCTCTCTCTCATTATCTCCCTTCTCCTCCAGTTCAATCTGAGGGTCCAAAACATTCAACTCACAAAGAAAGGGTACTTCAGCTAGTTTGCTAATAGACATGATAAGTCATGTGACTGCTAATTTAGTGGTGCTGATTGAGGACAGATGGTATGGTATCCCGTGCTATGTTCTGCCTATTGACGGTAGGGTAAAGATAGTGTTGTGTTGATAGGAAGGGAAAAAATCCAGGCTGCTGATCATTAGGACTTGTTTTAACAGGGAATGACACAAAGCTTAAATATAGCTCTTTGAAAAACGGAAAGTACTTTGTTTAAATTTTGGCACCTGTAGCATCTGTCAGTCTTTGATGACTTGGCGGCAGATGTTTATAGTCTTAGACAGCTGACTGGAGGAGAAAAAATGTTTTACTCCTCTTGCAATTGCCTCATCACATATTGTTCTTGCTAAAATACATCATATATTTAATGAACATGATGTGTCTATCTAATAATACACTGTTAATATTTTACATATAAAAATATGGGTACAGCGTATATTAACTTTAAACTTATTTGAAAAATATGAGAGCAAAGCGGCAATTCACTAGACTTCATGACACTGTTTTAAATATCAGCATCACTAAAGTGAAAGTTAAGCTTTCAAACTAACCTCTACTACTAAAGGAAACCAGATTACCACATATTGCAAACAGGAGATAATGATTTAGTTGTGATGCAGTCAAATATCTGTATGTAGTCAAATAAAAGTCAATTATCACATAGGTGACTGACATGGAGCCTCATCTTACCATAATCAACTGAAAATGAATAACAAAATGTACTTTCACCTCTACAAAAGTTCAGTTAATAATGAAGGATAGCATGTTTTATGGTTACTTTATTTCCAAGAAAAATATGATTTTTTAAAAATTATTTTCTCAATTTAAACATGCAAAATGTCCTGCAGTGCGATTGTAATATCCATGATTCAGGAAATGTAAACATCTTTAAAATAAACAACTATGCCTAAAATGGATTAAAAGGCCCTTGGCATTATTTCACAAGGATCTGTTTTGCTTAATGATGCGCTTTAATACTACTGAAGAAGAAGAAATTGATCACTGTTCATTATATTTTTTAATCAAAATCTAGTCTTACAGTGTGACACAAAATATGTATTTCATAAATGAACAATTTAAAAGTGCCTACAGACTGTGATATTTCAGCAATCTTCTAAGTTTATTGCAAGCCACACTGTCCGCCACGGATCTAGTAAACTTGGGTATGATCAAGTTTGATGTATGTAGACTGCACGATGATAATGTCTACTGAATCATAGGCTACGACGCAAGTCAATATACAAACGTCATCAGCGTTAGTAGATGTAGCAGTAGTAGTTAGCTGGTTAGTAGGTGCAGGTCATAGCAGCAGTCACATTGTGAGATGGCCATCCTAAATTTCTGACACTGTCACAATTCTGTCCCAGGCTGTCTTTGGTCGCAAGACCGTGACAACAGTCATCTTTGGACCTTGCTCACAGTGCGACGTTTTGTCATTTTTCGTCTGGGACAGCCCAAAATCGCACAGTGTGTACCCGCCTTAACATATACCCATGGGGTCTTTTCAATCAGACCATCACCGGAAAGTATGTCTTTTTAAAGAAAAATCTCCACGTTTTCATTATATTAAGAAAATTATGCATTTTCATCATGATTCAAACATATTACAAAAAAATTGTATAGGACTGTGAGGAAAAAATGCTGGCACGTCAAGAAATGAGTTGATTTTTCCTTTTTTTTTTTTTAAATTCTATAGATATGTGAAAAATATGCAATGATATGTTTAAAAGAATGTCTATTTTGTAGTGGATATGATCTGGCCTCAAAAATAATCATTGAATTATCTTTTCAAGAAAATGTGGTATCGCTCCAAAGGACAATTTAGGTTTTGACAGAAAAAGCTGATAAAGATTTGAAATGCAGGGAGGTTTTGATGAGTGTATATATATATATATATATATATATATATATACACACATACATACACACACACACACACACACACACACACACACACACACACACACACACACTCACTCCAAAAGGTGAGGTTTTGGTGAGGATATGTAAGATGTGTACATGCATACATACACATAAATACATACATACATATATGTGTGTGTATGTGTGTGTATGTGCGTGTGTGTGTGTGTTCACATTCATATTTACACTTAAAATGGATAGTTTATAAAATAGTAAATAATTATTGCAGCAGCTTATATAAAAAAAAAGTTCTCAGAACAGATGACTGATCAACTTTCAACATCAACATGTCCTGTGCTGGTTTGTCGTACGAGACAGCAGAGAGAGAGAGAGGGAGAGAAACTGAGAAAGAGTGTGGGGAGAGAGTGAGAGCGAGAGAGAGACTCAGTTGTCCCTCCTGCATAAAAAATAGTTTGAACTTTTTCTCAACACATTCCAAGAAAACAGGAAAAATAAAAGTCTGGTCTTCTTTAAATTCTATTTATTCTTACATAGCCTGGTGGACTCCATGCTACTTTTTAATCATTCTTCCCAGTCATACTGTCTTTTGACCCAAGTTTCCTCTTTCTCTATCACACGCACAGACTTTCTTTCTCTGTCACTTTCTCCCAACCACACATCCTCTCCTCCATTTAATCTGTCCTACTCTCTAAATAGCCATGGGAAAGCAGAGTGCTGTTAAAAAGTAGTTAAGGGGAAAGAAAATAGATTTGAGAAGAAAAATGTATAATTTAGTGCAACCATGTCAAAATCCCATGAAACATAGCTCCAATGTTGTCACTGGCTTTGTCAGTCCAAGTTAGCCTCACTCTTTCTCCATCAAAATCCTAGCTGGCAGTTTGACTTTACACCTGCGAGGGGAATAGCTCCCATAAGCTCTTGAGTGTGTGATTACTGTGTGAACTTTTATTGCTAAAAACAAATGTAAACATATTTGTAATCTGTTGACCCGCAATCATACATCTATTTGGACCTTATTTATTTATCATATATACAAATCTCATAGTTTTGTCCAGCTCTCTCTCTCTCTCTCTCATTTGAGGTTCTCCACCCATTAATATATGGTTAGTTGTTATGTACTATATTAGAAAATATTTCCCAAAATTTCAGACTTCAGAATTGATTTTCATTCGTCCCTATTTTTTGACTCAAAAGGGCCTTGATTTATAAATGGGCTTCCCTTTGTGCAAACACCTTTTTAACTTCCTGAAATTTCCTATTGTTTTTTTTTAAATCCTGAACATTAACTAACTTTTTAGGTATCACAGTAGGAAGACATCAATTAGCATGACGATCAAATTGTCCTTGTTTCACTTCAGGGACACTGGCAGTCAGGCATGCGAGAAATGTTATGCCTGTTTAAACACTGATATGTAAATACAAAGGAGGTGACAACCTTCAGGGTCCATTCAGCAAATTCGGGCTAGCTCTTAACCATGTGCAAATTAAAAAAAAAAAAAAAGAATACTTGAATTGCTGTGTGAGTATTATTTACTGTCTTTAAACCAATCCAGCGGTTTGGCATAATCACAGGCTCTTGGATGATGAGTGCTGTATGATGTATTTCAGTGTTTTGCCAAAAATATCACAGTTTTATAATCAAGCAACTGCAATCACAGGTTGAGAGATGCATGCATGCCCTTCAGCTGCTCTAGGTTTCCCATGGCTCAGAGGTTTCATGTCAGTAATTTACCACTATAGTGGCAGGAAGCGATGTTTGCTGCCAGTTCTGTTGTGTGTAAATGGAGTTTAAAAATGCATTTCTTGAGAATGCAGGAGGCATGACAAGAGGTGTTGTACTGCTTTATAAATAAGAGACAGCATCTTCTCTCTAGCTCTTTTTCTTTGCCTGTTTTTTTCATGTCATGTGTTCCAGCCGTTCTTGTTTGTATCACTCTGAAGTAAAAGGCCTGTCATTTCATTTCTCGGTCCTTAGTTCATGTGCTCCCCTACTGGAAAACCTCAGGGGACTGATGTGGAGAGAAATAGTAATGCTGAGAAATATGAACAGTCTTTTCTCACTAGGACTGTTCTTTTAACTCTTAATCTGATTATTTGTGAATGCCCTATACAGCGTTTTTTCCTCATTTGTTTTGACGGTCCTCGAATTCTGAATAACCTGTTTACCCCAATTACATGATCAGGATCTCTGAATTTATCCCTGATGGAATTGCATTTATACTATATAAGTGAGTATAAAGAAGCTGTTCCATTAAACTGACTGCTCCATGACAGTCAGCAGAGTAGTGCTGTGCAATAATTATTTTTAATCTTTGTATTACAAACAAAAGGATCTGAATTTAGTTAAACCGCTGTAGTATCTTGACTTGAAAACTCGAGTTTGAAAGCATGAGTTTGAGTTAAACTGACATGTTTTAGGCTGTGCACATTTATCAGTGCATTGATTTATTTTACCATTTTGAAATTTAAATAATAAAGGGAACATTAGCAAAGAAGTACTAAATAGCTTTATCCAAATTATGCAAAGTTTGAGTGATTATTTTATCAACATTAGGTTTGTACACGGGCTTTTGCATTTGACGTAAAGCTCCAGTGAGTGCCGTAAGCTGAAGAAATGAGTGAGGAAACGTATCGGAAGTGCAAAAGAATCAAAACTCAAAACCCTGAAAAAACACGTTTTAGTTTCTCAAAGTGTTCGAAAGAATCTGTTCACCAAAATTAATTGAACTGCCCACTACAACAGCAGAGGATAGGTTGTTTTTTTTTCTGAGGATTTCTTTATTATGCATGTCTGCTTGGAATCTTTCCCATGTGACTTCACAAGTAGTCCAGGAACTGTTTGGCCCATGAATGTCTAAAGCTAGTGTTTGACAGTTTTTATTACTATATCTATACACATCACTGAGCTGAAATACACTGATTAACAATGCATGAACAGATATCTTCCTAGGTAAGCAGCTATCCTTGTCGGTAAATAAGAAAATAAATTATTCAAGAAAAAAAGAGTATTAAGACGATATAATGCATAATGAGTCCTAAACATTATTTTCACAATTTTCATTATTTCAAAATCACTCGCTTGACATCAGAATACAATAATTCCTGTGCCTTCTTTAGCTAATGCACAGGGAATAATATTGAGGGTCCCTTTTTATAGCAAGTAGTCAGTGGTCCTTTTTCTATCCACATGACATTTCAGAGATGAATTGACAAAGAGTTTACTTATCACTGTGCATCCACCATACAACTAGCATTTAGTCCGCAACATCATGTGGCAACGACCACATAACCAAGTTACAATTAACTGTAGGAAATTCTATACGCATTCCCACTGTTAACTGCAACAGTGAGCTGCTTGGATGATCAAGCCCAGTTGGAATACCATAGGTTGTGCTGAACTGCGTAGTTGGGCTGTCAGTACAATCTTGCCAGGACTGCATGCTATGTTTTCACAGTTTTAGGCACCTGGTCTGACTAAACACATTCAATTACATTTGCTCAATGCCACACGACACTTTCTGCCCCCTCTAATCAAATATAAACACCTCACACAGTCTTTTCATACCAGGTCTAGTTGAAAATGTATTTGAAGGCTGACTGATTAGGCTTCCTCCCAATGTTCTTTAAAAACTCACTTTATTGTGCCCTTTACTAAATTTCAAACACAATTGAAAGTGGTGAGGTAATGTCGAACTAGCATCACACAAATGTCTTACAGAGGCTTTGCCATGGTCTTAGCTAAGGTGAGAGACCAAGGTGATAAGGAAGAGAGAGCTGAGTAATTGGGAGGGGGAGGGGGCATTTTGAAGAGCTGGTCTTCATAAAAGCAATTACAGTCTTAGAAATATTTGATTGCTGAATCAAATAGTGATCTCCATAGAATTTTGTCCACTCCTGATTCAACAGGTTAATGAAAAAAAATCTTAAGCTATGGCAGCCTCTCTAACAGCACCATCAAACAGCCACAGAACTTTGTAGTACAAACCGATCACTCTCTTTTTGGTCTGTTTTCAATGTTCATGCTCTCTTGAGTTAATAGGTCACCAATTATTTTAGCTTGAGCCTAAATATCTCATTTCTCTGTGGTGAATGCTGAAGGCTCCTGACCCCTTAGTATGATAACTGTGCAGTCCTGAAAGACCACACAATTACTAATACTAGGGAGGTAGCGAAAAAACACATCAATGACTGGCAAAATCCCTGGAGTGCTTTCTGAGAAATAAGCTAGAAGCACAGAGGGCAGCTCAAGAATTTGAGAGAATACCAGGATCAATGAAGTATGTACACTGTTACAAGCATTTGCCATTGTTCTAAAACTGCACACACACTCACACGCACACACACACACACACACACACACACACACACACACACACACACACAGAAGCATGGAGGTTTATTATTCAAGTTTTTTAAAGGTGTCCCATTCAGGGTCCTTTTACATTTGTGTGACACAGTCTGGGCCTGACCATGAACAGGTATATCTAAGCAGAAAGAGGTGTACTCACTTGTACTGTCCACTGGTTGACTTTCTGTAGATGTATTAAATGGCTTTGCTGTAGTGATGATCATGCTGTGAGGAGTGTTGAAACTGACCAAGGAAAGATTGAGGGAAACAGCTGAGAGAGTCAGAGTTTCGGTGTCCTGTGGGAAGAGAAGGGGGGTATTGCTCCACTTCAATTTCAGATCTCAGTAGAGCAAAGCAGAGAAAGACAGGGAATATTGCATGTCTTGTAGTAGTAGAGGAATTATCTTTCTTGTGAATTTTACCAAGTACTTTTAATTTTACTTAGACACTTATTTGGAGAGTACATAGTTTAAATTGGAAAAGCACCAACGTATGTAGTAGCTGCTCAATAGAAAAGTTACACAGTAAAATCAGGAACTGCAGTATTTCACACTCTATGCAGGGGTGATAAAATTGTTTGATAGAGACCCCCCCCGCCTCCCCAAAAGAAAAAAAAAGGATTTTTGCTCTACTTGAAACAGTACACAATGAACAAATTTTGCACTTAAATGATACAGATCACAGCCATGTCAGTTAGCACATGGCTCAACAATTTCTTTACAATGAGTAATAACCTGCTGAACTGGTAGCAGATAGGATAAGATAGCAGCCGTACTAATTACAGTAAACAACTAAACCACCACACCGGCCTGATGTTTATATTATTGCACCATCCCATTGTACATCCTTTGGCAGGGGTCAGCAGATTTTCCTGAAAGAACAGCAGTCTGATGTTATCGTGGTGCACTTGAATAAATTTTCCCTCTTTGTGGAACATGGAGCAAATTTTCCCTCTTTTCCCAAACAGCTGTGTTATTTTATTTATTTTTTTCCTCTCTGGTCTTTTGTTTGGGAACTTGTCGTTCCATTTAGTCTGTATGATGTCCCATTTTGGTTTGTAATTTTCTTAGATCTAACACTGCACATATAAGTTCAATTTTGACTGACATTTTCAGGGTCTAATAAACAGATGTAATAGGGTTTGAATCAGACTGTCTACGTGCTTTATCACAGCCTGTCCAACACAAACTCATATAGGGTGACTTCCTCATCGCTATCACAACTCAGTTCCCACACTTCTATTTCCTCCAACCAACCTGCAGTCATGAAGTTTGTCCTTGAGAGACCATCTCTGTATTCTGTATTTGACTGGATATATTGCGGTAATCAAAAACGTTTTCCACGTAACTGTAAGTGTATTATGTCAGTGCTATTTATATGTGTGTGTGTGTATGTATATATATATATATACATATATATATATATATATATATTTTTTTTTTTTTCCCAACTGTTAACTGTAGCCTGTCAATTACTCAGTGGCTAATGAGGGTTTTTTTGAAAAATGCTGCTGTACCTGACCAGGTAAAACTCAAATAACATGTATTTTAATGCATTTATTTGTTTCTGCAGTCCTAAAATAACTACCCTTTTTTAACCCTGGAAATTTAGTCATTCAGCCAATATTTACTAACTGTGTGCACCCATGTATACAATTTCTGATCTTATAGTATACATAGTCTAGAATGCCTATATCTATAACTGATAGAATGCAGTACAAGGTAACTGTACTCCAGTCATGGTGTTGACCTTTTTTCAGTAAGGCTGAAATGAAAATATATTGTCAAATAGCGGTTAACTGTGAGTAGCTACAGTAGTTTTAGTCTCAGAACAAGTCAGATGCCATTAAGAGCCGTCTCCAGTAATTTATTCAACAGGCATCCTGCGACCCGGCAGCCCTGAAAATTACTTAGCACATCTACTCTCTAAACGCCTTGTGGCACATGTCCTTTGTAAGTATTTTGCAAACATAACATTAGCCACATCATAAATTAAATTAATATATGATCTGTTTTATTTCGCCATAAAAGTCACAGAAATGGGCGCAGATACACATCTTCCAAGAGTGAAAACTTCTCATCAAAATCCATTTCTTGACTGCTGAGTGGTATTGCCAACAGATGTATTATTTTATATCCTATTGTGGTATTAGTTCAGAAACTGCCCTTCAAGCCTAAAAGTAGGAAAAAGAAGATTTAGACATCCACTGTACTGTAAGACTAAAGAAAAAAACACTCACCAACTTCTCTACAGCTCCACAACAACAAGTTCCCCAGTGTGTGCTTACTCTCCTCCTTCTGCTCTCTTACTTAGCTTTTCCTCAGAGAGGAAACTGCTCCACTAGGTCTGAGAATGGGAAAAATCCTCCTTTCCTTTTCGAGAGGAAAAAAGAGACTTGTCGGCCTTATTTCTGTGATTGTTAACTGAGTTTTTGTATGCAGTGTAATGCCCATTAAGGTCCAAAATGTGGCAAATGAGCTCTCATTTTTTCCCTTGTCCTGCCCTGGCTTATGCCTTAACTAATGATCTCTTCCTCTGGTCCAACAGTTCAGCAAGCCCCTCCCCCCTGCCGTGTAAATAACCCACAGCTGTTGCACGACACAGCTTCAGAAAATGTTGGGAGATGAGGGGAGGGGGAGCTGGACTGAACAGGAAAAGGGAGAGGGAGTTCCAGGCAACGGGGCAGTCAACACTCGCTTGTCTTGTCAGCGTGCGAGTTTGCCTTGAACAGCTGGGCTTCAGGGTGTGGACTTGTAAAAAAAATGGAATACTCTTTGTTTCTTGGTATAGAGAGTGAGAGAACATAATCCTCATCTCTTAAAAATACATGCGTTCAGTCCCATTGGATATAGCTACTGTCAGTTAAATTAATCAGCAAAATGCCTGACTTGCAGTTAAAAATTAAAAGAATGCAGTTTCCACAAGAAGCAGACAAACAGGGTTATTCAAATAAGATCACGTTATCTTGCACAAATATGCAGTCATGATCAGGAAGTACAACACTATGTGTTTAACTACTGTTCAGCCTCATCTGTAAGCCATAGACTTAGTGTTGTTTTAAAGGATTTTTGTACACCTTCCTTATGGAGGCTATTACTTGCATTTACATATTTTTTAGAGTATTGAAGTAGCGAGTCTGATTCCATTGATCAAGTGATTGATGTGCTGTTGACTCACTGACTCCATTCATATAATTCACAGATAGAAAAAAAAAGTTTTTATTAAATACCTAGTGGTATTTTCAGGAAGGAGTTAAGGAACAAATAATTTAGATTTAATCTGAACTCGCTCAGTAGAGAGAAAAGAACTAAAACTAGATGTAATGAGGAAATCAGGAATCTGAGGAATATCCACCTATACAAGAGCTAACCATCAGATTAGTTGGGACAGAAAGAGAAAGAGTTTTCCTTCTCTGGAACTTTCCATTAGGACCTGTCGGCATGCTTACTTGGCTTCCTGTTTTGGATAAGGTGACCAGTCTTCTCAACAGCATTGTGAAACCACAGAGCCATAATGGAGCATCAAACAACCTGCTGTTTCACCCCTAATGGAAACCAAGGCACATGGATGATTACAAGCACGGTTAACCCTCAGTTGTCAGTTCAAACCTCTTTTCAAATATGAGTATGGATATCATAATGTAAATAAAATTGGTCAATCAGTCTCCAAAGATGATCAAAGTTAGTCTCTAAGTAATGGTATATACACTCATTGGCTGCTTTATTAGAAACACCCATCTTAGATTTACACTCACTGGTCACTTTATCAGGCATGTGTTTATTATAAACACACTGTATAGGTGTACAATCACAGACTGTACCACATCTAGGACCATGCATAGTTTGTCTTCCACCCTGTAAACCATTTATGGTCACCTGTTGATAGTTTCTTACTGCAAGGCCACTGTTAATCACTGATTAATGAGATATTATTTTGGAGTCCCTGCTGGATTAGTCCACCACAGGGGTGATTCCAGGATTTTTTAAATGGTGTGGCTCAGGGGGCCAAGAACCAGTCCTAGGGGGTGGGAGGTGGGATGGGAAATCAGAAAACTCAGAAATAAATACAGCTTTGAAAATTGACTTAGAAAACATTGGGCACTATTTTCAGGCTCTTGTGCAGTGCCCTGTACCCTAAATTCTTCCTAAAAAATAAATACAAACAATTAGGCTAAGTCACTCACTTAGTCATTAATATTACACAAAGCTACATTTGATAGCTACGGTCTGATCTGATTAAAGGCAGAATCATTCAGTTGTGAAGCCGTTTATGGATACGCACATGGGGCTTAATTTCTCCCACCACACCCCAGAATAACGTTTTGCTCCAATACAAATGTAACGGTATAAACCATTCTACAGCTTAAAATTCTCAACGTCATTGGATTAGATCGCTAAATTAACATTCGCTAAACCCACATTTCAGTTTTTACCACTTTACTGTAGGCTATCTGAAAAAAAGTGATTGTGCCTTTAATCTTTAAAACAACAGGAAAAACCTATAAAGTAATATTTGTCTATTTTCTATGTATCTGGTCATGCACCGCTGCTGAGTAACATGGGAAAGTCATTCACTAGTTTGCCAATGTTAGCTAAGATAACTAACTAGGTACGTAATGTTATAACGAGACTTTTGCGAGCTTTTGAACTCGTTTACCTGCTAGGGTCGTCTTTAGGGATATCGAGGCTCTTAGTAGCCTTCCGCCGTGGGTAGGCTACATCACTCACTACTGTTGCTGTTATCTGGAGTTCACCTGCATATGCATACTACTGCAGCAGAGAACGACAACACCCCAGTCCACATACAGTAAACCCTCCTTATCCGCGGATTCATTTTCCGCGGGTTGAAAATATTAAATGAAAAATTCCAGAAATAAGCAATTCATAAGTTTTAAATTGCACGTCATTCTGAGTAGTGAGCTGAAATCATCTCGCGCCGTCCTGCCCGAGACACGAATGGTCTTATAATGTGTCTAATTTATAAATTAAACTTCATCAGAGTATCTGTGGTTTCAGGCATTCGTGGCGGCCTTGGAATGTATCCACCGCAGATAAGGGGGGACTGTATTTCAAAATGTATAATTGAGTGTGTACAGACCATGGACAGAGACGTGGTCTGTGGTCGAGTCGTGTCTCTCCTCCTGTTTGAAAAACATGGTACTGCTTTAACCCTGCTTTGCAAATCAAGCCGCTATTGACAGTGCTCTGATCCAATGGCGTTGGGCATTGTCAGATTGACAGTGCTCTAGACCAATGGCGCTGGCGGGGGGGGTGGGGGGATGTCACCCCTTTAGACATGCCCCTGGTCCACCGGTCAAAAACATCCAGCCAAAAGCACTCCTGTGACCACAACTGACCACAAACAAGCGGGTCAATGTTAAGGAAAGGTTAACTATACCTAGATATAAAATGCAACATTATGCAGGTGATTTTACTGTCTAAATAAATTGAGTTTATGATTTTAGGCCAATGCCTGAGGCACAATAGACCTCACCAATGCTAAAGTCATCATTTACAACAAACTGCAGTAGTTGCTCTTTTAACCTATAAGTGTTTTCATGGCTGGGAGGGTCTGCCCATATATGCACAGAGCAGATGTTCTCTGATCTTATCAAGGTGACAGGAATTGCCACTGAGAGAGGGGTGATATTTTAGATATGGTGACACCTAACATCTGCAGAGTGCTCTAGCAGAGATGGTCCCTAAAAGACATGTAATTTCTATTTGCAGAGCAATGTCAGTGAAGTGAATTTACATTTTGTCTGCTTGATGCATGAGCCTCATGAAATTCAAATAATGTGCTGAAACACTCACTCGTCACTTTATTAGAAACACCTACCTTGTAAGTACACCTTGTTGATGTACAGTTAGAGACTATAGCCCATCTGTTGCCATGCACAATTTAGTCTGATGACTTTTGATGTGAACATCCTTAAATATCACATTATTTCTGTTGTGAACATACAAATTTAAGTTCTAGGTGCTAGTGAAGTTTCTAGGACCCAGTCCTGAAGTTATCCAAAGTCACAGGCTTTGAGCCATATCTTTTTGACATGATTTTTGCTTTGACTCTGAGTATATTTCAAGTGCCCTGCAAAGGATCAAACAAGGCTCCTCTCTTGTAATATGTGATTGTCATTCTTATTCACATTAATTAAAATTTTATATAGTGAATGTAAGAAAACATCCAATCATTGTCACCTAAGACTATAGTATTATTAATAAAATTAATGGTATGTTTGATGTCATTCAAATGAAATTAAGCTTAATCTGAAAATGTGTGTTTTTTTTTAAAAACCAAAGTTAGGATGTTGACTTTTGTGATTAAAATAAATGTATAAAGTTGTTAATTTAGCTGATGAAAACACTTTTTTTTTTTGTTGAGGAAACGCCAACTACACATCTAATTTCTCCATGGTCGCAGTTAAAAACAAACCATTCTGAATGTTTCCCAGGTGTTATGCACTTATCTGTGCTTTCCTCCTCTTCCAATGTTTTAGAATAAGCACATTTTGAATCTGAATTTGAATGATTTTTTTGTCTCAATACCTTGTAGTTCTATGTTTATTTCAAGAATGTACTTCGCTAGACAGTAAAGAATCAAGCTTACTGTTCAATAGAAAATTAGCTGAGGCAAATTCAGCCCCAAATTTAGTATAAATCCAGATAGCAAAATCCAATACTTTTATCACTTATACAGAATATTCTGAAGTGCAAAAGATCCAACAAAAAGTGGATGTTATGCCCCCCACCCCCCTTGTATCTTACAATTAAGAATAATTGTAATATCAGTCATTCACAATGGTCATACTTTCACTGAATAAGCATTTGCTTATTAGTATTTCCACATTTTCTTCCCAATATTTCTCTCCAATATGAAATTCCCAGTCATGTGATTATATTTGCAACTACACAGGCACATACTGACCATCTGTGAGCACTGACAAACTGTCAAAGGGAGGGGCACCCTGTCCAACACATCCATGTGTGTGTAATCTGCAGATATATTTGCTGGAATTTATGCTTCTCTCGAGGTCATTTTTGGAAAGGTTTTCCAGGCCTCTTCCATCACTGCAGCCCTAGGCAGGACCTCAGGTTTAGCTGGTCCAGGGACCTCATTTGGTGCCTCTGCTTGAATGATACTAATAATCAATACAGTAGCTGTCTTCTGCCACTGCAAAAGGTCACATGAGCTTTTCACAGCTCCACAGGGAAACACTCTGGTGCACTTTCCTCCTGTTCTATCCAGATCCATTTCAGTTTAGAGAACAACTGCCAACACTCTGGCAAGTACTTAGACCATTTTCTGTATCGTCCCATTTTCCTAAGAGAAAAAAAGGTGGTAGGCCTATGTGAGGGTTTGTAAGATGTGCTTCTGTGCTGGCATGGTGTTTGTCGGTTTGGAGGACAGGACAGTTGGGGTGTGTGTGTGTGCGTGTGTGTAAATGTGTGGGTGTGTATAACATTTTACACCTTATTGCTAGAAATTTTGAGGAATTTTGCTCTGGATTTTGTTACATTAGCAGCGAGGCTTCTCAGCCACCATGTTGAACTTGACATAAACACTACCTTTTATGTTGTTTTGTATATGTTGTGAATCCATTTAAAGAGTATAATTTACCCAAGCTTAGTTTCGTCTTCCTTGTGATGACATGCAGCACTCAGCAAAAGGCATTCTATGGTTTGTGCAATGTTGTGACTGTTTAATAGTAGCATTCATTAGTGAGATGGGTGTTTATTGTAATTATTGAAAACACCTCAATGGTCTCATTGCTAGGCAGATGTAGACAGGCTAGTGATTGGTTACCTGAGATCACACACTTCAACACACACACACACACACCACACACACACACAGAGTGAGTGAGAGAGAGAGAGAGAGAGAGAGAGAGTGAGAGTGAGAGAGAGAGAGAGAGAGAGAGAGATCAATTACAAGGGAGATTATGTACACGAATGCCATTAGTGCTATTCTGTTCCAGGATGTTAATTATTTGTGATACCATGGGTTATAATTAAAAAAAAAAAAATCACGACTGTGAAGTGTTTGGCTTATACATAAAGGTATACAACTGTGTTTCCTGATGTTTTCATTCCTCTTGTACAGTTTGGATGGATGGTGTGATTTCTTTTGTGATGCTTTGATTTCATGTGAGAAAGAGAAGTGAAATTAACAGAAAAGCTTTAAACTATATTTTCAGTTTGTTGTTCTAAATGAGAGAATTAGCCATGTGTTTGGCTAGTGTAATTGTTTTCAAAATCAATGTACTTCAGAGGCAACAGGCATTGAAATGCTGCTACTAAAACATACCTGCTTTGCCATTTTACTCTTTTCCTCTCCAAAGATGGGTTGAAGAGTCATCAGCAGGCTACCATTGATTTGAATGCATTCTGTTTTACAACACTGGAATTGTGGGAAAAACAATCACTCCCACCGCTGTGTCTGGCATAATCAGAGTTTTAGAAACAACACAGTAAGACTATTCAACTAGCCTCTGAACCTAGGGGCTAAGCACTGCTTTATCCCTTACAAGAGCTAAGTGTTACCAGTTGGTTGCAGAAATGTGTACACATGTATTTCTGAAGTGAAAATTAATTAGAGTGCTAAGGCAAAAAAAAAAAAAAACCCTTGGGAATAGTTCTGCTCAACAATATATGATTATCTTGAACGTAAGAAAGTTGTAAACATTGTTTTCTGTGCAGTGGAGGACTGTTTTTAAGAAAATGTATGCACTTAGTCTATGAGTCTATGAACTTAGCCTTACTTACTTACTTTGCAGACAAATTGACAAGTCTTGGTAGAGGAAAGGTTAATTTCTTTTGTTTAGTTTGCCAAGATTTTGTGTGCTACATTTAAATGTGTCCTGATCACAAACAGCCATATTTGCTAAGAGCACAGATGATGGTTGTTAATTGTTTGTTTTGAAAAACTAGATTTGCTCACACAGATCACTTCCTAATTATGGATGATCTACTGATGAAAGTATCCTAAAAATATACTTCTCATGACATTCGTAATCAAGGATAGTTCAAGCTAGCAGTTTGACTGGAGTCAGGATTGTGTGCTTTTGTTCTGATGTTTTCTATTACATAAAAAAAACCCCCATTGATTTCAGCATGAGTGGAAGCTTGCACCCGCCTTTCCCAACATAATAAATACTACATTCATCTACCTCTTGCACTCTAAAATTGCATATTGCAAATCAATCTGTTTTGCATAGTATCAAATACATAATTTGTTCCTCAACCTCAATTTTTGTACAACCCCATACCCATTGTTTTGCCACCTCTAAAGAAACTACATTCACAAACACCCACAACTAATGCCCATCACCTGTTTAACACCCATAAACATCTGTGTGTCACCTTATCTGATCAAATTCCACGATTATTTCCACATAAACACCTCAGGTTTTTCACCTCAAAGTCTTTACACTAAGCTAATAGCATTTCTGTCACAAGGACACTTTTGACTAATAATGAACAGGTCATTAACTTACATTCCATAAAATACCCAAACACGTCTCTGTATATATTTAACTTAGCTATTTTGCGAGTTTTCAGTTCTGTTGTCATCTCTTATACTCAGCTGTGCAGAGCAAACATGATCTCTGCACAGCTATCTGTCTCGTGACAGTAAATGGTCACATCCAGGAGGACGTTAGTGAGCCTAAGACCCGCGGGCATCCTTTCTCGTCTCATTGACTTTTCTCTGATTAGGCTGTGATATGCAACAGGAGATGGATGTTAGTGACAGTGCCTACTGGGCATTTACACGTCTGGCATTTCTGTTTCTCCATATCATTGGGACAGAAGTCGCCAGAGGCATGCACTGCTGTATAAAGTAAGATGACAGGATGAGAAATGGGTGAAGAGGGAAAGTAATACAGAAGAGGAAAATACAGAAGAACATGGGGAGTAAATGCTTAGGCATTTCTGATTAGATTAAAATGTCATACTTCAAGTACGTCTAACCTGAAATATTGCCATTATTTAAGCCTAAAGTGACCGTCAACACTGACTCTGTGGGTTGTGTCCACCTTCTACAAAAAAATAAATAAATAAATAAAAAAAATAAAATAAAAAAAAGACGAAACAAAGCCTGCATTTAATAGGCACCAACAGAAAACCTCTTGTCTCAAAACAGGTAGCAAGTATGTCTTAACTTACACGAGTGCAGATATTCAGACCTCATGTACATATTCGGCTTTTGGTCCCACGCTGACAGAATCACTTGCCCAGACCCATGAAATACACATCAAATATGTGGACACAGAATTTTGTAGGGAAATGTTAACATTTGACCTTATTGCAGCTCCATCCTGCACCTGTTTTGACTATTTCTTATTTCTCAGTTCTCATTTTCATTCCAGTACAGATGTCATTTCATTCAGACATGCTACAAACTAGGTTATATTAAAAAAGTTATCAAAGTTAGTTAAGGTTGAAGGTTTAAGTTCAGGTTCGGGACAGTAACAGTTAACTGAACATAGTGATATTTCATATAATAATCAGACAAACTTGCCACAACTGAGATGATTAATAGCAACATTTTCCCACTTTAATACGTGACATGTTTCATAAGGTAAGGATGCAGCTTGTGTGGGGATAAATAAATAGTTGAACTGAATGAGTTATTGTAGCACTCTTCTGCTATTTGAACCTTCATTAAAATCTCACCTATTTCTTGTACCGCTCATTCTAAGGTTATACTTGCTGCAATCTAACACATTTGATGATACTGGGGCTTATTGGAATTATTGACAAACTCTGTCCGACCGGCAAGGACCTCAAGGAAGGCTTGACGCATCAGTCTGAGTGCTAAGAAGTCTCGGTGAGTCATTTGTTATGATAAAGTGGTGCTGATAAAAATAACTTTAAAGACGGAGAGTCAGTCTCTGAGTGCTGAGGAAATGGATGTGTGCAGAAGCACAATCTAACTGAAGGAGCAACAGAGGTGCAAAGAAAGGCAATTAAATTCTGCAGCTGACATCCGGAGATGCTCAGGAATGATTTTGAGTGAGGACACATTGCGTGATCCAAATGTACAGAAATAATTGACTTCAACAGTCGGAGTACCAAGGAGCACCTAATTCTAATTACATGTTCCTATAGAGCATTATTTTCATCCCCAGACAATATCTTTTTTGTGTTTCACTTCACCCAGGATTTCCAACTGATCAAACTGACTAAACTACAAACACACAAATAAACACACAAACAAACTAAAACATGTCAAATATGCTAATGCCGCAGGTCTGTAATGCACCCAATACTTGGTACACTGGCTGCTCGTTAAGGATCTGCACTTTGATCGAGAAATATAAGCTTGATTTTTTTTTCTTCTTCTTCTTGCGTATTCTCTTTCTGTATCTTAAGAAGTAAGAATGTTCTAAGCAATAGCAAAATGATGCAATGACATGAACAGTAAAGCAATGGGCTCTTTTGTAATACCACAGGTATTATGTAAGCATGTATGTTTTTTTTTCTTTTTTCTGAACAATTAATGAGTATAATTTTCCAACTAGAAGATCTAAATAAATATGTTGTTTTGCTGCTGATATTGACATACTGGAGTGGTCATACTCATGCATAATAACCCTATTTCAGGAAAAATGCCCAGCCATAATGAGAGTGATGTTTATAGCTTACATATTTGAGCATTATAGCAATTTCATGTTAAGCATGCTCCGAACACTAACAGTTTGCTGTGCATTTCTGCTATATCTGTCTCTCTCCTTCTTCAAGTGAACTCCCACTCTGTCTCCTTTGTTCTCACCGGCTCTAACTTCAACTGTTTCTTCTTTTTCATTCTTCTTTTGGTCTAGTGCCCTCCTTTTTCTCTGTCTCTGTTCCCTCTTTTCAGGCCTCCCTGTTTCTCTCTTTTCCAGTCACCCTGGTTCTTATTTGCCTGCACTCATCCCCAAAGAGAGCTGTGAGCCGGAGGAGGTTGTCAGAGGCTAATGCCAGAGGACTCTAAATCTATGATGCTTGCTTTGGCCCAGGGGGTGGGCGATAACAGCAGCCAACGCACGAGTGCCAATATGTGCTCTAGACAAAAGCCTGTTGGAATGGAACAGAATTGTGTGTGTGTGTGTGTGTGTGTGTGTGTGTGTGTGTGTGTGTGTGTGTACGAAAGAGAGAGGGACAGAAAGGGAGAGAGAGAGAAAGAATGAACATGCTCTTCCCTGCAGTTACCTGTCAGCCTTTGGACTACCAGCTAACAGCACAGCAGGCTATTGTGAACACAAGGTTGTGATCTCTTTAGGGGGATTGCATTCCTCCGATTTGTTTGTATGTGTATATCAAGCTGAGGTTTAACCATGAATGAACATGGTGATTTGGTATACCCTAAGGTATGTGTAAAGGCTTGCAAACACAGGTGTGAAAACATATAGACATACTTATGTACTTGTGTGCATTTGTGCATTTTAGGTATTGTTTTGAATAAATATTGAAGAGCAGTAGGCTATAATGCAAAAACCTCACTAAGGGTTGGTATGAGAGTTCTGGTAGATTTTCAAATGAAAGCAGGTAACATGATTTACTTGGGCATTATACACAAATGTGCATTCCTACACTGTTTGGCATTTGCTGTGTGACCCTAAGTTGATGCCCACTGTCTGAAAGCTTGAGCGAATAAAGAAAGAAATAATGTCAGTATCTTATAATTGTGTCTGCAGTTGCCACTGACTCATATCATCGCTGATTTCTACATCAATTATGTTAGAATCCCTGTGGTTATCTGGCATTACAGTTCATGAGACAACACGGAGAGGGAGAGAGAGAGAGAGAGAGAGAGAGAGAGAGAGAAATGCAAGGATATGGTAATAAATCCCAGTACCTTGTAAGTTACATCCAAGTCATGCTAGAGGTAATTAAATCAATTAGGGCTTGTGTTTGCTCTTTCCAATGTGCCGTGGTCGACCTTGCAGACACCCTATATATGCCTCTGGCTGTACTGGAGGTCAGTATTCATTTGAATGGAAATTCCCTTGCATGTGCAGAATGTCCAGGAAACATTGATTGCAAGCAAGAACCTGTAGAAAAGAAGGTGAAAAAATGATGGTATAGCACACATGGGGAACACACAGGTCATGAGGAATTATATTTTTACATGATGATAAAAAAAGTTATCCAACTGGAAAAAATGCAGATCTATTCCTGTGATTTATTTCAGCAGTATGGCAGCATCCTCTTCCAACAGTGTTGATTGTTTTATACACTACACTGGTCACAATCACCATTAATATCCCAGTGCTCTCATTCAAGGGGACAAATAATATTGAGCGTTGCAACAGACCAGGGTGAGAACAAAAACCTTTTATTAGTGCTGCAAGGGGTTCCCAGAGCTGTTTAACTTGCAGGTGACACCCTGAATCGTTTTCTGTCACTTATGCAGTCCTCTCTGGCAGGGAACACAATGCAGACCCAGTTGACTAAAACACAACAAATCTACATTTCTAAGGAAATGTAATGTGGGCAACACACACTTACAAAAAAATTACTTGCAAAAATTTAACTTGAAAACTTGGAGATGAGTTCCTCAAGCATCCAAAATAAGGCTGATTAGGAAAATCTAACTCTGTTTGAGCTTAGTAGTTGATGACCGGACTGCATCTGTCTCAACTACTTTAGGAGTTGTGCTTGAAATATGACTGGGTGACATCAAATGTCAGTGTTAGACTAAACGCTCCTCTGACTACTGTCTTTGTGATAATGACTGTGAAGGGAAAGAGAAGAGACTATTTCAGAGCTATAGAATTGTGCCCAGATACAGATTGGAACACTATCATAAAGCTTCTCTGAAGAGAGTTTCATTCATTTAAGTTACACTCTTATCCAGAGTATCTTACCCTTAATTGCTATTTGTGTTAGAGGACACGGACCTATAGAGCAGCTTCAGTGGAATATCAGCAACAAACTCTTCAGGTTTTCTGTGTTGGCGATCTTTCGACATTCAGTCAGCAGATGGGTAACTGTCTCATCCTGCTGCTTGTGCACTCTACACTTTGGGTCATTGGTGACCTTCAGTATTCTTCTTAATGGCACTTTAGTGCTTGTATACCTCTTCCACAGTTGTTAGTTCTTCTACCTGATGTCGGAACTACCCATGCAGAATCTTCTCTCTTGAAATCCTGATGGTGTTTCCCATTTGATCTCCATTTCTCCAGGCCTCCCCCTCTGGGGGCTCATATGTACTTAGTTAGACTGAGTTCCTCTGCTATGATGGCTATTTCAGCCTCTTCTTCCTTTGTTTCCTGTACTTGTATTGAACAAATAAGACCTGTAGTCCCCTGTACTGCAAAAATAAAACCACCAGTAATTTATCAACAATATTGATCAAGGGTTAAGCTCTATGGATGGAAAAACGTATGCCTATTAATAAACTGGGTAAGTCAAAATGACCCCATCTTGACAGTCAAAATTTCTCATATTCCTCTGACAGCAGGTGGTCCACTCTGTGAACGGAAAAGCAACAGGAGTGATATGACAAAGATTGTAATTTGGACAGTAGTGATAAGGGCACAGCAAGTTTAGAGCAGTTTCTTGTCATTCTAGAGAACACAATTACAATCTCTTTCCGTCCTCCACCATCTTCAGTTCCTGCTAGCTCAATTAACTGTGACTCTTATCCCTGGGAAACGTGATTGTATGTCATTGACTGACACAACTTTGACATCTGTTTCTCCAGCTCTCTCCTGAGTGTTTCTTATTGATCTCTTGGTAAATCGATGGCAAACTCACTGCAGAGATATTTGTGCTCCCTCAACGTCAACACAAACACTGTCCTAAAAGTAGGAGCTGTAGCAAGGCAGTAGTTTTCAGGTGGACATGCCAGCTAAAACATTTACTGAATTCAGTAAATGGGGGGGGGGGGGGGGGGATTTCATGAAAGTGTTTTTACTTATCAAACATCACCGTTTGCAGTGCATGAGCTTTAAGAATTAGCTCACTTACGCTGCTGTGTGAAAGTTGGATACAAATGTGGGCACTAATAGTCTGAATTCCAAAATATCTCAGTTCACATCTGACTAAACAGTGTCAATGTTTGCCTTTGGCAAGAAAAGAGAGCTTAGGGGCCCTCTAACACAGCAGATATATGCACATGTCTTTATTAGCGTGCTATCCTGCAGGAATAATTGATTTTTACTTTTCCTCTCACAAAAATCTTTGGATTAAGTGTGGATTCAATGAAACAGCAATTCTCCATCAAACTCACACATCAACCCACATTCACAAGTTTACCTGTCAGTTAGACCATGGCTGTTGTAAACTTTTCTTGGTTAAACAATAGGAGACAAAATGGGAAACCATGTAAAAGGACTCTGATAACATTTATGCTTCACGTTCCTCAGTATCAGAGGAGAGCAAACATGAGAAACATGAGTAAACATCAGAGTAAACATCAGAAAATAGATCCGATGCATTTTTTTTTCAGATTAATGATTAAAATTCCCAAAGCACAATCCCATTCTTCTTGCCAAAGTGCAAGTTAAAGTGAAGTTGGTTGATATTTACCTCTCATTTTCACTTCTCATTGTTTCTTCTCCGTTCATAATAATGTCCATAATGTCCTCTGAGATGATACATGGAATCAACCTAAACAAACGCTTTAAAAATAATGCTGAATCTCAGACTCTCTTCAAAGAACTTCCTCTTAAATTGATGGGATGGTATTGTAGTTTTGCTTTGTTGGTGCACTACTCTGATGAGAAAAACACTTTCTATAGAGCTGCACAGAGAGAAAGCACAAGTACTTATTAAAAAGAAGTTATTCAATTTCTTTTTAAAATGACTTGAACACTGAAGAAACCAGAGAATCTATACTTAATCCTATTCTTAAGCACTCAGGACGACACAGTTTCTTCTTCTCTGCTTAGCTCTCCATATGTAAGAGAATGTGCTTGCTTTTTTTTTTCTTCTTTTTTTTTAATTCTTTTTCTTGTTCTTCTAACAGCTGTGCTTTGTCGTTTCTTGATGTTCTCAGCAGTCAGGCAGTATGACAAGGCCACAACTACCTCAACAGCAATAACCTATGGTTCTTAAAATTCCTCAGGGAATTGAACCAATAAAAATGAATTATATAGCGAAAAATATTTCAATCAAATCAAAATCAGCAAAAATTTCACTGCGACACGAAAGCAATTCATTTACAGTTGAACCTATTCGAAGTGTCAAATTAGAGTTTGTTTTTTAAATTTTTTTCTTTTTCTTTTTCAAGATTAATTAAATTCATATCAATGTAACATGAAATACAAGAGCATGTCCCAGAATACAGGGCAAGTGAAAGGCTAGAGCTCTGAATTTAAAACATACTATATAGTTTGTAGGGGTCAAAACTGGTCTGTGTGTCATGCTGTGCTGTGAATGGGCTTGTGGAAGCCAATCCTTAAGCCTGTGTTCAGTATGTTCTCTCAGTGGGCCACCCTCCCCATCAAGCGCTCCTACCATGTCACATACCAGCTCCTACCAGCTCCCATAATGAAACCTGAATGGGTTGAGGCTTGTTACTGGCCACATGGGGACTGTAATAATCACAATGTAATATTTTCACCACGGGAGAGATGTGGGAACTTTAATTTGCAAAATGATAGGCAGCCATGTCCAGCATGGCCTCTGGAGTAAGATGGTCTGGCTCCTTTCCCCTGTATTTGTACCATGCCAACTGAGTCATACAGGGAAACGATAGATTGCTCCACTATGTGTGTGCGTGTGTGCGTGTGCGTCTGCGTCTGCATCTGCATCTGCATGTGCGTGTGTCCTTGTCCTACTTTTCTGTAGATAAAATGCATAGATCTGTTAAGAGAGAGTAGTGAGCATATGAGTGAGTTTACATATGTCGGTATAGATGACCCCCCGTACCATTCCAGTTATCAGAGTTTGATATGCCATGGCTGTATACACGGGAAGAAAATTTCTATTTGTAACGTCACTCTTTATCTTTTATTGATTTGACAAAATGTCTAGCTCAGCAGTTTCCCAACAGCCTGCAGGGATGTGAAGATTTCAAACTGTAATTCTGTTTTCTGCATGTATTTTTTTTCCCCCTAATAATTTATGGCTGCCATACTGCTCCACTATATAACGGGTGTCTATAATGGCTCTCAACATGGCTATTAGGCTGGGGTCACAAACCCTTAGTATGGCCTTTGACAAACATGGTTCTCTAAAGCCATTTTCAAAATGGGCTACAGGAAGTAGCCATTTCAGTTTCAACAGGGTGTGCATGGCTGGCATCTAATTTCATGGTGTTGCTGCCATGTGGGACATTTTACACTGTGTAAAAGCACTAAAACTGATTGTAAAATGGAGATCTTGATGTTACTCTACATACTTGGGTGCTGAAGTGATTGTATAAGCACCAACAGTATATTTAAAGCCATGTCTTTCTTTTTGTATGTTATCTGACTGATACTAACAATGACACTACATGATAAAGCTTTTCATTGCTGTTAACTTTAAACTTTCTGTTGATTTCAGTTTTTTATACATTAACAGCTCTGGGGACTTCAATAGTGAAGCCACTAATCCGACAGGTTTTATTTTCTAACTGACCCTACAATCTATTCAGCCATAGGTTGGTACACAGTTTAAATGAGACTGTATTAGGAAAAGAAGACTCTGACAGTATAGAATGGAGTGACCATATGGGTCCATTATCTCCACTGTTGTTTCAGACAGTAATGCATGAGACAGTGGTGGGATACTAGGCTGAGACACAGTTCTGCCAGGCCTTTGTTACCGCTGCTCATTATTGACTGAGTTGGCATGGCAACAGAGGCCTCATGCCGCAGACATGAGACAGTACCTGTCTTTTGAATGACTGGTGGCAGTATCTTCATCTCAGCCACAGGTTTCAGCTTCTTCATGAAAATCAATTCATTGACTCTATCTACCTGGCCAATAGTTTGAAATGACCTAAGGAACTTTATTGCACTGTATGTATTTAACAGTATGCAAACTTGAGACAAATTTAATACAATCCATGACAATTTTCTATCAGAAACAAGAAACAGATCCATCCAGATCCATCACACTCTAATACAGGCTGGCTGGAATGATTTTTTCTGTGTGACATCTTGAGAGAGGACCTTGGAGAGTTATCCAAATGAATGGAATATTAGCCCTGCCCCTTTAATAGCTGTAATAACAGTTATATGACACAGGGGTGGGTCCACACAGTACTTAATGTAATATAAAATACTGGTCTCTGTAACAGCAGCGTGAGGTGATGTTGAAGCCACATGTTTCAAATGTTTCACATTTGCTCCTTAAACTGGTTGGCTTGCGTGATATAAAAACTCTGACATAAAAAAGGCAGCCTACTCACAGGCTGTGCTGGAGAGGGGCTGCTGGTGAAATTCCTTGTGCCTACGAAACTGGCATTGACATTCCCATGATTAACATACTCCAGTCCAAGTCCTGAGTGATGCTGACAACCATGCTGATTCACACACAGGTGTAAGGACAAGTGCTGACAGAAAAAGTCAGGCCTTACCTGATGTGGTAGAGCAGCCGTGATGTAACACGCAGAGAGGGTCAGAACGCTGGGTCAGCTGCAAGACTGCAAGAAAAAGAAGCTTGAGACAGAGGAGATAAATTCTTGTCATACAGTTAGGCTCCTCACACATCTTTGTCTAAAGCAGTTTAACTGTGAGTGACCAGCTGGTGATACCGTGACCCGCCAATCATCTGCTCAGAAATGTCAGAGGTCATGCATTCTGTGTAATTTAATTAAGTCACATCCCTGGTTCATTTTTTTTTTTTTTTGTTTTGATAATACAGCTCAAAGAATAATTTGATGATACACTTGAGCTTTGGCTAAGACAAGATAAAGAAGGTGTGAATAGAAACAATCTGTCTGGTTTTCTGGTTTGAAGCATGACAAGTGTCAACATATTAAGAGGCGCCTGTCACAACTCTGTCTTCATCTCTCTCTCTTCTGACCAATAAGAGCTCTGTGTTGTCAGCTCATTTGCCACCAGCTCAGTCACTTCATTATTAGATTATCATGCACACCCGTCTCCTGTTCATTTACTTATCAGTCCCCTGTGTGTGTGTGTGTGTGTGTGTGTGTGTGTGTGTGTGTATATATATATATATATATATATATATATATATATATATATAAATATGTGTGTGTGTGTTTGTGTTCATGGTTTACCACTTGTACTTTGCAAAGTATCTCACCAACTTAATTGTGCCAATCTTCCTTGTTCCTGATACGGTTCTCATATATTCACTATAGCCTTTTTACCATTATTGATTCCTAACCTTGCCCTCAGTAGTCTGTTTAATGTATACTGAACTCTACCTGTTTTGTGACTCTGAATTTGGATTATGTTTTGGATTAAAGATATCCGTGCACTTACATCCAGCATCTCTGAGTATTTGTGACGACAGCCAAGATGGTCAAACGAGAGGGAAAGATTCAAGTAAATAATGTAATTAGAGACTGAATAACATATAAAGCACAACAGAAAAATTATCATTAAGACAAATAACTCTGTCCATGCTGTTTTGAGACTTTTTGTGTTTTTTTGGGTTTTTTTCGACCATTCCTGGTGAGTAATACAATCAACAAAAACAGAAGGGAAGGAAAAAGGCAATATATTTGCATACCAAACTCTGGAAACTGTAGTGCCAGAAAGTTAAAAGTGCTAATGGGGGAGCTTAAAAGACACGAGCGCCTCATAATGTAGTCTGCAAACCAAGGCAGTGACAAAGCATGCCTGCTATTGCCTTAATAACCCCGCTTATGAAGAAATACAGTGGCAAACATGACAAGCAGCAAAAGCTGTGCACAATTATTTAAAAATGTGCAAAGTAACACGAACAAAACACTGTAAATAGATGGTAAACAAACAGACAACTAAATAAATAAATGAAAGAAAAATAACTCAACTTTATTAATCAAAACACCACCATCAACAACAATAACAACAACAATACCAACAAAAGTACTACTGCTACTAGTGCTACTACAACTACTACTACAAACAAAACTATTTTATATCAGAAGTTAATGTGAGAATTGAAATATTTACACATCCTTTTGGATGAAAAAGCATTCACATCCAAAGACTATTTGTTTTATGACTGAAATGAAATATTAAATTGCAGAGTCAATAATAATCTGAATCTACATATCATGTGTTGATTAGTTCAAACCATGAAGTACTGTTCTTTAGCTAAGTGGGAAATAGAAGTATGAAATCTACTTTTGGAGTATAGCAGGGATGTACTATATCCATTTTTTATGTTTGTGAACAAACAAACAAATAGACAAACAAACAAATAAAACAGTGAAGCATTCAATGATGTGGGTAATTACAAAATTTCAAATAATTTGCAAATATGTTAAAGTTTAATTGATGATAATAACAGAGTATTTGTCTCTATTTATGCTTCACTACTTTGATTATTTATTGGCAGATGAAGAATTATAGAGATACATGCAACCTCTCTTGCATTTCATTACAGCTTGGTTTGAATTCTCTCATGTTATCTCTTGTTGAAAGAAATTAATTCCCACATTATGTGTCGTGAGTAATATCTGATATGATCACTAACGCTTCAAGTCAAGAGAGATTTTAGGAGACCTGCAAACAACTCTCTTCTTAGGCTCCTCTTTAACATTTCTATCATCTATCTTCTGAGTTGTTCTTTTGTCTTCTCTTTCTTTCTGTTTTCTCTTTTTTTCCCCCCTCCTTTTTTTTTTTTACCAATCAGCTTACTACTGTAAAACAACCTCATTCATTTGGTTTTTACCTAAGGAATCAAAGCACACTCAATCCATATTTCATGATCCGAATACAAACAGCCAAGGAAAAAAAAAAATGTAAAGGGCACATCTTGATATTTTGGCTTGTCAGCCATTGATCCTCCTCTGTGGAGGTCCTGTTGAAATAAATGCGTGGTAACAAGAAAGAGAAAATTGCTGTATGCCTGAAGAATTTCCCTGTGTTTTTCTGAGGCTACAGCTATGTGATTCTACCTGCTTATCAAAGGATCTTATTTTAGTTGGCCTCCCTGGAGTTTCACCTTTCTCAACAACTCCATAGTAGTGCACCAACATCACAGATGTGTCAAAGAGGTGTGCTATTTCTCTTAAGTCCTACCTCAGCTAGTACAATGGGGGGAAAAAAAACCTCATACATTACGTCCTGAATCTCTTTCAGTCAGAGAATGTTTTATAAGTGTGATATAAGAAAGGAAAAGGAAAAAGGAGTAAAAAGAAAAGAAAAGAAAAGCAAAGAAAAGAAAAGAAAAGGGACAAAACAAGATTTTTTTAATGCTCCCTTCAGAAGTATGATGTAGAGGGCATCAGTATATATGTATGGGCACTTGCGGGCAAAAATGTAAATTGTAGACGGTCAAATTATCACATCCTCTCTGGAAATCAGCCACAGATACTCTACTCAATATAGAACACTTACTACTTTTGCTCTTTTTCATGCAATGATACATTTTGGTTACCAATTGTACAAACAATGTGAAAAAAAACCCAAACAAACAAGAACACTAAATCTTGTAATGTTGCAGGCCTTCAGAATTGTCCATGCGCGTGGTTTTGTCACTGTAGTCATAGTAAGTGCACGTTTCAGTTATAATCACTGGAGTATTTTGAAATAATTCAAGCCAACAGTTTTCAGTGGACTTTTCTTACTAAAATGCAACACTCAATTTAGGAGAAACATTAAGAGAGGGAGAGAGCGAGTTAGCTTTGGGAGGGGGAGTGAGTGAGAGAGAGAGAGAGAGAGAGAGAGAGAGAGAGAGAGAGAGAGAGAGAGAGAGAGCATGGTAGAGAGAGAATGAGAGAAGAAGAGAGCGTGGGTATGGGTATGATTTAGACTGTGCTGCTAATGATTAATATCTGAAATTTATTCCACATTATGCAAAAAGACCAGGAGCAACCATTCCATAGAGCAACACATTCTATTGAAAACAAACAAACTTGAGGCAAATTCTATGAAGAGATGAAAGAGAATATATTGTGAAATAATTCTCTGAATAACGAACCAATAAAATCATCTTTTACTTAATCCTCAAGTCATAAGTTGTTACAGTTTGCTTTGAACATGAGTATATTTAGATATCTGCTGATCAAAAGGAATGTAGTAGGCAAAGTTTGAATACATTGGACCCACAGATGAGTGAAAGAATCTAGTGTTGGCCGGAAGTACAAATCCCTTTGTCTGGATCACAAACCTCCTTAGGGAGATGGATTTTCTTGATTGGTTGATTTTACAAGGAGTTCCAAATCATTTGACCTGATAGGATAGTGTTTTTTCATTTGTGTATAGCAAACCTGCTCTTCTTTTATATTCAAGCTCTACATTGAGTTGTCTAGTGTCTAACATTTTCACACAAGCGTGCAGTTTACAGTATGTATCTCTGGGGTATAGGTCATGCCACTCCTACAATTTTCCTTATCTCTTTGGCTTAAATATTTTGCTGACAGAGGCCTCTCTAGGACAATCAGTCTTGGCCATAGGAAGTTGTGTAGCTTGGATAGTGTTCTCTAATTATACAGGTCAGCAAATTTCCATGTAATAACGCCACTGGGTAATGGGAAAACTGCTATCATGGACACTCCAGGGATCTGCCTCTTTTTAAATGGTTTGCACAGAAAAATTCACATCCTGGTTGACTGGGTGATTCATTTAACCTAGAGGGCATACCTAAACTGGTTTGTTTGCAAAATCTCTGCTATTTATAAAGATAATGGAAAATATTGTGATAATTGTTGAGGAAATAATCTTCTTCAAAGACAATCACATCGGACTATCCACAGGGCTGAATCAATTCTTTACGAACTGTACTATTGTGAGCACAGAGTATCAGTCAAAGGCAGCTACAGCAATATATATATATATATATATATATATATATATATATATATATATACACACACACACACACACACACACACACACATACATATGTACATATAGGGATGTCCCGATATCGTTGTTTTTTTTTTTTTTTTAACCCCGATCTCGATCCGAGTCATTTAATATTGAGTATCTGCTGATACCATGTCCCTATCCTATATTTATATTTTCCTAGGTAATACAGTTACACAGTGCACATTTCAAGTACATTAAAGTTATTAAAACAAATTCAGTGTATATGCTTGACAACTGAATGGCAAATGCACTAAGAAAAAAATTGCCTGTGGCCAAGCTGTTCCTTAATTTTATTTATTTTTTAATTCCTTTTTTTTATATTACAAAATAACAAAGTAAACCTTCTTGTAAAGATCCGGTAGCACAGTGTCTGAAATGCAGAGGGTAAGGCGTGCTGTGGGAGTTATGCCAGAAAATACACTTAAGTGCTCGATTTTGTTTAATCTTACAATAATTCAAGTGGTTAAGTTGTCTAACTGTCAGTTACGCTGATACTTTTTCTGAAAGTCTCTTTTTTGTGTGCTATCGTTATCAATCCTTAGCGATACAGGCTGAGAACACACCTTTGTATACTGCAGTCTATATATACACCTTGACACTTTAACAGAGAATACTGAAATACAGGCAACAAGTAAATGTATAAGGAATGCCAAGCAACATAGAAGGAATTAAAATATTTAAAATAATAGTTAAGCGACTGTATTGCTCTCTGTGGTCGTTCGTTTAGGCTAACTCGCATCCATCACATACAGCTAACGCGTTAGGTGTTTCAATTTTGAAATGATACCTTGGTTGTTATTAGTAGCCTTGGGGATTAATGTCGTCGGAGTATGCTGACCTAAAAACGTTCAAATTTAAAAGTTAAAAGGAAACCAGTTCGCTTGGAACGTTCGCCTTAATTTGCCGAATTTGAAAGCACCTCTGTACTCGCTACCACATGGGCTGGTCATCCAAAGCGATTAATTACATTACCCTCTCGTAATCTTTTTGGCCCTGTCGCTGTCTTGAGGAAATGTCTCTCTCCTTTTAAAAGTATATCCTCCAACGTGTGTTGCTTCGGAGCAGCCTTTGCCTGAGTTATCTGTGTGAACTCACTGTATTCCGCGGAGTGTTTATTTTTTAGTTGCCGTATCAAAGTGGTAGTAGCCTGTTGAACGCAGCTCTGTGTTACTACCGCCTCGCGACATGCTGGCATTACAAACATTACAAGTGGCTGATGGAATGCTTTCGTTTCCCAATTTAAAACATATCCACAATGCAGACATTTTAGCCGTGTCCTGCCACAAATTATGTTCTCTGTTTAATACACCTGTGTGACAGCTGACGTAAAACAAAGGACTGGGTTTAGGGTCGTGCTCTTTCAGATCGAATCGGGACATCCCTATATACATATATAATTTTTATAGGCTGAGATACATGTGTGATGTCAAACATGACACATACAGAGAGTGACTAACCACAGAGTGCTCCAGGCAGGTCTTATGTACCAACGTTAATATTTCAGTGTTTAGTTCTGGGTTTTGTTTTGTTTTTTTATGTTGTTGTTGTTTATTTCGTGCGTACATAAAAGCTATTTATCAGAGATGTGTTCACTTAGGTAGGTAAAGACATACAAAATATAAAACACACACACACACACTCAAGTTTAACAAAAAAAAAAAAAAAGACACGCACACACACCCTTTCCTCATTTGTATTCTGTAAGCAGTGACACTGTCAATCTCTGTGCTTTCATGACAAATGTGGGTGTCTCACGACATGCCATCTGTGCTGTATCAGAGTTCTGGTGAGAGTGTCATGGTTGATAAAGCTGGTAACTGTGGTACCCATTTTAAACCCCTGACACACTGCGGGGATGTTTGAGATTAAAATGTGATGGACAGCCACTCAAGCTCTCATCATATGCTCTTGTACAGGACCTTGCCTCAGTCTGAGAGAGCAGTCTGACATCTGTTTAAAACAAGCTATTCAGAATTTTTGATTGTTTGTTTGTTTTTGGCTGAAGTGGAAGATGGCAAAAGCAACAAATCAAACAAAGCGAGGATAACACTTATGCGGTCTTTGTAAAACTATAGAAGTTTTTTTTTTTTATATCATTCATGAATGACGAATAACGAATTATTTTTGGCTCACTAAAATCCTGACAGTCCCAGTGATTGCTACATTTTCAGTGTTATGTGTGTGAACTTTAATTTTGGTTCATGTAGATTTTCCCCTCTGTACATAAACAAACATCATGTAAGCTTGTTCATTGGGAAAATCCACGGACACAGACAAAGTAAATTCATTGTAACCTAGAGGTTACATTATTTTTTCCCCATTCCTAAGCCCTGAAGTATGTGAACTTAAAACACCACTGCAGCAGTGATATTACACCTTGTGACTTAAACTTACCACTGCCCCTCCCTAATCATCCCATGATTGACCAAATTCCTCCTTCTTGTCTACTGCTTATTGCAGATCTGTTTAAGCCCCTCAGAATTGGGCATCCACTGATGGAACACACACAGAAATAATTGCATTCAGTGCTCCTTATTGAGCTGTCTTTTCGCTTGTGGTGACTGATGAAAAAATACCTGTCACTATTCCATTCAGTCATTCATGTCCTCGCAATAACAATTTCCTAATACTAGTCGAGGGAAATCAATTTCTCCTCCTGCTACCATCATTCTCTGCAGCCACCAGCTCAAATTAGAACATATGCATCACACCATGGACTTATTCTACAAGCTTCTCGCAAAAACTAATTCACTTATGGAGCCCTGGGGATATTCTGATCAATGAATGTCAGAATTGAGAGGATGGTTTCATTCAAATGCCATTTCAATTTCAAAATTTGGACTGATGTTTATAGTTATTGTCTTATGAGCAGACATTTTGCTTGATGAAAAAAAGTTCATTTGCCAGTGACCATGGTACGCTTGAATATCTTAGAGGGCAAACCCACTTTAAACGTGAATGATTTTATCCTCATCGTTTCTGTAATGACACTCTGGTGGAAACTGAGTCGATTCAAAGCTTAATGTCCAAGCTGGTCAATTGCCAGTCAAAGGAGGAAGATACTGATACACACCATTTAATGAGCCTAATCTATGTGTTGAGGCAGCTTTTAAAGATTGGAGATTAAATATTAAAGATGAGAGAAATCAAAAGAGATTCACTATTGTTTGACTCAGAACATCTCTTGCATTATTGGTATTGGGAATGAAGGATTAACACATTAACCACGGTCAATATACTGTGTAGGTTTGACATGGTTCAGAAAAGACATTCATCAAAGGAATTCTTCCCATTTAGACTCATCATGATTCTTCCTTGAGCTGATTGTTGTTCTTCTGGATCCTGCAGTTCCTACCCGTTCTCTGGCAGACACAGGATCTTATAAAGAATGTACCCACCTCCACGCAGCATTGCTTTGATGAGGGCTGCTATCTTGTGATCCAAGCAGGCAGTGTAAGTGTGTATCTGTATGTGTATTTATGATGATGATGATGATGATGATGATTGTTGTTATTGTTGCTTTTTTAATATGGGGTAGTTTTTGTCTTAGTTGTACAACAATAGGAAAAGCAAAGATGAGGTATCAAGAAATTTCCTCTTTGATTGTGATTTTTTTGTTTGTGTGTTTGTTTGTTTGTTTGTTTTTTAGATGTTCATTAGGATGCACATTAAGTTGTATGTACCACCACATATAACACATATGTATTGTGACGGCAGACACATGTGAATATATTCTACTTTACCTTGACTTGTTGATTTTAGTCTACAATTGAACACAATTGAAGAGCTTAGTAGTTTTATGACATCTGTAATGTTTAAACTGGAGGGGGCATTAGCAATCAATGAATGTCAGTCATGTTTGAGATGTCCTCCTGCTTAACATTACTAACATTACTGTTATTTTGTCTCACTAGGTAGCATGCTCCTTGTCAGTTTTGCCTGTTCTGAGGAAGTAATTTTTCTCATAACAAGCGATAAGTAATGAGAGAGGAACATTCCTTACAACAGAGTGGAAAACATCTGCTGGTGGCAAGCTGTATTCATCATATAAAGGCAACTTACAATTATGTATATTAGTACAATAGTACGGCACTTAAAACATGTGGGAGACATAACGTCTGCACAATATTGAACACAAATGTTCTGAAATTATGCAAATAGATATTAATCAATATCCTGTGGAACTGGAAGACAAAGGAAACTCATTCTTACAGATACGCATTTCAACAAGGGCAGAGTCATTATTGTGATTATTTATGCAACATATTCTTATAGTTTTGATCAATTCCAACTTCATCACTGATTTAGAGTGTTCAGTCTCAGACAAATGGATGATTTTATAATGGAGTACCATTATGTCTTACTGGGCAAAAGAAGCATAACTTGTGACATCTCATTGCTTGCGTACCCACCAGTGAAGAAATCTATTGTGTGTGACTCTGTGTAAAAATAAAAATGAAAAAACAAAGCTCACCTTCAAGAAAATTCACATTTAGAAAGCTCAAAATGTAGAATCATAAAACAAAATTCCATGAAGGAGCTTTTTGACATCAACATTTTTTTTCTTCTTTTGGTTTTATTTCTGTAACTATGTCAACACCTTTAAATCCCCATTCAGATAAGTTTAAGTTTAAGTTTAAGTTTATTTAAAGCCCAATAGACTGTTTACAGTCTCAAAGGGCTTTACATGCCCACAGGATTACAACAACCAGAGCAGGGTGGCACCCCTTTACTCGATCCTCATAGCAGGCAAGAAAAAACTCCTCAAAAAACCCAGATGCTAGGGAAAAATAGGAGAAATCTTGAGAAGGACCACAGAGAGAGGAGACCCCTTCTAGGCCAGCCAGGTGTGCAAAAGGTGCCAACCCAGTGGGCAAATTACAAACAACACAGCGATAATGAAAATGAAAACACAACTAGTAGACAGTATAAAGAATGACAAAACAGCATGGAGCTCAGTTGGGGTGGATGACACAGCCACAGCAGCGCAGGAAGCCATGAAACTGCAGCAGCCATCGGGATGACGATGAAGAGAGAGATGACAAGGAGGGAGGGAGGGAGGGGGGGGGGGGCACACCTAAGAAGAAAGTAGCCACATTCAAACCAGACACTCATGCTTGGACAGATGAGCCACAGCCATGCAGGAGATGAGGGAGGGAAGGAGATCATTATTGGAGTATCAGCACTCAACAAAGGAAATAAGGAAAATAATTTTATAGAAGCATGAATGTTGCAAGACTAGTGGCTGTGGAGGGCGCAGGAGGAGCAGGGCCACGCGGGGGGAGCAGGGCCAGGGACAGCAGGGCACAAAGTCAGTCAGCCGGCCAAGGGAAGACGCCACATCCAGGAAGTAGGCGCAGACATCGACCACTCACACAAAGAGAAGAGAGCAGGTTAGTAACAGAAACTGACAAGGTTAAGATAAAAGCAGAGGAGAGGGAGGAGAGAGAGAAGATGAGAGGTATCTAAGCCGGCAGCTACTAGGCTAAACTATGCCAGGAGAGACTACGGCAGAGACTGAGCCTCACCGGATGGTCAGTTTGAAATTATGCTATCCATACGATACAGAGAATAAATGAGTCTTAAGTTTGGTTTTAAAGGTAGTAAGAGAGTTTGCCTCTTTAATTTCTACAGGTAGGCTGTTCCAGAGAAAGGGTGCGCGGTAGGCAAAGGCGCGATGGGCAGCGGACTTCTTTTTAACTCTTGGAGCAAGAAAATACTACCTGACAAAAAAAAAGAAGAATTGATCTAATTTTAGACAAAGTGTATATTGGTCTCTGTTTCATGGTATGAAGAAAGTTAGATAAATTGTGTCGACAGGTTGGAAAATACGCTTGGTTGCTGAATAAGTGCAAAAAAGAACTTGTTTTTTTTTTTTCCTCCCATCTGTCCCCTGAAAGTGTTGGTTTGTGCATGCATGATATTGTGCAATGAACCACAGGTAGACATTACCTTGCGTGGAGCCAGTCAGCACAGTGGCTGTGAAATTTCCATAGAAAGGCAATGTGTTCTCTGAAGAAAGGACTCTCCTCTGGAATTAATGTTCATGACCTCTCCTCATCTCTTTACTGCCTGGAACGACACTTAGAACATCATTTTCTCCACTCCCATGGTAACCGAGGAACTGAAAGGTTTCCTTGTTTATTTGCTAAGGGTGGACATAGCAGAGTAATTAATCAAAAAAAAAAAAAAAAAAGAAAAGAGAAAGAAAAGGAAGAAGAAAAAGCTGGTGAACAATCTGCATCCTCCCCTTGCACCTCATCCAGAGTTAATTGCCTGCTGTGTTTTCTTCAGATGCGTGGTGTAGGACACGTGTGTTATTAGATTAAGACATTCTTCAGCTAAGATAAGATTAATCTTCATAATCAGTGACAGATATCCTGTCCCATGGGGAACCATAAGAAAAAGGCGTGCTCTGACAATCAGCGATGATGATGTTGCATCACTGCAGTCATTTTACTGGCTATTTAAAGAATATGAAAGTAGTTGTTCTCAAGATTTCAGATGAAACCACTCACTCCAGTCACTCAAAATAAATAATGATTATAAAATAATGATTATAAAATATGAGCAGCGTTTTTTTTTTTTTTTGTTTGGTTTTTTTTTGCTTTTAATGAATATCAAAAACAAGTGAGTTATTTGGAAAATAATGATAGTGACTATTTTGCAGAAACATTTTTTGAAGACTTCACAGTATTAGCAGGCCTACAAACCAAATGTTTGGTATTTAATAAAAGGGTTGGAGAGATTATTTCAGAAGAGCTAATGCATGAATTCATTTGTTTAAATGTGCAGTGTCAATAGCACTAATGATTGTAATCATCAATTACATCATTAACATGCAGACATGAAAATCCCAGGAGACTCATTAACAGGCTACCAAAATACTGTGTGGTATTAATTAATTCATTAGAGAGAGAGAGAGAGAGAGAGAGAGAGAGAGAGAGAGAGATGGAATTTATAGGAGTTACTGGACTGTCTACAGATTCAGATTTTGACAGGGTCACTGAGGTGGGAGTGTTGAATTCATCCATATGCTTAGGATGGACTTTTTAAAATTACTTTTGGTAGGGTTGTTCTCAGAGCTTTTCTACAACTCTGAAGAAAAAAAACAGAACACATATATACTGCTACAACACAACTGTTTCTTCTTGAATATTTCTGAGTCTTTGGGCAGAATGAGTTACTTTTTTTCAAATTCCACATATTTTATTTAGAAACCTCAGGTTTTACTAATTTGATATTACTAATTATTTGTAGACCAAAAGAATGGACTGATCTCTCAAAGAGATCATTTGATAAAATGAATTATCATGTTGAAGGAATGGAGTATGTGAAGCATATGATAATTCAGTGGGATTCAGTGTGTTTCAGTGTTGAACTCCTATAATGGGAATATTCCTCCTCACTTACCTTTACCACAAAGACATATGCAAGCAGATGTGTGCACACTTACAGACACTCCTCAACCACACTCAAATCCACAACCTCCAAACCCCATACCTACAGAGCTCTCATACTGAGAGAAACCAAGCAATCATCGTTATTCACTAGCAATCAAATTTGTTTACTAGCTTGGGCCTTTTGAAACTTTTTCTTTTGACTGATATGAAATGGGTAAGATATACAGAGCTGAAAGGATGCAAAATGACACGTCTGAGAAAAAGATTCACTGTTCAAGATGTGACTGATATTGGCATTGTCAGGACTGACATTTTAAATGGGGATAAACACTTATAACTAACACTTAACACTAAGTGTCGGGATGACACTTTGGTGTATTCTGGTTAAAAGAAAAAAAGTCAGATAACAATAATAAATTCATAAACTATGTTTACTTCTGAATTTGGGGGAATAAATTAGAACTTTAAAATTGATTTTGCCATTTTTCACACACACACACACACACACACACACACACACACACACGGAATCTAGGACTTTTAGAATTGTGATAACTGTAAACATAAGAAATGTAACATGGTACAAAGCACAGTGCACTTGAAATGCATGGATTTGATTGTAGTACAGACAAATAGTGATTCCAATCAAGGTAACGTTACCCATGGAAAATAGCTCTCTTGCCTGTGCACAGTATTGAAGGCCAAGGGACATTATAACGAGAGAGTGGTAAAGGCCAACAACTTGCTTTGATGTGAAACCTGGAAAGAAGAAGAAGAAGAAGAAATTTGCCTGTAATTTGTGCAAGTCCACAGGAGAACTCCCTTGCTATTTTAATTGTGCAGAAATAAGCTTTTTATAGGTAATTACAACAACAGTAATCCTTTTCTGTGGTCTATTATGCCTCCCACCAGTGGTGTACAAAGGGAGGATTAAGAGGAAAAAGGGGCAAATTGAATTTACAAAAACTCGAACTCGCAAAAAAGAGTGGAAAAAAACACACACTTGACATTTTTAATACTGTTATAGTCTAAGAGATGGGTCAGTGATGTCATCCATTTATCCTTTAATTTTTAATTTTTTTTTTTAAATTTGATTATTATTAATTACTTATTATAATTTTTTTTCTAACCACAAGGAAATGCTACTACATTTTCTCTAAGAGGCACACCAAACCTTACAAAACGTTCATTTACTGTTGTTTAGAAATTTGAAATATAAAGTCTGAAAATATGACATGAATACTGAAGACATAAAAATGTACACATATGGACAGAAGTTAAATGTTGCTATCTGACTTATCAGTTGAAATAATCTTTTGAGACTTTTCAATAAACTTGAAATAAATTGAACAAAGCAAAAATGACAAAGAACAAAACACAAACACAAACATGCAAACAGTTTTAGGAAGCAGAACCACAAACAGAAAAAAAAGAATAAAATTCAAAACAAAGAACAAAACAAAAAGCAAATCATGATGGCATACACTATGAATTCACAGTTTGCCATTTCTGTAGTTTACACTACGTCATGGTCACTCTATTCCTACAATCTCTCTGTCATGGAGCTGTTTCAAAAAGCGCAACAAAACTTCCAAAAAAATCACTGTAAATATTCAGTTGTTCTACATGCCTTTGAAGGAATTCTATCAATCCACATAGAACTCTTAAAGCCATCAATCCACATAGAACTCTTAAAACCAAGAGACACGTGAATTATGAATCCATGAAGCACACTTTGACATAATAATGATTCAAAACTTCCTCCTTTCTTTTTGCTCCACAACATTACAGTAAGGGAACATAATTAAGCCATAATTCCTACCCTAAAATATAGGTTGAAATGAGGTGAATGTAGCAGTGTATAAGTTAACACTCCACATAGGCCTTGTGATTACAAGAATCTATCAACAGCAGTAATTATCAAGGGAAAACTCTAAGCCTAATATTTTTCTTTAACCTCAGTTTCCTATGACCATTGAATGAGATATTTTTCAATGGGATACAATATCTCAGATGTGGTGTTACATATGAGCAGGCTACGAGCCAAATATAAAGATTTTCTTAAAAACCATGCCCCAAAAGCCAAAATCAGCCTGTGCTTTACTGGTTTACTTAAACTGTGACTGTCAATGGCTCAAAGAGAGCCAGTTACATGGAAAATACACTGTCATGCTTGTGTTCCACAACAGTGATGGCTTCAGCCTTGAACTTTCAGGAACTGGTTTGTATACTTTTCGTGAGCATCTTTAAAATTGCACAAAGAGAAAGTAAGAGATTGTTGTTACTACGCTGACAAGCAAATCCTGTGATTCAACCCCACATTACTTTCTGAAGTTCATAATTTAATCGTTGAAAATTCACATATGTTTAAGGACATTTTGTTCTTCTTCACTGCCAAAAACAAGGGATCTGTCAATTGAAGGACAAATCAAGATACTTATGTTTTGTGAGATGCAGAACCGCTATAGAATAGTGCAGTGCTTTCTGAAAAACAGTGGATCTTTAGGCAAACAACTGAAACATGTGCTTTCACAGCCACTGTAGTATGGATTAGCTCAGCAAGAGCACAAGAGGTATTGTGCAGTACAACAATATACTGAAAGGTACACAGCAACATGACAGTAGAAATGAAAACAGAACAGACCCACGTTGCATTACAGCACAACATGATGGTATCCAGGTTGGGGTGGATTTGTAGCCAATAGCAGACAGATAGAAGCAAACATCTATTAAGATGTACTTAGCCATATATAATCCAGAAATAATAATTAAAAAAAATGTTACTGAAGGAGAATAAATCAAAGTGATCTTGTCATCGTGTAAAGGAAAAAGGAAACTCATATCATAAGTATATGTGAATGTGATGTGCTGAGATCACATTTTATGCTGGGGGCTGTGCTGTGATATTTCTGTGCACATAGATACATTTCTCAATATTTGCTTTACTCTCCAGTTCTGCATTAAGGCTAGCATCACACAATATGTATGAATAAGTATTAGTTCATTGTAGCCCCACCACACAAGAGTTGTGTTTGTAGAAATGCCAGGGTTTTATGTTAACAACTGACACAAAAACAGCTGTAAAATACCAAGACTTCAGTATCAATATTCTTGGGAACACACCTGCGCTCTGTTTCTGAAATGTGATTTCTCTCTGTGTTGCACATATGAACAAAAGGGATAATTTGCTGCATGTACATTCTCAGAGGCAAAAATCAATAATATGTATGTATTGTGGCATTTAGGAAAGAAACTCGCCAAACAAAAGTCTGCACAATGGGGAGAAATGAGACTGCACAAATCTGGATAAAATTCTGTTTCAATATTTGCTGTAACATCAACATACAATCTGTAACATCAACATACAACGTCAGAAGGTGTCTGGCTTGGCTGAACTGTGATGCTGTGAGGGGCTTTGAAGCTTTTTCAGTTGTACAGCAGATTATGAAAGCAAATATTTAACATTTATTGCCATGAGTGTCTGAAACTCTTCAGTATTTGAACACGTATTAATGTGACATTCAGTATCATTTTGGTCAAGGTTTACACTAAATAATGCATCACTGCTTGTTTTGCTTTTGGAGACTGTTATGTAATTTAACAGATATGACTTATTTTGTCGTGTCTGTGAAGAGCAGTATGACAGACACGGCATTTTTCTGACAGAGCTGAAGATATTGCTTTGTCGGAGGAGATTGCAGTGCATAAATATGCACTGTCAGACTAAGAATATATAATATTATAATATGACATTATTCTTGCTCCAAACTGTTCGGGCAGGCACTAAGAATAGGTCTTTTTTTCCCGAAGGAGGAAAATTATGTATATTCCCAACAACGCGTATCAAACATGCACCACTATTCCATGGAAACAGAGAAGGGAGTGTACATGTTTTATAGGGACAGTCTGTCAGATGTAAGGAAGATGAATGTCTAATGAGTACATGAGGGATCAAGATCAAGGATCGAGAGAGAGAGACAGAGAGAGAGACTTAGTACAACATGAAAAAGAGAGGAACAAGAAAATAAGATGTTCTTGACAATGATGACTTACTTTTAATTCAAAATACACAGTTCTTTTGTGTGCTACTTTCCCTCATAATTCCCAATCAAGCTTAATGGATATTTACCACAAATAAAACAATTTGACACATTTGGGCTTATGTTAATGTAAGTACTCACTTCCTTTCCAAAGCCATTTCTTTTGTTAATTGACAAAAAGCATGGCACTTAAGGAAGAGTGTCCATTTTATGCCTCTTTACTGAACTGTTCAACTGCAGTATTTTTGTTAAAAATTTTTTACTGTGCCCCATTCAGTGCTCCCCATGCTGAGGGGGCTTAACATTTTCTTCCTTAGTTTAGAAAAAAAAGAAAACACACAAATGACACTCTTTCATTTTCAATAACATTTTGTGCAACCAAAAATGATTTGTGGAATTGCGTTGTGGAAAAGAAGAGCTTCAAATCCTTGCCACAAATTAATCCATGAAAGTAATGTTTTCCTGTCAATGGCACACACTGTAGAATTACAGCAGGTTGTTTCAGGATCTTAGAGAGGATGTATAAATCAGAGTTGTGTGAGCATTGTAAAGCAACAGTTATACAGCCTCAATAATCTGAGAATTAACAGAACCTCAAAATACATTGTAATGTGAGTGTAACATCAAAATTAGAAATCTAGCGTCTCTGAAAAACAGTCATTTCATGCTGTGTAGGTAATATTAGACAAATCTCTATTATATCTTACAAATCTCTACTGTATTTCTTTTGTGCCTTACAGATCCTCCCAGCTACGATTTTCAGTTGGCTTGCACAGCTAATGACTCTCTGGCAGAACATTGCCTGACCAAAGCCCAGGTTTATGATGCTGCCTATCAAGAATATGGTGGCAATTAAATTGACCTAATCTCTTGCACTCTCCTTCTCCCGGGTAGAGATGTGTGTGGAGATCACCTCAAAAATGAGAATGAGAGAAAACGGATGATTTGTTGAGTATGGTATCAGCAACACCCATGATGTTAACCTTGATTTCACTCTTCAGCTGGAGGCTGAAAAAAGGGTGTTTGGTCCCCTCAATTTTCCCAGTATGACCCGACATGGCCAATGCCATAGTTGCAATGTAGAAAAATACACAGAAAACCAAAATATATGTTAAACACCTCAGCAAAGCATTTTTATCTTTGAGATTCTCCCATCCAGGACATTGACAACAGCAAACAACGTCTCATCCTGAGTACCTCCCCCAAAGATCTCCGTAGCTTATATAGCAGTCATACTGAGCACTGAATGAATCCTGTCAATGACCATTCCACAGTAAATTGCTGTGCTGATATTCTTCCTCAGCCAGAAGAAGAGGGCATGCTGGTCTGGCACCAGCTTGGTATGACAGAAGAAGCTAAGACATACACATGAAGACAAGTTTGACTACCCTGAGGGGCAAAATATGCAATTCAATGGGCTCTACCAGGTAGATAACAGAAATTTTAGCCAACTGTTAGCAGTATGACCATTTGAAAGGGGATTTTGTGACCAAGCGCAGAGCTAGTAAGGAGAAGTACTGGATCTACTCTAGATGTCAGTAATACAACAGGAAAAAGAAAAAAAAAAAAACTCATAAGAATACAAGTCAGGCACAGTTTCATTTTGTGCCAGGTGAACATTGTTCTGTTGATTTTCTGAAAATGGGTCCGAGTCCAAATTTCACTTGGCAGCACACATCAGTTTGGCTCTCCTAACAAAAAAGGATTGGATTCGACAACATTACTTCCATTGGAGGTACTCACGGTGTGTCATTTTAATACACTTTAAACACACTGGTTTTAATGCACATTCAGACAAACAAGGATAGAGATAACAAAACCAGGCATATCAAGGGGGAGAACTAACAAGTTCAATAATTAATACACCTTTTGGCTACAGTAGATCCTCCACAGCCCACTTTACCAGCTAGGAGTCCAAAATGAATCAACTATGAATCAAACAGGAGAATCTGGAACTAGTAAGTCATTACAGCAAGATGATTACATGATTTAGATAGGTACGAGGAAATGGAAAATGTTTAAAAGAAGACTAAAACGCTAGCAGAGATGAAAAACAGTCTCTTTCTTGGCTGTGATTATCATCATGGACAGATACAATGATAGGCATATTAATTTTTGGAGTCGATAGTTCTTCAAAGACCACACTGCAAACAAATGACATTAAAATGAAGCAGCCATTCATCTCGATGTGTTAGGAAAGCATGTCTTTGATATTCTTGTTTTAGACCAGAGGGGCTTACTAGTGGCCTAAAGCAAACATGGGATAGCACAGAACAATATAACAAGTATACTGTCACAGAAGCTTCTCAAAGCTTTTTTCCCCCCATGTTTCACATATTTTCATGTTTTTTTTTTTTTTAATTCTCTCTTTAACATGGTCACGTCTCTCTATCCCCTGACTACCGTTTTTTGTAATGCTGAATTATGGGTTTGTGAGGATAACTAGCATTGACATAGGTTTAAGGAGCACCCTGCTAGTAAAGCAGGTGTATGTTAGGATTATTTATAATTATTTGGTTGAGTGGGCACATACTGCTCATGTATAATATATTTGTGATACTGTAGCTGATCCAGCAGTTAAATAACTTTGTGCCAATTTTGAACCATTAAGATAATTACCTCAAAGTGCACTGCTGTAATCACCTCAGCGTGCATGGCTCCCCTGCTAACTCAACGATATTTCTGCTGCCATAAATGACTGCTGATGCTTATGGAAAAATGTCCATAAAAAGCACACATAATACCTTAAAATGAAACTGTTTTCATGTTATCTCGTTATTACTCATGAATGTTTTTTTTTCCCTATGTTTTGATATTCGTATTTTAGTGGACCAAACACTGATATTGCTGCATTAATTATTTGATGAACCAAATCAATGTCTGTTATTTTCAAGCTTTAACTGTAGTTAATGATGTCATTCCCCAATATGCTGATTACACATGAGCACATAATGTTACACATAATGTTATATATTGCATATAATGTTTGTGTTATTGTGTGTGTGTGTTTTTTTTTTTAATTTTCTTGTTTATTCATTTAGCATCACTCACTGTTTTTCCACAGTGACTAACCAATACTCTGAAGTGTGTGGGTTGAGTTGCTGTTAAACTGACCATTATATAAAACTTGATGTTCTCTTTGATGAACAACAGCATTCTGAGTGGCATTCTCAATTCTGTATTTAAAATTTCATAACAAGAAGGGTGAAACCGTTTTTGCCGGTGTTTCTTTTTCCCAAACCAGCCTTCTCTACTCTGTCAAATATGAACAAAGCCATACATAAAATAAACAATTTCTGGACTCATATTTGGAAACCAAATTTGGCACAACAAACAAATTGACATGTCAGTGTCACAGGTACATTGTTCTTGAACAATGCACACATCAACCAAAGAGGCTTTTGATGCTTGATATCTTACAGTTTGAAATTTTGTCAGCTGCACATTTAATAGAACTTTTGCAACACCAAGAAGCATTTCTAGCTCACCAAGGTGAAGTTACAAGTGAAATATTTAGTCTCTCTTGCATCTCTTGCATCAGTTCTCCATTATGAATGATTGCTAGCATATTTTCTTTAGCAGGAAAATACAAATGCTGTTTATTCTCAAATTGATATGTTAGGCTATTTTAGCACAGTCTATGTTGTTTGTTTGTTTCTCAGCATGCCAGTGCAGTCTAAGAATATACCTATCAAAAAAAAAAAGGTTAAACTATCATAACACTAACACGTGCAACTATTGTGTAAATAAGGAAGGTCTAAAAGTTTTATTCCCAGCGGCATCACAATTTCTGATCAAAATGTGATCCTGATTGTGTAGGGATCCATGCTACAATGAAGGATATTCACAGTGAATGATGTGGTAGTGGTAGCATCAAATTATTGAGTGTTTCATCAAAGACATACTTTGGAGCAGAAATAATGGATGTTATGACAGATTTGCAGCTACTGACAGAGATTAGTTATGGCAGAAGTTAATTCACCAACAACATGTGGAATCATATTGAAGTTTGGCAAACAAGAAGTTCTGGAAAGAGGGGGAATCATGTTGAAAAATGGAATCATACTGAGGAAAGTTACTAAGAAGTTCTGTAGAGTATGGTCAGGGGATAAGGATGAATTTGCCAAATGTCAGGGTAATAATTTTCAATTACACAGGCATAAACTGCTGAACCGATTGAGCACAACAATGACTGAAGAGCCTGTAAGAGGAAAATACATACTGGATCATCATTTAAATGGGATTTGCTTGAGAATTTGTATTGAATGGCATATTGGTGCTGAAGATCTTCTGTTGACAACAGTTTTGTTTGAACATGTGCTAATGCTTATGCTATTGTGCCATAAGCAATGCCCAAAAATGGCACATGTGGGATGTATGACATGCTTAACTTTACAAACATAGCAAAATGTCCTGAATTTTGTCCCCTAGACACCTCATATTCCAGCCAGTGTGTTTTACTGCCAAATCTAAGACTATTCCTGCCCCACTACAGGCCTTGTGCAGAAGGAGACAGATGAGACAGATTAGGCAGCTGTAATCCTGTTTGTTGAGAAAGAAAGCAATATATATATAGACAAAATGAATGAATAAACAAATGAAACGACAAGAAATGAATATATCAGTATATATAAAACAATAATGTCAAATACATAAATGGATGGTATGTACCATATTTGCTCTTTGTCATAATACATTATGGTCATTTTTGTATACATACGGGGATATCACATAAGTCGGATTTATATATTTCATTTTAATCATAAATGTTATGTAATGCATATGTCCCCATTTCAGCACTCATCTTGATAAAACATATCTGACCAACAAAAAAAAAGATCATTATTTTAGACATACTTGACCCTGGTACCCTTTAATTTTTGTCTTTGTGGACCCAAAGAAAGTACTTAGCATGTGTTTCATATCTTTTCTTTTTTTTTTCTTTTTTTTTTTTTTTTAAACAATTTTGCTGTTAAGAAGAGTCCACCATAAGTAACATTTCACAACACAATAAAATATTAAACAGTGGTAATGATTATAGTTATGTCAGAAATCCCAGTTACATATTGTTCTGCTCACCAACAATAACTACCATATCAACAGTCTTACTGCAATTATCCATTGTGTAACATTTGCCGCATTAAAAATATGCCCATTAAAATCCTCTTCAAAAAAAAAAGTGTCTGCATTAATTAGAAAACCTGGTTAATAAATGTGATATTGTGGTTTATTGTTGTTTTAAGATTTAAATATGAATTTAAATAGGATCACAACCCCATTTGCTAATAGCTTGTGCTACAGTCTCAGAATGTTCTGTATTGAAGTTTACATTCACTGCTTGAATCCTGCTCTTCTGTGTTATGCTGGGAGAAAGAGCTGTCAGTCCTCTCCATCCTCCTCATTCGCCCACATAGGTACATATGCATGGTGTTCCAAGTCTGAGACAACACGCAGAGAAGAAGGCTGAAACACAACACAAACACAATGATGATTAAATGTGTCAAAAAACATCTGAGAATTCCATCTGCTGCTATAAGTATCTCTTTGAAGTGGTAAGGATGAAAGCAGAAATGTAGCCCGATCCACAGTGATGTCCATGTAAATATGTCTATTGATATTCCGCTTTGCCCAGAGGAAGTCAACATGCCCCTGAGGGGTGACAGTGTTGTGGTAGACAGCACTGATCCAAGTACCAGAAGAGAAGCTGGCACTACATGTGACACAAGTTATAGCTTTAGCAGTGACCGGAAGGAATTCAGGTGACTGATAAATGGATAACGTAATTGTCAAAAGGAAGGTAAATTGCAGAGTAATGTTTTGGCAAAACACAACAATTAGTAGAAACTGAAGCAGCTGACAAAGATTCACCTTTGTAACCTGTCTCCACAGAAAATATTGAAAATAATTGCAGTGGAAAAGACAGGGCCGTGCAAGCTTATATGAAGCTTGTGGTCCACCTCTAAAGAGTGATTTATAGTCTTTTAATGGTCTGTGTTATTCCTTAGTGAATAATTCCTTCTCCACCATGTTTGAAATGTGCTTTTATGGGGGGAAAGTTGAACGAGCTAATTAATGTATTGTTAGGGGAAAGAATGCCGGGTACTCAGCACCCATCCAAACGAATCAGTGCTCACAGTCTAGGGAAAGAGAAGGACTAATCTAGTCAAGACCGGTCCTCTAACCTGATACCACCCTACATGCTGTATATAGTGTGGAAGAATACCTGTCTATGTGTATATATTTAATTAAGGAGATACGTTGGAGGGTTACACGGCCATACCTGGGGAAGGTGGGTGATGTCTCCACAAAGCTGCTCCAGGGCACCGTGAGGTCTGTTTGTCGCTCGGCGAGCCAAAGCTGTTCCAAGTGAGCGTCATACCGCAAAGACTTCAACCAAAACAAAAAATCGCCCGGACCAAGGGGAATATATCCAGGAGTAGGAATACTCAGTGAACCAATATGATCGCCGGCCGAGTTCACAGTAAACCAGTTAAAGAGTTCTCTGTTGGGAAAGCTTGTCCAGTCCCTCTTTAAAGAGACAGCAAAACTCAGGCAGGCGGCACCTTCCAGCATCTTGTGTATATCAGTGCCTTTCCCTACTCTACTACTACCATATCCTAACAGTATATATGTACATGCTACATGCAAAATACAGAGCTTGGAAGGGAGGGAGTTATCAAGACATTTTAGAAATATGTAACAAAAATTTTATCTTATTTTATTTATTTATTTATTTATTTATTTTTGTTTCCTTTCATAGATGTAAAACTGAGATGAAAAGAAAAGAAAGAAAGAAAAAAAGAAAAGAAAGAAATACATGATGAAAACAGATCAGACCGTCTTTGATGAGAATATGATCGCTTCCACTGTTGCATAGTGTTTTAATTTTAAAGAACCATATAAAGAACCATTTCCAAAATACTTTAGTTCTGAACCTAACTTTTGGGACTTCTCTAGTAAACATCCACTTCCTGTTAATGTATATAGTGTGGGACATGGTTGAAAATTATACATGAATGCATGTTGCTTATTTGCAAATTAATAACTGGTAATGGGACTGAGAACAAGAACCCGCGATATGATTACAGAAGTGTATGTTCATTTGTTTTTGAAACAAAATTTTAACATAATTTATTTTCTGCCTTATTCTGCCTCTAGTCATTTGACATCTATTATAAACACATTCAGTAAAATCCCCAGATTGATGTGTTACATGGAAAAATGCTTTATGTGTCAGGTAAGATAGATGACATTGTTTCACAATGAGGTTCCACATGTTAGGAAAATAAGTGTAGCTTGAAAACTCGTGTGGAACACTAAACATGGGGCTTTACGTGTTTAAAGTTTGCATACCTTAAAGTTAACCTTAGCCAGAGAATAGTCTACCACAGAGAAACTTGACACAGTTATCCTGAGAGGCATGCCAAAGAACTATATTTTGATCCAACCAAAATGTCAGTATGTTTATGGCATTTTAGCACCGAGGATGTGCTAGACTTGATAATAAGGACGTAATGAATGGCTTTTATTTTAGGCTGTTTTTACAGTTATAACATCATAAGATATGACATGATATGACAAAATGAACAAACAAGATTTATTTCATCATAGCTCGATTCTAAAGAAAGAAAAATACAAGAAGAAGATATACTTTGCAAATGTCAGTATCTGAATATGTAAATATTCATATGTAAATATTCATATGTAAAATTATACGTTAAATGCCAATATTTAGCTGTTACTTCCATTCTTTTTTTTCATAACAGATGTTTTCAGGCTGATGGGCTGAGAATTATAATTAGCAGTAATTTTTCTGGAAAAACAGGTATACCTATTGTAAAACCTGAGCTTTATTTATCTGTATTACACAGGCCATGGACGCATGTTGTATGCAAGAGCTGGGCATTTGTATGATAACATACGATGATAAGCTTGTGTGTGCACAGGTCCAGAAAACAGACTTTTTGTGTGTGTGTGTGTGTGTGTGTGTTGGAAAATAATTTATGCTCATTGTAATGTTTTACTGGTGAAAAACACACATTAAATGTTTAACAGGGACAATAGCAAAACAGAAGCACATCAGGTAAGTATTATACAATCTGGGAGAAGTGAAACGAAGGCAGGGCATGTCTATGTTTGTCTTTGGGAGTGTCTTTGTACTTGTATGTGGAGGAATTATGTAAAGTAAGCAAAGCATTGTCAGAAATGGTCACAGGAATAGCAGTATAATGTTGGGTCTTTGAATAAAATGAAGAGGAGAGGAGTTGTTTTCAGAAATTTGTTGTCAAACTGTTGCTGTTGTCAGAAATTGTTGTAGTCAAATTGCTTGTCAACCTACTATAGATACTTTCTGGCATAGTGTAGACATATTGAAGTTGTTTTCTCTCAATGACAAGACATGTGCTGTTACATAACCTTCCAGAAGCCGCAGGGAATGTTTGTGATGTCCTGTGCCGCAACCAATCTGCTTTGCACGCTCAGAAAACAATGAAAAGAAAAAATTAAAAATGACCTGAGTCTCTGATGACACCTGGTAATGACTCTGTTGATCTCCATGTCCAGCTCGTTCAAACCACATATAATTACCCCAAATCAAATAAAGTTCAATGTGCAAGGAAAAAAAACCTCAAACAAACAAACAAACAAAAACCCTTGTCCCCTTAGAAGTTAAAAATGCTATGAAATCCTCGATAAGTAAAGATTTTAGACACTATTTATTTGGCAACATTACATTCTTGAAAAGAAAGGGCACTGACTCTCATTTAAGTCTGCAGCTCAGGATGCAGTAAGGGGCTGCTTCTCCATCCTTCATTTGACTCTGTGTTTGCACAGGTAGATGAAAGGTCTCCCCCACAAAACTGCCATAAGCCACAGGTTTAGAGCTAGATGTATGATGAAAACAAAAACAATGACAATCACGCTTAAATGGCAGATAGCATTTCCTCCAGTTACAGTTCAGGTGATGTTATCATATCAAATATTTTGTGCTGAAGTTGCACGTCTAATACAAGATATGTCTAAGAGTCTATTGGCTGTCAGTCTATAGTACACTGGCGGCTTAATTCTCCACTGCATCCAGACAAGGACTGCATTTTTATAGGGAGCGACAATAGATGTAGTAGAAGACAATGAGCCATGTGCTTGGAGACAGGTTGGCAGAGACTGTGGTGTTGAAAATATGGATAACATAATACAATTTAGCATGTAAACTGTCTGCGAGAACATCTCAAAGATGAAGATGAGGGTTGCTGTTTGATGGAGCATCCCAAAGAGGACAGGAAAAATCTATTTAAACATAAAGAGCTGCAGAAGCTTTTGTCCAATAGGACTATGAGGATTCAGAAGCCAGCGCACAAGGGCAAAGTTCAAAACTTTTCTGGTTAAATAGACCGGGCATCAATTAAAAGCAAATGGAAAACTGGATCCATGTCTTTAAGAGAGTCATAAAAGGCTATTTGATAGAGGGGACATTTGGACATGGGCCAGCATTTTATTTGGATGATTCTACTTAACATTTCTCTTATGCAAAAATGAATGCTGATAGGTACATTATCTTTAATGTTCAGAACAAGTGTCTTTCTCTGATGGATTTATGTCTCAGCCAACTGTTTTTTTCTAGTTGTCTATAAAGAAGACACCAAAGTAATTTTAAAGGAAGATTTTGATGCTCTGTCATAGTGTGTGATAACAGCTAACACAGCACATCCTATGATTAGAGTTTTGCTCAACACAAAAAACAGTCACTGTCTCTTGTCATTGTTATCGCTGACATACCACATAATTTGGAAAATATTGATGCTTGCAAGAATAATTCACCCATGAAGCCAAATGATGAGGATTTCGCACAAACTTGTAATATGTGATATGTATTCATGTGATTGTAACTGTAAAGTATCACTGCTCAATTCATTTCTAGAATTTCAAATGGTAATTTTAGAAGTATTTGCACATAAATATGTATTATCTATAGCATGCTTAGTGATATACTTAACTGGCGAGGAACATTCTATCTCTGCTGACTTTGGCCAAGTTCTTACAGTTAAATAGTTCATTGACTGAACCCACATTAGAAACTTTCAAATTTTCCATCTGTGTAATTCCTCCAGCAATCCAACAGCACATTTGTTTGGTAACTGCAGAGTATTTAGAAAGGCCAGGAATCATTACTGAAACATAAACACATTCAGTTTCTGAAAGGTGGTCAAGACATCCACGTATCAAACCCCTTTTTCCCTTCCCCCTCAACACACGGAGAAAAAAGTGGCCAACTGCTGCAAAAACTGACAATTTTATTAAACATGTATTTACAATGTACCTGTACAATTATAACCATACAAAACAAGACCTTAAAATAATCAATTTCAGGAGAAGTACAAAATATTCTGAAAGATAAACATACTTATTGTAAAGGACACTTCTATTCAAAAGGGGAAAAAAAAAAAAAAAAGAAATCAGCCATTATTCCTGTCCAACATCCCCACCCCACCCACCCAAAACATTACAGTTTTGAGAGCAATTGAAGCTAACTTTAAATTGAGAAGCACGGTATATTTTTACCCTTTGATAAACTATCAGTAGTATACTGGGTCATAACATCTGAACAGCTGAGACCTGTATCATGTAGTGTAAGAAGAGGGAGCGACATGCAAGAATCAAAATATGAGTCAAAATGCATGGACAGAAAATGAACAGGCACAACATGAATCATCAGCCACTAGTTTCACAATGCAAATGCATTACTCAGTCCCTCTAAATGCAGTTATAGCAGGGGTCAGCTAGATGCTTACATGTATTGTCTTTAATCCCATCCCTAAAATTTGTTGTGCTCTCTTTTGAAAGCATGACCACAATACTTATTCATTAAGAGATGATGTGACATTTCCAGTTATTAAATGCTGAAAATTGTTTTATAAAACTGAATAAATAAATCAAATAAATAAATAAATAAATGTCATTTTTCTATCATTCATCTATTTTCCACTTTCCAATAATTAAAATGTTTAACATAATTTATTAGCATACACCTCAATCATACACACCAACCAACAAAATTATTTCATAATATGAGAGACTCTGTTTCACACAGACCCTGTCTCATTAGTAAAACCTGCAAATAAAGGTGATCTGCACTTTGATCTCTGTCTTTGAGGAAAATGTGATATGTACCTTTAAAATCAAAGCATAAAGGTCACGTACCACACTATTATGTTTCACAGTCCCTGCGCTGGTGACCAAATGCACTGTGTATTTTTACTCTAGGTGATCACAATTCCACCTGATTCATCTAACGAACTAGTGATCAAGCCCTTGATTAGTTGAATCAAGCGTGTTCATTCTGGGCACACACATACATACACAAAGCATTGGGTCTCTGGGGCGACAATGGAAAATAATATTGCAAGTCATTTTAAACATATTCAAGGGGTTACTCAGCTTATGTGATGTTTTATGTGAATTAGAGGTAAAAGCATTATTAGGGATATCCCTTGCCAACTTTCAAGGACCACTCTGTAGCTTCACTTGTAGTTACTCATTAATACATTCTCAAGTTCATAATCCTATTCAGCAATATGACACTGTACCAATAAAACCCAAATTATTAGGAAGCCTCCATAGTCTGTCCATGCTCATCTACAAACATAATTCTTTTATCCTTTAGACCATTGATGGGTTTGGGAATAAACCCTGATTCAGACCAACATATCTAGACCAACATGCTTTCTTGATTTGTCTGCACAAATCTTCTACACTTCTAAACCAAACTAGATTACATTTTACAGATTACAGAATCTGTAAATATTTATGTGTTTAAGTGTTTTTGTTGTTGTTGCTGCTGTTGTTGATGTTGTCATTTCGTTTTCCAGGAATAACAAATTTGTGGGGTGATTACTCAACTGAAGGCAAGCTTTGCAGATGGTGGAGGCCTGCTTTTCCTCAGCTACCATCCTTTCAGAGTGCAGCCATCAAGGTCATCTTCTGTCTCTGGCAGCTGGTTAGACAAGAGGGATCTGGTCCTCTGGTGTCCTGAACTTCTTCCTATACCATTATCTTCATAAACACTAACATCCTCCTCAGGAGAACTGTATAATCATGAAATGAACCTGCCACAAGACACAGTATCTACTTCAGCAATGCCTCACCCTGTTAACCTCACACTTCAGGGACATTTCTTTGCACAACTACTAGCTACTACTGTACCTATGCAGATCAGAAGAATTCTCTCATTACCCAAAACTCCTCTTGAAAGGGATCTCTTCCGAGCCCCCTCCAAAGAAGGAAAAAGGTTAAGGTTGTGCCACCAAGTCTAGCAGGGGGAATTAAACAGGATAAGGACTGTCATCAGCTACAAGACCAGGGGGTCATCCAGTCGGTCATATGTAATACTCCTTCATGCCATCCCGCATTGAGTTGTGCAGGTGAAGCTCAGCCCTGTATGCAGCTTCCAAATTGTGTCGATGCTCTTTCTCTTTGATACTGGCAGTTCTTCTGGCCCGCCGGTGTTGATAGAGGAAATGGATCATCACTGCCAATACACAGAGGATGATGAAGACCACAGCTGTGACAACACCTGAGGAAGAGGCAGGAGATTTCTTTAAGGGGATGTACAATGGCGATGTTCACAAAGTGAATATGTCATGTGCCAAATACTCAACCAAGGCCTAAAACTCTGGTTTAAAATATGTGGTAACTGGCGAAATAAAGTTTTTCACAGCCTGACTGAGACAAATGCCGACCCAACATACAGTCCTCTGCCCGGATAAAGAAATAATGCCTTTATGGGACATCTTAACTCCACGTGATTAAACAGATTTTGGGTAAGACTCTGTGTAAAGTACTTTATGAACAAAGAAAGAGAAACATAGGAAAGAATGACAGAGGGAGAGAATGAAAAAGAGCAGTGGGGGTTATTTCATACTTTGCAGACTCCCACAGTAAAACAATAAATCAGGTTTAGGCGACGAAACCGACCTCCAATTACTGCTGAATCACTTTGGGGATCATCATTATCGTTATGATTCGTGTGATCTTTGCCTGTCTCTTCTGCACGATCTACAAAAGATGGAGGTAAACATACAATAATAAAAAAAAAATAATGAAGTCATAAAAACACAGTTTCTGTCAGGCACAGCCAAATGGCAAATTAAATTAAATATAAAATAAAATAAAATTTTGCAATAAACTTTGAAATAGTAAGGTTGACCAGTGACATATAGTTTATATGTGACCCAACATTTCTTTCACATGGACACTGAAGACTCAACAAAAACTGAACCATTCAAGAATCCTCTGGATTCACGTTCTTCAATGAAGATGCTCACCTGTGTGAGAGTTTGAAGCTGTTAAATCTGCCAGAGCTCCACAGTTGGACTCCAGCAGGTGACCACGTATGCTCACCAATGAACTCCCCCGATTCAGTAATGCCACTTTTAGTGGAGCCACATGATTGTACTGAACAGATGAAAAACATCCAATAAAGCCTCTGGAACCAGCAAGGGCCACTTCTTCATCCAGTATATCTTTTCCTGTAAGAGAACGTTGAGGACAGGAAAAAAATAATAGCGTATAATGTTTGTATTTTTTTAAGGTTGTTGTTTCAGCATCACAAAACCTTTCATGTCAGACTAATCTTTACAACATATTAGCGTCTTCGTTATCAAACTTTTATGTCCTACATTAACCAAGCAAGATTCAAACACATTGAGCAACTTAATCAGAAATGAAGGTATCGCTGGCAAAGTTGCACACTTTCCCTAATGACAGTCAGGGTTGAGTTTCAAGACCATGGCTTTCTTTGTGCTACCTCATCAACATTACAAGAGATTTTAAATAAAGAGTTGGCATTACGGACATATAGAGAACAAAAGCCCAAAACTGTGTAGATTTCTAATGGATGATCTTCATCTGGTCTTTTTAAAATAAATATAAAAATAGCAAATATTTCATAAACAAGCTGCAACTGTTTACCTGTAAATTTGCCTAATGTCAAGGACCGTAATGAGTGAAGCTCTGTGTCATAGGAGAGGGCGTATTTTTGGTTTTCTTTGTCAACCTAACAAATAAAAAAGACAGCATTTTGAATGAAAATATGAGGAAGCCATAGCATGTCTTTTTAGAGATATAAACAGAAATACGGTATGATGTTTGACATCATATCGTATGTTGTATAACATCACTTTTTTTTTTAATCATTTGTTTTATCTTGTTTCCTGATACTAGAATGAACATCTGGACTAAAAAAAGTCAACTACATGTATTTGCTCCATTTTATGGTTGAAGCACCTGGGTATGTGGAATATCTGTTAACTGCTTTGATGGTGAGCTTGTATTTGGAGTCACCACAAAAAAAGAAACTGACCTGTACATACACGTCCTTCCCCTCCCTGTGAATACGGACACGATGCAGCTGCCCATCTGCCAGACTTTCCCGTCCTGGGCTGAACACATTAGGTGTCCTTTCTTTGTGAAAGCGATACCAAATCTGCAGACTTCCTGCAGATTTCAAATTGATGCAATGAAAAATGACATTCAGCGCACTGTTATAACACCTAAATGATGGAAACACAAACATATAACACTCATATCTCCTTTTATGACCAGATTTGGATTTATGCATACAATTTCAGGCATGACAGCTCATATCCACAAGGTCTCGCCAAGCAATCTAGGTCTCTTTATTTGAATATCACATCCTGAGGCACTCCAACAACTCAATTGCGTAAAAAAACCTTTATATTTCAGAAATTCAACATCTGACACAAGAGAGACAGGGTGCCAAAATCAGTTATATATAGACTGTTTGATCATGACCTCAGAGCTCACTTCAGAAGACATATAAATATTAATTTCATAGCAGCCTTGAGCTCTTTGTTCTGCATTGATTATGTCAATGCATTTAGTGTCCCTCCCACATACACACATTCACACTCGCTAGAGGGGGATCAGAGAGAAAAAGAGGGCTTCACATTATCAAGTGGAGCCCGGTTGACTGTAAAATGCCACCCCAAAGGTTTGGAAAAAAAAGAGTATTAAGTTGTGTTTGAGAGACCTCCTGACTTTTTCTGTGTACTGAGGATTACAAAGAATAATGCACGCCTGCCTGATCTTTCAATATTTACAGAAGCATGACTCATCCAAGAGAATGGATTTAGCACAAAAGAGCTTTGACACAGAGGAGCTAAAGGGTGTCACTCAACACTGCACGTGTGTCTTTTATATTCATACAGGGGGATTTCGTCGGCTCAGCGGGCTTGGAGGCAATAGGTTACCCATGGTAAGAGAGGCTATGACATGAAAAGGCAGTCTAGAGGAGTTACACCTCATAGCTTGATAATATTTTTAGCTCTACTTGACTTTGACCAGTAACCTGATTGTTTGCTCAACTTTTTAAAAGTGGTTCAATAGACATATGGTAGACTGCTCAGCAGTATATATATATATATATATTATATATATATATAATTATTATTATTATTATTATTATTATTGTTATTATTATTTAGTAATTAGTATGCTATACCAGACTAAGAATGATCTGATGTTTTCATTTATAGGAAACAGCTAAAGAATATGGTTGTTCAACAAAATCTTTGAGATTTAAAAACTTAGGGATGATTCATATTGAAAATGAGCAGAGGGTCAAGTTATAGTTGTGAATCAAGATAAATAAATTTTTGAATATTGTTTCAAATGAATTATATGAATTATAGTTAAGTTGGTCTATGCTGCTAAATGCATGGTCCAACTATAATTCCCTAAATAATTACAAATTTACAGACTATGATGACAAAGTGTCCTTGATTGAAAAACTACGCTTATTCCTTGATAACTAAACAAAATCTGTTTTAAGTAGCTTTTTACGAATATGCTTACCATTATGAGCCAAGATGACTGCCACATACTGCTGACTGAACGTGTTGACTGTAAGCAGCATGGCAGGGCTTTGAGTAGTGAGGAAACTGAAGGCCACATCTTCCCTTGATTTGCTATATTCAGAAGATACTGAAGAGTCCTGGGCAGACCTGTTCTGCACGACCGAAAAGGGCTCCTGGAAGATGTATGTAACTGAAGAGCCTCTCTCAAAGGACACAGACACCTCTAAAGAACAGAGAGAGATCACATTTGTTTACCATAAAAGAAGAAACTGAAAAAGTGTTGCTGCTGACCAAGTCATGGTAAATAAGGAGAGCATGAGGACAGTGACAAAGGATGCAAAAATGAATTGCAGATGAAGTGGTATATACGTCAGGTCTTCATTAGCTCTAGTGAATGCTCTTTTCAGCAAAGAGCATTTGTCAGTGGTATTAAGTTAAGGCAGGATGGATGAAAACACCAAGGCAAAAGGAAAATGAGAAAATCCGGGATCCTCTTAGACAGAATGACAGTCACCTTCCCAAGACATTGATGAAATGCATAAGAGGCTCACCCCAATGTCGAGCTCCTTAATGAAGCATCTGAACGCATCCATCAGTGTGGCTCAATGCAAATGCAGAACATGCACAAGACCAGAGAAGAGACTGTCTGTCTTGAATGTGACCCCCCTCCCATCCTTCCTCTATTATAGTATCAGTCTATGTCTGAGCACCATCATAATGGCTGTCCAGATTAGTGATAGAGTGTGAGACAGACCTGACAGAGAGAGAGAGACAGCTAAGCTTTCTCATCTCATCTCAACTCATCTTCTCTAGCTTTGATCATCTCTTCAAATGGAGCTCAATCTACTCTTTGAATGTCACAGATCTCAACACCTTCACACATAACCTTGTGGAATGCTGTTAGGTGAAGAATTCAGAGACAGTTTTTAACATCTTCATATATACATTTTTCTGCATTCTTTGTTTTTTTCTTCTTCTTTTTTCCCCCTCTTTTTTCTTTTTGTTTTTTTCTTTTTTCTTTTTGTTTTTGTTTTCTTCTTTTTTTCCCCTCTTTTTTCTTTTCTTTCTTTCTTTTTTTAAATTCCAAAGTCTGCTGTGGAAAATGCATTATAATTATTTTGATTTCACCTCACATTTGGCGGATTTTTCCGTTTTCACTGACAGGTTTTTAAATGAGTTTTCATAAGATGAAAAAATTACAGTGCAAAGATCTCACCACCCACACAAGCACAGGCAGGAAAAATGAAGCCTTTATCTGCACAGATGTAATCCAGATTACGATGTGTCAATATTGCTTTTTCAACTAGGCCGTAATGGAGGGGGAAACCTATTCTAACTTAAAAGATGCTCATAACAGAAGAAGCTTTGTTTAAAAAACGCGACATCAAAACATTCAGAAGTATCTCTCGATGTGCCTCCAACACTACCATGTCTTGCCATGTCTACAGGGCATGCTGGCAACATCAAAAGCTCAACATTGGAGCAGTTAAAAAAGCCTTTGAAACAGAAAAGTTGCTCAAAGAGCAGCACTGTTTACTCAGCACTGGGGTAATTCAGTCTTGCTAAAATACATTCTTTAAATATCAGTTTTCCCTCACAATTCATAATGATGAATCCTTGTTACATATCAATACTGTGCCAGATATTGCATTATGATTTCATCACATTTGTAGCAAAGCTGCTGACCAGGGGCAAGTCACCACTCTCTCGACAATAATCAGTATTCATTCAGAGCTTACATTTCTTAATTGCTCTATTGTAACCCTTACAGTCATGTGGTGATTAAAAGAGGAAATATATAAATATTTTATTAAGTTATTCTTCTGCGTTAATTAAAAGGCCACCAATGAGAACCTTAAGTCCTCTTGAAGAAAACACTTTAAATATTTCCTGCATTTCAGTTTTGCTCACGCAAAGCATGACTGTTCAGTACCTTTCAAAGTCATGTTCCAGATTTCAAATGTTTGAAAACCAGGCATTTCTGTTCAACCAAATATTCATGACTCAAACATGCCGCCTACCTTCCTTGCAGGATGGTCCTCCATAAGCCGAGTGAGTGCAGTCACATACGTAGCCACTGCTCTTCTCAATGCATTTCCCCCGGTTGTGGCAGAGACCAGCTGAATTGCTGCAGTGTCCTGGGCAGTCAGCGCTCACCCCAGGGGTCACTTTGGCTCGCTCCTCCAGGTCATAATTGACCCCATTCATGTTGAGAGCTCTAATGCAACCAAGAAAGCCCCTCTGTCTGGAGGCTGTTCCACCTTAGATGCAAACAAATTAGGACAGTTTTTACTGTGTCATTATTTCATCATTTGACATTTACAATTTTGTGCTAAGCTCGGAGATATATGTGGTTGAAATAAGATATACAAGAACACCAAGATGTTATTAAGCTCATGGCTTTAGGAAGCCAAGAGGTAGGTGCTACAACAGACATAACACGCTCCTTTTGTCATTTGGGGTTTTCTTTGGCCACATTGCCAAAATTAAACAACAATAACATCTGTATGCTTTCCCTAGACATGCCGCACATAAACAAAGGAGTAGCCAAGTAGCATCAGTATAGAGGAACTGAGAATAAAAACTGAGCATTTCTAAGAAATAAATGTATACAACCAAACAAACAAACAAACAAACAAAAAAACTATTACAATAACTACCTGAAAACAGAAAAAAAAAACAACAACTCCCTTCTGCCAAAGCCTTCCAGAAGTGGTCTGCCCTACCTATGAAAAGCTGGCTGTTGAGCTGGAGACGAAGGTGTCCATCCAGAGGTGTCTCCAAGAATCGCAAAGGCAACTGGTCCACCTGTAGCGAGGCCTCCTTCACATTGCGCTCAGCTCTGACCCAGTGCCATTGCCGATCATTAAGAGGAACTGGAGACTTCACGACCAGAGGCACCACACCATTACCAACATCAAACGAAAAGGTCACAGCCAATGGAGCTGAGGGTAAGAGTACGTAGGTATCAGCTATAGTGCAGTTATATGGCCACTTCTAATGAGATGTTTAGAATCGTTATATATGTATATATGAGAAGATCAGAATCTCTATCTCTACATAATTATAACAAGTGCTAGTGCAAAAGAATGTGTTTTCTCCAGCAGTAAATATGTTTACACCACACAGATATTAATATTCGCAAAAAAAAAAAAAAAAAAATGATACTAATTACATTCAAACCATAAACATGAATATGAACTCTTTTACAGTTGACTGTAAATAAGTATAGAATATACAAATAGCTATTATTTTAAATACTGTAAATAGGCGCAAATATGTAGTGAAGTAAATTCATCAATATTCATAAAGCAACACTTTCTATTCCTTTTGTCATTCTTTACTCAGCATTGATATCCATTTGTGCACACTCTCTGCCGATCCCTGACTGCACTGGCAGGCTGATAATGCGGCTGTCCCAGTGAGGGAACAAGTGACGTGCAGGATTTAGAATTCAGAGATACTGTAACTCTCCCACTGTTCTGGATCTCTATTTTCTATCCAACTACCCTTACTTCAGAGACAAAACAAAAACAAGTAGAAACTTACAACTGAGCTCCACTCGGATGAAATCTTGGGCACCCAGGTTCTCCAAGAAGACTCCAGTTGGGGAGCTAGTCTTGAAGTAGAAGGATATGTCAAAAGAAAACTGAGCTTGAAAAGTTGGGAAATGCAGGTATGAAGATTCTTCATAGAAGGATGCAGCATTCCAGAGAGATGCTGGGAAAAAAGAAAAGAAAAAAGGCATGCGTACTGTCAAGTGATATCAAGTAATTAGAGTGTAAAATGTTTTCTATTCAAAATCAGTTCATGCAGGCAGAGATTGCTACCTCATTATGTTTTTGTCCAGTAGGATCTACATGGAATATAAGGAAGAAATTCTACAAGAGTGTCTTGGGCATTGTATAATTCTACTCTGTAATTTGATATCTTGCTCACTTTAGAAAGCAAAGAATAGGATTTATGTTTTAGGGTAGTGTAAATAATAGTCCATAGCAAACGAAAAAGAGAACAGTTCACCTACTGTCACCATAACAACGCAGTGGTCCAACATTGTAGACTGCCTTTGAGCCCGGCCTGTAAGTGTCTCCTATTATTATGTCACTCACTGGCAAGTGGTCTTTATAAGAGAGCAGCCCAGTATCATTCACCCTGTAACCAACACGCACGCACACACACACGTACACATACACATGCACACATACACACGCACACATCCAAAAGTTTGCAAAACATGGTTAATATAGTCCAGAGCAGCGATCCAAGTGTCCAATTACAGTAGTTTTCATTTTTCATCTTGTCTCTAATCAGGTGTGTGCTTATTTCTGATAACTTAATAACTTAATAACATAAACATATTACATGTTACAATATTATATCTGGTGTTATATATTTTGATACAGAATAAAGTGCAATAATATATTTTTATAAATATATTATGCATAATTTGTATATAATAGACTGTATGCAATATCAGAATGAACATAAGGTTGAAATACACATACAAGTAAATATTTTCGGTTAACTTTAGATCATCTGATGTAAACAGGAAAAGAGAAGTATAGCAGCATTAATATCAGGCTAGAAAAAGAGACAGGCACTGACTTTTCCAAAAAGTACTGATCTGCAACAAACCTTGACGTTGCATCACTATACTCTCCAGAATAATCGAATCAAAAACCTACTGCTGTGTCATGATACATTCAACATTTAAGACAGTCAATGCTAAACGCAAGTCATTCATCTTCTGCGACACTAGCCAGTGAGTGAATGGTATTTTGTGGTCTAGCAGACATCGTGGGACATGTTTGCCAGGTTACCATTGGTCTCTGTCAGCGTCACAGTTGCAGAAGAAGTTCATGTCTATGCAGTTTTCCTCTAAGCTGCAGGAGCACTGCTGCACTCCAGGCAGGAAGCCTCCCCAGTAGGTACGTCTCTCTCCACTACGGTCCACCCACCAAGACAGTGGTATGCCGTCTGTAACAAAGAATGGAAAGCTGCTAAGACAAACTAACAGCAGTGTATCTTAAACTCAGAACATTGAGGATGAAGTATTTTTCTCAAACAGATATTTTATAATCATATTAAATTCACTTGTGAGGTGTTTAAAATAATTTGGTTTCCTTCAAATCTGGTAGTTTGAATCAATGCATCATTCACTTTAGGAGCAAGCAGGAAGACAGGCGTTAGGGAGAAACTGTGTAATGTGAGCCTTCAGCTTCACGGTGCTAAAATAAAGACTTAAACAAGCACAGTGGTATTTTATCTGGTGTTTATGAAGTTTATCCTGATAACACAGAGTACACACAAACAAATTTCTATAAAATACAGACATCTGAACCTACTCTAGAGCAATACATTTCTGATTTGAGTGATTTTATCCTTGTTGTGTACGTTAACATAGTATGATGGCCAAAGAGATTTAGCTGACTAGATTCATTTTAAACATGCAACGACACAAGATGCCAAAAAATGTCAGCAATTAAAAATTAACCAACGTCTAATGATAAATGCTGACTGGCCCGCTGGTGAAGGCTAGATTCAGTTTTAAAATAATGACACTTGGGCATTTATTCAGATTAATTATTCAGGTACATTTACATAGGGAAGCTCTGTCCCAATAATTAGACACAAATTAACATTCCACCAAGATTCTGATAGGTCTGGTGAGGACATACAATATTTTTCCAAGCATAATTCACAAACTGCTACTCCCACAAAACAACATCACTTCTACTTCAGTATGTTTTCCTCCTCCACCACTGTAGCAGTCACAAAATCATTTCATTAAACAACATCATGTCAACAGGAAACAGATTTATTCAGCGTTAATGGTCTCTGCCCACCATGACTGTAACTGCTGGATAATAAATTATGGAGAAATCCAATACATATTCATTTTATGAGTGAGGGCAAGGTTCCAGTTTTCCAAGAGGTAACGACCTGCAAATGCTGATTGATACCTAAATGCCTGGCACTGTTTAGAGCTTTAAATCTAAATGTTTACTAGAGATTGCAGCGATCAGGATCCAGATTAATCCACCTTGTTTTTGATTCATGTCGAGAGGTACCCAGTCCAAACAGTATTTATTATCTTGAGTGTCTGAGTCTGAGGCTATCACAAAAAATCCAGGGATTATGTAGGATTTTCCTTGGTCAGCACCCAAACACACAAGGTTTGAGTTTTTTTTTTTTTCCCTCACACTGTTTCCAACTAAAACTGGACTAATTAATGAACTTAAGGTAAAGTGGATTAAGTGTTTCTTAATTAAACATTTGTGCATTAGGTGTTGATTGTTTTGGTGTACCTTATCACTAATTTTCTGATTCTAGTTAATGTATTGCCAGTTTTAATTGTTCTAAAATGATCTGAGTGTTTTTTTATCTATCCCAACACTTCATGTGATCAAAAAAAAAAAAAAGTCATCATTTTTAAAAGCTTGTTTGACAAACCCTTGAAAGCTAGTGTTGCTGAACTGCTGTAGAGTGAGGAATTCACAGTCTTTTATCATCCTGTGGTTTGTATTAAAATACCAGCTATAAGAGCATCTAACCATTTGATTTTAATTAATTTCAGACTAAAACACTATTCAAAATTATATCTGTTTGATGACCAAATATGATATGACCTTCTGTTCATTCTCAATATGAATTGTCCCTCAGTTTTTAATTCTCAAAGATGTCATTTTGTTGGACAATCATGTTCTTTAGCTGGTTCCCATAAATGAAAACATCAAATTATTCTTTGTCTGGTTTCATTATATTAAGTCAAAATTGGACATATCTTTGAGTAAAATTGTTTTTAAATTAAGAAGAGGACTACAAAAGAATAAAGATCATTTTACTGTAAAGAACATTGTTACATTGTCACAACTAACAGATTTTTTTTTTTCAATCTTTAAAAAAGAGACACATGCTTTATGTCTTCGGTAAGCAGAAGAAAAAGAAAAACAATCTTGTGATGAAAGATCCAAGAGTTTCGAAATAATATTCCTGTTTATTGTCCACAGAGACATGATGCCTGCCTCAGGAGGATTCAGTCACATCATTTTTCCAATAAACTTGGAACGTATAATTTACTCCACACTCATTTACAACCTCCACTGGCACAGAAATGTTGTTTAAATGTCCAGGTGGAAATCCAAGTTAGAAAGTACTATATTTAGAGTATCAGTTGTTATAAATTGCTTCTTCGGGCTTTTGGAGTCATTGGGTGAAGCAGAGTAGAGTGAAATTTATGCTGGCAGTAATAACAAGAAGACTAGCAAATGATACTGATAATTTATGTTTTTATAGGTACTGAATCTGAGTGCCTAGCTCTGAAAATATAGTAAGGTTTTAAAGTCAACCAACTCTTACTATTAAAGTAGAAAAGAAAAAAAGTTAAAAAAACAACAAAAACAGTTTGGAAACATGCTATATTGTCACAGGACATGTTGAGTTAAGTGAAGTTCTTTATTGGTCACACAAACACTAGGAACAGTGAGCAGTGAAGTTAAACCTCTGCATTTAACCCATCCTATACACACACTAGGAGCAGTGAGCACACACACACACACACACACACACACACACACTAGGACCAGGAGCAGTGGGCAGACGCAGTGCCGCACTCTGGGAGCAGTTGGGGGTTAAGTGCCTTGCTTAAGGCTGTGGGTGTTGAGGGAGTATTGAGGGAGAGTTTTTCCTGCTGGTGCAGGGGACTGAACCAATGACCTTTCGGTCACAAGCCTGCTTCTTGATCCTTTAGGCCACAGCTACCCCCAAAAGAAAAGCTTACAGCACTTGGTATTCCCAGGCAGTCTCCCATCTAAGTACTAACCAAGCCCAACTCTGCTTAGCTTCCAGGATCAGGCGTGCTGAGGGTGGTATGGTTATCTTTCTGAACATGCAGAGGAACTGGACAAAAGACTGGACAAAAGAAACAGTGCAGACCTGGTGAAAGTTTGTCAGAACTCACCCCATGTGTTGAAAAGACGGGATTTCCTGCACTGATATGTGACCTCTTGTTCACAGTGTTCTGAATCAGATAGAAGAGTGTGCAGTTGTTCAGGAGAGGCACTGTAGTTGAAATGCATGATGTAGGGTTTCTCTAATGTGGATCCCTGGACCCGAACTGGATTTGTGTTGTTATGGGAGATGACTGTCCATACTTTTTGCTCTGTGAAAGATAAAACGTGTTACTGTTGTGAAATCTCTTAATTGCCACAAATACATTTTAATTCATGTCTGCCCCATACAATGACACATTGTATGGAAGTAGAATATTTAGAAATTTAAAAAAAAAAAAAAGAAAATAGGACATCATTCATCAAAGGGAACATGTGGATAGTTTTCTTAAAACCAAAGATAAAGCAACATAAATGATGTTTCAGGACAGAAGCCCACCAGAATTTATAGATTAAGATGAGACTGGATTACAATATTTGAACAAGAACAGGTATAATTCGATGCAACGGCATACTTGAACTGATAATCTGAGATTGCACTGATATATGTTTGTTTTTTTGTTGTTGTTTTTTTGACACACACTTTAAAGCCCAGCTCACCTGTCATATTACAGTAGACTTGGACTGGACCCAGAGGACCACTCCCATCTGGATCAATGGAGTAGAATCCTGAGGAACTACCCAACAGCCTATGTGCCTCACAGGATGTCTCAAAGACAGCTATGGTTGTGTGGATTGGGAGGGAGCAAAAAAACACTTATAAAATACACACAGGCTGAGATGTTTCACATCATAGGGGAAGTCAATATAAGAATAAGAAACAGTGTGTATGTGTGTGTGTGTGTGTGTGTGTGTATAAAGTTACACACACACACACAAATATATATATATATATATATATATATATATATATTTTTTTTTTTTTTTTTCCTCGCTCTATATTATATTCTGTGAAAGACACAACTCTAATACCACTCTGCACTTATATTTTCAAATCAAAGATATTTATGTTTTGCCATATCCACACATTTTGTAATACGTCATAGGCTGCAGAGTGGGTTGTTTACCGAATGATACTGCTTACACACCAAAATCAGCATATTTGGGAATTATTTATTAAGGCTTCCAGAAAATGTAGGTCCATATGTCATGTGGATACATTTAGCAAAGTCAGACTTACAGTTATGACAGGTGGCCCCACTGTATCCTGTTCCAGAACAATCACAGTAGAAAGAGTTCCACGTCTGGGAACACCTGCCGCCATGTTCGCAGAATTTAGGAAGACAGCTGGAGTGCAGTTACAGAGAAACAGAGTGTTTCAGAGAGGGAGGGAAAGGAAGAGGGAGACACGAATGCGGTGTATGTAGCTGCATGTGTGTGCATGTCTGTGAGTGACAGTGAATCTTTGGCAGTTACATCAAATCTCTAAAGATGTAGGCCGACTGACTAAATTGGACCTAAAAATGAATTAGTGAAAATACAACCATGACGATTTTCAACTGACAGGGAAAGCGTCTTATGAAGTCATGCATGCACAAAAGTGTTTGCATTGCAATTGTCCTTAATGCAGTGTGTCAACCAGTCTATTAAATCAAATGAAGAAGAGGAAGAGGTTTCTTCAACTTGCTGACATTGTGAATATTGAATGAAGATTCGGGGAAATTTGCATGTAAAGAGGTGAAAATAGCTTTCAAGTTGCGTCAAAAGGGAATCAAAATGCCATTTCAACACTACTCAATCCCAGGCACAGATCATTTTGTTGAGAAAATGTTCATTCTGTGTTTTTCGATGAGTAACACCACATAATCTTTGCAGAAACACTCTAATTAAATGGAAATAACATAAATATTAAAAAGTTAAATATTACCGTGAATGTGACACATGTGTACGTGCATGCACACGCACACACACACACACACACACACAGACATGCATGCACACACACACACACACACACACACACTTTTGGAAATGATTTTTTGATGGTAACTGAGATGAATAAAAAGCTGACATTTTCAGAGGCAACATCTTGACTACTTTTTCATAAATGGAAAAAAAAAAAGTGATTTAAGTTTCAACCCACTGAATATTGTAAACAAAGGATCATGGTACACATGATCTCTTTGTTTCCCCACCAAATGTTTGAGTGTAACTGACTGCCAACATTACATCATTCCTCAACAAAGTACAAAGGTAATAAAACATAACGGTCTTTATAAGGGGTCAAAAAGCTGACCCAACTCGACAGACAAAGGCATTTCTGTTAACATCTGCTGAAGATTTTCTTATTTTCAGTTGGCATCTCCACAACTTTCAGGAACATTAATCTAATTAACTACACATTAGTGATATAGCCATGTTAAGCAAAAGGCCTGCATCTAAATAATTCACTGCTGGTACAACATATATTGCAAGACTTTTCTGTAATTTATTCTATGCTGCATTGAAATCCACTTCAACTGTTTTCTGAGGACAAATTTCTTTAATTCACTCCCAACATGCAAGGAATGCTAATCAGCCGTTCTAAAAACAACATTTAATACTCAGATGTTTGAGAAGCCGCTCCAGAGATATTTTGATTAATAGTGCATTCATCTTGTTGCCTTAAATTTCACAATTACCAGCCTTTTAAGCCTGCATATATTATTTCACACCGTATCGCTTCCTTGTCCACTCCCAGGAGAGCTCTGCTTTATGAGGGCTCCACATACCGAACAGCCATTCCCGCTCCCATTAACCACCACAGAGGGAGTCAGCTATGGGCTGGCTAATGTTTCAGGTGATGGTTTAATTACCGCTGTGCTATTTCTACTCATACTCAGGAAAGGGGCTTTGGTGGACCATAAAATTATGCTGCCCAATCTGCAGAACTGCTCACAGGCAATAAACCGGTCGATGAAGTTTTAGTAGCCTATATGACTGCTGAGGATGTTTGTGAAAAGCTTCGATAAATGGAAATTTGTGGACTAATTGCTGTTCCTGGTGATTGGAAAATGTTACACAGCTCATAGAATGAAAGATGTGATTTTTGGTAAGAGTACAACTCATTTCACCACTTAGCTCTATGTTTCATTCAGACCTCATTAAACTGTGAAATCACCGATTTGAACCACTCGGGCGTAACATTCTCACCTCAAGCAATCGGAAATTTGGGGAAATTTTCGCTCCACCTCACCTAAATGATAACCATTACAGCAAATATCAAGATGGCTTAACGCATAATGTCATAACCCTGTAGTTAACACATGAGTACAGTTTCTTGGCTAACAAGTAACCCCATGTCAATCTGAGTCTGAGTAATTGTAAAGACTATATAAGAATTAAATACAACAATGCTTGCATCACTTTTATTGGACATTTAAATAATTTCAACCTTCACATATACCTTATCTGAAATAAGAACTTCCCTCTCTCTGAAATGGCTTGAGATCAGAATATGCTTTATTACTTTTTGAACGCACTGAAGTAGCAGAGTTTTGAAGTGAATTTAGATCTGATTGCTACCACTTAAACACACTACACTGAACAAGACAACCTGTGTTAAACCATTCTTTTTTAGATGTTTGACACTTAAGTCTTTCTCCAGCTTTGTAGCTCAAAGCAGTCTAATGATGTGGAACAGAACTTGTCATCAATGCCCGTGAACCAAAAGATGAGATAATTTGAGTGGTGGGAGTGTATGTTAGCCAGGCAATTGAAATTATGGGTCTACTAAAAAGACATAGAGCAGAGGAGCAGTGAAGTAGTCCATCAGCCAACACTCTGCCCTCTGGCTGCCACTCCAGCTGGCACAGGACACTCCAAAAGTGCCACACTGTGTGTGGCGAAGACCCCCAGATGACGACAGCTGGTCATGAATGATTTAGAGCCACTGGTGATGGAGGGGTCTTGTCATGTCCATGCCAGGCCACTATTCATAAAATCCCTCCTGAGGACAGGCCAGAGGGATGTGTCCTCCTCATGCACCCAGCCTCTTACTACACATATATTAGCATACTGAAAAATGGGATGAGAGCCCTTGCATGAAATATGGTAATCTGACTTCATGCTGGTGATTTGTGCCTTCCCATGGAGATTACGACATCCTGAGAAGGTAGGCGGCAAAAACCAAAGCTAGAAAAACGCATAAGCAATGACATAAAAAATGAAAATATGCTTTATGTGGAAAAGAGGTCAGAAGCTGAAAAAGAGTTTCAAATGAGTTTCACAGCCTTTAACCTGACCTATGTGCTGACAATGTTTTCAAGGATAACAACACTGCCTCCAGTTTTTCTTTCTTTTTTTCTCTAAGGTCATCATTACAGGTTTTTACGCTTTTTGTTAAACTATAAGTTTTCTGTCTCTCTCAACATATGTGGACATGCATTGCCTCATGTAATATGCACCGATGAGACCCAAGAGCATCACACAGTTATAATTATTTTCCAGAAAAATGATTCTGCAAACATTTTTTTCAAGTTCACACTAGTGATCATAACCACTAGGCTCTAATACACAATTCTCTAATATGCCGTGGAAATTTCCAATCTACTGCAGCATCTTCACATGTGACTTTTTTTTCTTTGCTTCGTCTCAGCATCCTGTTTAATCACTGAAGAGATAATGAGGAGTCAAGGAAATGAACTTGTCTTTCTCTTGTTTGTTCCCTCTCAATAAACCCTCCTGTGGCTGCGCTGGCAATGCAGTGTACTATTTGACTGTCAGTCGATGAGACCCCTCGATCCCCATCGGGAGTAATAAGAGATGTGAGAGGAAGTGGGATCGAGCTTGTTAGTAGGCCTTTAACTTGAATGTTATGACAAATGAACTTTCACTTCCTCTAATTAGGGCCTTGTCAATACTTAAATCCTTCTTGACTTTCTCTCTGTTTAAGCTCAGCAGACAAAAAGCTAAATGGTGAAAGGACACCACCGTGGTCACTTATACATGATCAAAAGCACAGAAGCAAGTGAAAGTGCGAATATTATTTTGCACTTTCAAAGAATTTCACACAACAGCATACTGCACACATTTTCTTTATCCAAGACTCTGCTCAAAAGTCTTATTAAATCAAGCAAATTTCATTTCAGAATTTCTTTACATATGAATTATCACTTTAGATTTTCTCCCGTGCTACTGAATACACTGTCCAGAGCTTATAAAATGCCAACTGGATACAAATCGTGGAATATGTATAAGACATTCCTATCAGAAATTTCCTCATATCTCTTTCCAGTACCAACAGAATGAAAATGTTGAATATTGTCCTTTTCTAAGTTTTGCAATTGTTTGCAGTTATTTGTTGTCTTTGGAATTTAACCACTATTTACTGAGATTAAATAATTGACCTACTTGTACCACAGCTGGCTGAGTAAGAGTATTCTGAAGTGTATTTGAGGCCCATGCCTAACTTGGAAAGCACCATGACAGCCATTGCTGAAATCAACGGTGACTTGTAATGTGGAATTGCTTCAAATGTAACATAAAAGGACAGGATAATCTTTGAAGATTAAGCTATGACATGCTTGCTTATTTGAAACATAAATAAGACACTTGATGAAATCCAAAATCACACAACATTTATGTTTCCTAAGCAATTGGCGTAGTACCCACGAGACCAGTTCAGATGCCTGCCATACTTAAATAATGGTAATACTTTGACTTATGCTGAAATACAATTGCCGTAAAATTACATTCAGCCAGTTCTACAATTTGGGTCATCATTGGATGAATTAAGTAAATATGTACAGTCATACCGGTCTTGAATGCCACAAATATCAAACTGTAGTTGGCTGTAGCTCCCCAGAATTCCTTGTTGAACGAGCATCAGGTTCATTGGCTGGTTGTTGATGAGAATAAGACGCATACATCCCTGAAAAGCCACTGTAGGGTTTACACAACTGGAGCTGTTCTGGGAAGAAGGGCAACCTATGGGGATAAATTAAAGAGTTGGAACATTTAGGTTTGAAATATATATTTAACAAAAATGAAATATAGCAAAATTACTGTAATTTTGACAACGTGTATAAGAGCAACCCTTTTGGACAACAAACTGAAAACCTGAACTCACAATTAAAATTTTACTAATAGCCACTTAAAGGTTGAAAAATGATCTAAACTTATCAGGTTATAATGACCCTAAAAACTTTGCAAAAGTGTGTCTTTTGATTTATCTGGTTCATTTATCTGACTTGTTTGGATTCTGAAATTTTGCTAGTCCTTTGACCGTTTTCCAGATCACATTTTGAAAGTATTATGGATTTCTAGATATTCTAGATGCTTTTCATTTTTTTACACACTTACATTGCTGCTTCACTCTAGCTAAAGTCTAATGATAATAATGGGGAGAAACATTTATACTTGTCTTTCACAGTCAAACCTGTTTAAACAAGCAACATGCCTTTCAAAGCAGTTTTAAAACTAAAGTAGTGTACCTGTCATCAATGCATATGCCTTTAATTATATGCACTGACCAGTCAATTAATTAGCTGTGATTACAAATTCATTCTTTATTGCTCATCAATTAGAATGTGGCTCTTGGGCTGATATTATCTTAATCAGTTGTTAATGACAGGTAGACTCAGTCTCTCAGCCAGTCAAACAAGCTGGGTGTCTAAGCCTCTTGGAGCAAGGTGCAAAGGCACTCATTACACTGAGAACATAAGACAGAATACAGGTGTTAAAATGATCCTAAAATGATTTTTGTTCCTAATACCTGTCCTCCTCACTTCCCACTCTCTGTCAAACAGGTAATCATTGCTTGCTTGTTTGTCTGTTTGTTTGTGTGTTTATTTGTTCTAATACTGATAGTAAACAAAGATGAATTATATAAAACTTTGCTTAGGTTTGTTTGGCATCCATTCCTAGTACGAGTGAATGGCTATTTTATATCAGTGACAAAAAAATGTGGAAATAAAGATTACTGCAGATGAGCACAAACATAGCCCCCCCTCCCCCCCCCAGCATTGTGAAAATGAATTCAGTAAAGAATAAAGTAATATGGGAACAGATATGAAAATCATTGCACATGACACAATACACCAACTCTACAGTGAATTCACTGAAAAGACGCTTGGAAAACTTGATGGCTAACTGACTTATGATAAGTTAGATCAACAGAGGTGGTATCATTCAACAAACATCTGGGTTTTGCACTTAATGAAAATATTTCCTCCAAACTTCACACTGAATGGCTTTCTAGAAAATTCAACCTTAACATGTGATTTTCATTTTATATTGGGTTATGAGGAAACTGGCAATAACAGCCTTTTTATCCTTGTTAGGTTTTTTTTTTTCTTTTTAAGTTTGGTATGTGCAAGCCCCAGGGCCTCATCCTCTATTATTAAATTCCATCTTCACTCTAAAATTTGTCATCAGCACAAGATTATCACCACACTGTATCAAATGGCAGGCTGACCTTCTTTCACAATCAGGCAGTTATACTGGTGTACTTTTGTACAGTTCCAACCATATTTGTGCAATTCCCATCATATTTGTGTCTCTTTTTGCAGGGTAATAGTACTAAGTGTAATCTATTTTGATCTCATTTTATTTGAAGCACCAGTGTTCAGTTGGAGTATTGAAAGCTATCTTTTACATATAAGGGTGTCCACTGTCCGTTAAAAAACAAACAAACAAACAAAGAACACTTTAATTTGTATATTTTATCTCCATTACTGATTATAAAAATTAGGATAGAGAATTAAGAGAATTTTCTGAAAATGCGTACCCATGGTTTTAATGGCTTGCTGCTATTTGCACATCCTCACTTGCATGAAGCAATGGACTTGCTTTGTTTTGACCTACTGGCATATTATGTGTGTTCTATTTTAAAGATATTTTGTTGTTATGGTTTGGCCAAAGCTCTGTTGTAAAAGAGATGTAAATTTCAGTGTGACTAGATAACTAAATGTTATATACATTACATAAATGCTTAGACTTTGAGACACACCAAAACTGAAGTTTGACTTAGCTCTCAGACATAAATTGCATTTGATAGTTTGTGCTGGAAAACAAACAAACAAACAAAAAACCCCCACAAAAGCAAAAACAAACAAACAAATACCCCCCCCCCCCCCTTACCTCCGAAAAACAGGTTGTCTCTTGACTGTAGGCGGTCCTCTAACTGTATGGTTGAAGCTGGCTCATTGTCCAGAGTGAGGATGATCTGTAGACCCCGGGACCTGAGACTCACTGAGTGCCAGAGCCCATCATTAACTCTCTGACCTGTCAGTAAAGATGTGTGCAATTAAACTGTCCAGCCAAAGGACACAGTCCTGCACAACAGTGTGTAAAAATCCATCAAACAATGTTCTAAACAATTTTGAAAGCATACATTTTCTAAATCATTACACTGTAAAAATCCACGAAATTAACAGTGAAGTGCTGTAAAATCATGACATCAAAAACTGTAAATAGAAAAACAATGAAGCAGTGTTTAATTTACAGTATACTATAGTAAAATACTGAACCAAACAGCTGTTCATTTTAAAGTAAGAATATGTTGAAAGAATCATATTTCTTTGAAGCATTTACATATTACTGTAGTTTAAGCACATAAAAACTGTGATACAAAAAACAATATAATACAGTTAAAATTACAGCATGACAGTGCTAACATAATGTTTTTTGTCAGGTAGATTTTTCATACAGAAAGAAACTGTATTACATTTTACAAATTTATATGTTACACTTTACAGATAAGAACATGTACAAATAGGCCTACAGCAAAACTATGTTAAAATTAAGGGTTTTTTAATAAAAAACGTGATATATGTCTGTTTAGAATTGAGTAGGCCTATATTTAACAATATATCAGTAGGCTAGCAGTACTGCTATAATAGTAGTACTGTAACCTGCGTTGCGTGGACACACACAGTCCTGCACCAGACTCGAACTCTCTCCCTAACACCTGAAGAAACGTGCTAGCGACAGAAGAAGTTACCGGGCCATGGGTTTTAGCCTCCTTGCTAGCATGCCCGCTTCCCATGTCTGAAGTTGCCAGTTTGAGTCTGGTGCAGGACTGTGCTCAGGACTGGCACACTTAATTCCTCTGATCAGTTAATCATCAAGCCCTTCATTAACTCAATTAACTGTGATAATAAAGATTTAAAACAAATAGGTGCGGGAAAGGGGGTCCTCAGGCCTGAAGTTGAGCCACTGGTCTACACAACGCAGGTTACATCTGCACTCTCCTATTTAAAGGCTGTTGGATTTATCGGTTGAAATAGTTACTCTTACAAATTACAACAGTTTTAAACTGTAAAATTTACAGGTTTTTCTGTAAAGTTGTTTTTTTTTTCTGTATTTTTTACAGAATTATTCTGGCAACCACAGTTGCCAGTTTTTTCCATAAAAACAACAGATTTTTTTTTTTACAGTGTATATTATAAACCATGTATTATAACCTCCATGTTAAAATGTTTAAACTGTAAACTTTAAACAAAGATTAGCTAGAATATAATATTCTTTCTCTGCTTCCAAAGAAGATCTAGAGGAAAATAACTAGGCCAAATCAGCTTTGAGGTTTGATTTAATTAATTCTGGCCATTACGGTGAAGGGCACCCAAACTGTGTTTGGTTGCCATGTGTCTACAATCCCCTCTGTGTGAGCCATCTGCTAGCTGTTTGAGATTGGGTTTGTTCAGCCCTGCTACCTCCAATCGAGTGTAATTAACGCTCTGTGTTTCAGTGGGTAACCGTTTGAAATGAGGGAGATGAAAAAAAAAAGAGTGTGCTCCAGGTATACGACTAAAACACAGACACAGACATGTCTCTAAAAGACAACAGATGGACAGTGACCTTCTTTGTTCTCCTTCTTCCTTTCAATTGTAGTGGAATGCAACGTCAAGTTCCATTGCTGAGTTGGGACACACAGGTGGTGGTCTGTGTCTGCATGAATGAGTATGTGGATGGATGCTCATCATTGCATAATTCACCCAGGGGAAAAAAAAAAAAGAATGGCAGACTAAAGGGGGCTACTACTCTGTCTGTGGCCAGAAAGACAACAAATATAGACATGGTGTTACCTCAAAGAGAATGCAGTAATAGCATTTCTTTGGCCTTGAAAAAGAAAGAATCGTGCTATTCACCGAGAATGAGTTGGTTTTGTCTGCCTTCCTCATTGAAAGTTTTAAGTCCTTAAAGCAATGACAACTTTGAGGTCAAATGTTGGTTCTGAGAGCTTTTATAATATCTGTGTAGTGGTTTCTGTGTGAGTCTTGATTTTTAAGAAATTAACAAAATCTCTGACAAAACGCCCAGTACTGGAATTCTCACCTGTGGAGACCTCAGAGGTCTTAAGAGGAGATGTTTGGTGGGTGAGGCGCAAACGGCCACTGCTGATCTGGAGAACTAGACGGTGGGGCTTCCAGGCCAGGTTGCTGGACAGCAGAAGGCCGTCTGGGTTCCATGTACGAAATTGGAAACGCACTGAGAATCCTTCCAGGGTGGGCTCTAATGCTGGCAGGGAGAGGAAGCTACCAATGGAGCTCTGGAAAGTTATGGCCACCAGCTGGGGCTCTGAGCATGAAAATGTCACGTTGCCCTAGAGAGGATGGACAGCGGATCAATATCATTCAACAGGAGGCCATGCAAGGATCTCAGACTGAACACAGAGAGTCTAGTATATATGCTAGAATATGCCAGTTGCTAGAATGTACTAATGCATCACAGAGAGAAGGCAAGACAGTAGCAGAGAGAGAGGATGAAAGGAAAAGAGAAACAAGAGCAAGAATAGAGCAGAAAAGGCCACGAAGGGATAGAGAAATGAAAAAGGGAAACAGAGAAACGATTGAAAGAACAGATGAAATACATAGACAAATAGAGATACAAAAATAGAAGAAGAGAGAGAGAAAGAGAGCGAGAGAGAGAAAGAGAGCGAGAGAGAGAGAGAGAGAGAGAGAGAGAGAGAGAGAGAGAGAGAGAGAGAGAGAGAGAGAGCATAAACCCACAGAGTAGCAGAGAGCCTGAATAAATGTCAGAGCCACTCAGTCACTGCTCCACTGAGACTGGTAGGAGCAGGAGGAGAACATCCGGAGGCCAAGAGCTCTCTTATCCGTGAAAAGGTCACAACAGAGTGAGGTGAGTACCTCATTGATCCCAATGCCACAGGGCTGTGTGGACATGGGATCACTGAACCAAACTATCAGTGGGTGTACTCCACTCAAACCCTCATTTTTCCTCCATGATAAAATGCTAGTACAGCACATAAGCTAATACATAACCTTTTCAGCTCAAATCTGTGACTGTCTCACTTTTCAGAAAAACCCCATATGTTGTCTCTCAGCATCTCAAAAACTCAAAGGTCAGATAGGGTTTGGCAAGACTCTGCATATTTGTAAATGTTTAATATTTGTATTTATTGATCCAGCAAGAAGTTACTTGTAGTACCATAATCCAACAAAATATGTAACACACTTCTGGAGTCATAAATATGTTCATACCACACTGTAGATCTGGGGTTTTCGGCGCTTGGCCAGGTCTATAATGTTGACTCCATTGTAATAGAGGTTCTCCATACAGCCATGGAAGTTCTTCCTAAGGAATGTTCCAGGTTTCCCAGGCAGTGGGATGCCTCCAAAACTGAGCTTTGTGGAGAAAATGGACAGAAGAGATAAACAATGAAAGCTATTCACATTACTTGGCAAAATCATTGGCAAGTAATGTGAAACAAGTAATTGTTTCCATGATAAAAATATTTCCTTATGCGTAAAACAGAAGACAAAATATGCCTTTTTTCTAACTGTGTTTTCTTGTTTGAAGGACATGTCTTTTATTTAATCTCCAGTCCTGTGCTGCAAATCGACATATTTTCTCAATTTCAGTAAGCATTCACCTTACTGTCAGACACCAAGGGCTTGAGCCAGTTGTACTGTAGGTGGTAAGGACTAAATATTTGGAATGGTTGGGTGAGTACTGAAGATGGAATAGTTGGGCGATAAATCAACTGTAATCAGAATCATTGAATTCTGCGCATATCCATGTTATTCTAAAGTGGACCTGATAAAACTGATAAAAAGAGAAAAAAACAGAATAAAAGGGGATGTACCTCATAATCAACCTCCAACGAGTCGCCATCTCCTTTGGCTCGGAAGTGCTGAGTGTGTCTGTCCAAGGTGAAGTTGACCTGCTTGTTGAAACGCTCTATTAGGACTGAATGCCAGTGCTGGTCATCTAGAAGGCTGCCAAGAGTGACCACCATACGGCCACTACTGGACCTAATCCTGGTGTCATCTAAGGGTAGAGGGAGAAAATCAGGGAAACCAAAAGAGAGAGAGAGAGAGCAAGAGAGTGAGAACACAGACAAGAATGTGAAACTGCAGCCAAAAATCATCTCTACTGACCAAAGAGCATGATAACACAAAGCAACAGCTTACACAACAGGGCTAAGGTCTGACAGAAATTATTTGATGTCATAGTTAAAACCCATAACATACAAATAAAAACAAAAAAGTGATTAGAGAAAGAAGGAAAAGAAAAACTAAAATGCAACAGCTCCAGCAATGTTTATTCAGGAGCAAGCAACATTTAAAAAGCAATGAAAATTAAGAAAAAAACAAACAGACAGTACACCCCACAGTCTTGCACAGTTAGAAAGACAGACGCAGTGAGAGAGAGAGAGAGAGAGAGAGAAAGAGAGAGAGAGAGTTCTTGCAGTTAGCTACCGCCTGCTTGAGTTTATAGACCATTTTAGGTACTTTCACTATTGATCGTCAGATAGCTGAGCGCAAGCATTTTCCCTCTCATAGATCTCTTAATTATACTGATTAACTTGTTATTGAGGGGCAGGTATTCCACATGAAATCAAATGGATAAAGCCGTAACAACGGGATAATGTAAAATCAATTCTGGTATTCAAGTTAATTAATTGAGCAATCAAGTGATTAATTCCTTTAATCAGTTACACGGCTCGAGACTACAATGGGATCTCATCCAAATCAAAGACATGGGAAAATTTGCCACTGACTTATTGATTGACTTACTTATAAGAGCTGTTAACAGTAAAACATGTTCATTTTGTTCTCAGATAAATATACGCTGCTGCACTTAGACTTGACACTTGTCTAAATCATGATCCAAAAAGGTGTTTTGGATGATTCCATACAACAATTTAAGACTTTCCCAGATATCACAATTTTGCTCTTTGTGGTGATACTCCACCCCAGGATTTCCTGACTCACCCAGATTGAGGTGGAGGGAGAGCCTGCCACGGTGCAGCTCCAGGGTGATGTAATCCCCTCGCTGTCCCTCTCCATGCAGCAACACTCCTTCTGCCTGCCAACTCTTAAATCGCAAGGAGATGACATCCTTCACTGTGCTCATAGATTTCTGGCTGAACCGATAGAGGAGAGAACTTCTGCCATCAAAGTCTGCCACATACGACCCTGGAAGGAAAGCAGATACCCATGTTCTTAAGTGACAGGTGGGTGGCTGATCGGCAAAATGGTTCTTGGTTACAGAATTAATGTAAACTGGATGAAACCAATGCCTTTTTTTTCCTTTTGCATCTCCTTTTTTCTCCATTTCTTAGAGATTTTAATCAAAACCTCTTGCCATGACAACAGTATTCCACCATGTCATAGAACGGCCTTATATTCCTACGTAGAGTTATTTTTCTCCTCTAGTGATGTCTCTAACTTTTACTTTGCACCTTCCCAGGTATTAAATATTGAAAAATTGAATCCATCCTATCTTATGATGATGGTTGAGTCATTACTAGGTCATTGCGTCCTTGCTTACATCATCATTTTGTGTCACTGTGTGTTCCATCTGATCACTCTCAGTTCCCTCAGTCAATGTTGGATATATCCTGAATAAGAACCTCTGAAATCCCATCTGAACACAACATATTTCTGGTATTTTTTTTGTGTTTGGAAGTAAGAGTGTCCGAATACATAATGTAAACCCAAACATGCAACTGCTCTTCCTGCAAAAAGCTGAAGAGGAAATATTTGTAAACAGAGCTTCAGAAGTCTACACAGAACAGAGAAAACTGACATGTCTGAGAGAGCTGTGCAAAGACAGCTTAAGCTACATCTTGTGCAGACGAAACTGCAAATCTTTTGAAGAATTTTTGTGGTGTGTTATATGGACTGATATCTCTAATCAACACATACACAGACAAAGTAGAAATGTCAAAATTCACCCCACAATGAAAACAAAATCTTTGTTCACAGAAGTCAACCATATCATGTCAAATGTAAAGTGTCTGTGTGTGAATCTGTGTGTGTGTGTGTGTGTGTGTGTGTAGTCTTATAACAATACTAGAGACAAATGTTGAACTATCGTGGCCGAGTTCCATCTTTCTTTATAGAAAGTGCTCCAAGGCAAATACACTCTAAACCTACCCACTGTTAGTGTCAAAAAATAACTGATTTTCTCCACTTCTTAAAAAGGCTAATCACTTCCAGCACTCCCTTTATTCTGATCTCCAAGTTTTTTTTTCTTTCTTTCTTTTTTCTTTTCTTTTTTTATATCAGTCTGTAGTGTGTGTGAATAAATTCATAGAAGATGGTACTCAGCTGTCACCTTGGTTCAGCACAGAGTTACAGCTTTCATATTGACTGACACTTTTAGCTCAATTATGATCAGAAATGCTTCATGTAAACTTGATCATTCTCCTTATTCATTACCACTGAATGATAAAACTGCAATATCACTTCACTGACGTTAGATGCATACAGTTCCAATGTATATTTAACATTAACTGAATATGAATAGTCATGAACAAAGTGAAGTGGTTTAAAGGCGAGTATAGATAGTGGATAATTTGCTCTAAGAAATCTTTGTGTCTGAGATGGCAGTTGCTGCGCCTGTCTATATGTTACAAATGGAAAGCATTTAAAGGCCAAGTTCAGTGAAGTACAGTAACAGATTTACAGTAGCTGTGCAGATATAAAGTCACCAGTTCCATTATCACTCTGAGACGCAGCTCATACAGCATTTATCAGCAAAGCCACGAATTCATTAAATTTTAATAGCAGGATCAAGGCGTGGAACAGTGCCCAATGAGGAAAGTGCTCACTAAGGGATAATTATAAATGTCTTTTACAGTGCAGTAATTCGCCAGCTGATCCGTTTAGTGCTGCTTCAGTATGCATGCTAAGGCATCATTAATGACTTCTCTTTATTTATTTAGCATTAGCTTGACAAAGGCTGATTCTTGCTGCTGAATAAAAGTCAATCTCCTTGAGTCTAACACAGAAATTTTGAACAAATAGCACTAGTCTTAAATTATCAGCGAGAACCTCTGCTATTTGTCAGATCTTGTCAATTCAAAGAAAATCTGTAACAAGCATGTATGTAAAAGATGTTGGAAATGGTTGATATGGACTGGTCTACTGGCTACTAGTTGATACGGACTGGTCCATTAAGACTATTCCTTATATATGGTATTACATGCAGTAATAACTCAGTTTCATACTTTTGTGAAATGTTTTCTTTCTTTCTTTTTTTTTTTTCAGTATGAGCAGAGGAGATCCACTGTGTATAGAGTTAGACCGATACCTCAGGTTGTGATAATGAACGGAGCTGTGGAATGAAATTAACTGTAAAGGCTCAAAAGTTCAAATATTAGCTATTTTTTCCAAATTAGATGTTCCCTACCGTGTGTTTTTCCACCTATCGGCCCATTGAACACAGATCTCATCGAATTCATTTAATAACCAAAGAGATATCCAGTGCCTTCATCATTCCTCTGTGTCACACTTCTTATTCAACACAGAGTACCAAATTCGATATGATGACACTAATATCCTCATTGGTACTGCTGTACCATGAGGGTTCAGGGTCTTTTGTGTCACAATGCATATCACATTATACCAACAGAGCTAGTGATCATGAAGATACATGACTCCTTAGGACATCTGTGTTTAAACATCACACTTGGGGACACTCACTGTAGGCGCAACCATACACCTCCACTCGTAGTCCTACCCAGCCACTGGGGTTCCATTTCAGGGGAACAAAGCGCAAGAACCGAGTTCTAATGGACTGCTGGAGTTTGTGATGGACCACGCTGTCTGAATTCACGTTTCCTACAAATGTCTAGAAAACAGACAAAAACATGTTAGGTTAGACGTGTTAAATATTATGTTAAAATATTACCTTTCAGATGTGAATGGTTTTGTTTTCCAAATCACAGGTGTAATTTAGGTAGGTGTTGGGAAATTGTTGTGGAATTTTTCTAGTACATTTAAATCACAGCAATAGTATGGTGTTGATGACGTTACATTGACTGGTGTGAGTAAATTTGCATTGACTGGTGTGAGTGTCATAGAACTTGAGAGTGGAGATCCCCCCCCCCTTTGGATAGAAGTACATTTTGGAGTTGCAAGTGTTTCTGCATGCTGTGTTTCATGGCTAAGGTGACTATTTGTGTCTTAGACTGACTAACACAATGTGAACAAAAGAACCACTTTTTTAGATTCTCAATGAATTTTGGCAGTCTGTAAGCTAATTTTCATCTACTATTCTCCATAATAACACAGCGATCAGAGTTTGACTCACTCAAAGTGTGAGAGATGAAGGTGTGAACAAATGAACAAAACACCACATGGCCTGAAATGATTAATCTGAGGTGCTAAGAAAGAACCTTTAGGGGGACATTCAACTTTATTTGAAACAATTTCCAACTTTCAGCTCTCTTTCAGAACATACAAACAATTTAAGCTACTGTCAGATAATTATACTTAAACAGTGCAAGTAAGACAAAAACTCTAAAGGTTAAAACAATTACTTAGTTTCAAAGCATTCTTCATAAAGAGGAGGAATCTTGCTCGCCATTATTTTCTGAAAACTACATATTTTTCTGAGACGGTCACATCCTGGATGGTATTAAAAATTCTCTCATCCACATGCTTACTCTATACTCCATTCATTGGAGGCTGCTATTTCCTCTTTCTCGGTTCTCATTTTCATTATTTGTTCAAAAATTAAAGTTTTTAACAATGTGAATTTGGGTTTACTAAAGTGTTTGTATTTGTAATATGTGAAATTAAATTACAGGTCATCTTCTTTTGCATTTTACTACTTGTAGTTTCGTTTATACAGCACACATATTCAAACTGTGAGTATATATGTTCTGCTTTGAAATACATAAGCTCTATAATCTTTGAAGACAGTCTGTGTTTAGAAACATGCTGAAACGATGAGTTTTCAGGTACTTGGAAGCTATCACTTCTATGGGAAGATCAGTCCATCATCTTGGTGCGAGAGTTGAGAAGAGATAAGTCATGGCAGGTGATCCAGGAACACAAAGAGATGAAAGAACCATGTGTCTGGATGAAGCCGAATGAGGTGAACTTGCCAGGGTGTAAGGACAGATCATAACCTTGGCGTTGTAGGCAGGTCCCAGGCTCATTAACTATATATGAACAAGTACTAGAAACCAGTGGAGCGTGCAAAGTTGTTCTGAGAAATAAGTAGAACAAAGACATGAAAATATTTCTCGTTGTGATGTGGCAATGCAATAATTTTGGTGACCTCATGGGAATGCAATAAAGTGCAAACCCCTTTCTACAACCCCAATGACACTACAGACAAGCAATGGATCCATTTCAAGCAAGCACTGTACTATTTAGAGTTAAACAATGTTTTTCCTCAATTCAGATGATCAGTGAGCCCCATATATAAAGAGATCGATGTAGCTTGAACATCTTAAAAATGTATTTTTTGAAATAGCAATGAGGTCGACTGATAAATATAGCAATGTAAGTTAATGGAGAAGAATGATGAGGCTTAGATACCTGTGTTCAGCCTATAAGGACTGTCACTGGTACTTTATCACGGCAGAAGTCTACAATGAAAGTCATACACTCCAGTAGCAGAAAGGATCCTAAAACGAATAAACAACCTAATTCTCTCATGTTTTCCTGTTGGGATAATTTTAAATGCCCATTACCATTTAGTTTGCACCTCATTCAATACACGCCTAAAGCCCTATTACATCATATTGGAGCCGCCCTCCTGACAGCTATATTTTAAGGCATAATGAAAACACATCCTGTCCCAGAATGACTCGTGCTTTTTTTCCATAATGGAGACAAAAAGAAGCTGCGACGATACATCCTTCCAATTACGCATGTCTTTGTATCCTGAGGGTGCAGTAGGCCTCCCGTTGGAATCAGGGGGAGCCCATGTCACACACTGCCCACGTAAACAGCTTCTAACCCCTCTGCAATTTCATTATTTCTATTCCTGTAATGACTGCTGTATAGCTGTGTTCATTAGGACACTGTGCTCTCCGTTCACTATGATGAGCTCCCCCAAGGCAGTTTCATCATCCAAATGCGTACATTCGTGACCCTCCCCACCGCCCCCACCTCCCACAACGAGGATGGCTGACACTTGCCGCACTGCTAAGTCTTTCCGTTCATGGATCTGAACACCCACCTGGGAACCAGTGGAAGCACATGAAGATCTACATTAAAGATAGTTGATTAATTGGCATAATTTTCAGATTAGTTAATCACAAATGTTATACAACTGTGTAACTCTATCAGCTGACTAAAAAATACCTGACTGGGGAGTCCAACAGACATTGTGACAATGTATCCTAAAACAAAACGAGGCAGAGTTAGGCTGACCTGAATAGTTAAATTTGCCATTTTATTCTCATTAAAGGAACCAAAACCATTTCGAAATAACAAACAAGTAATTGTACTGTATAATATTACAGTTTTATTTGAAGCGGCCCTGCCTTTAATATGTTCCAAAGGGCTTTTCACTTTTCCACTACCTACTTGAAGCTGTGAATCGTAGTCTTTCCCAGAGGCCTTGTGGCTCTGAGAGCGTGTCAGAAATAGAGTGTACCTCAGCGCCACGGTGACCGCATTTACAGGGAGCTAAGACAGGAAAGCTCTCCCATGGGGACTAAACAAGCGTTTCCTTTCTTCCCCCTCCCTCCGTCTCTGATGCACACTGTACTCATAGACTGAAGAACATCACAGCAAATATATTATTTACAGTTGCTCAGTCAACTAGAAAAAAAAAGACAAAACATCTGAAGAGGCAGAGTCTTGACAGGTGATGATTTCATCAAAGAGCTTCTGAGTTGCTGTGGTGTTATTGTATGACATGGTGAAAAAGAAAATTGGCACCTGAGGCAGTATTTTAAGGACATTTTAGAGATAAATAAAGCAAATTATCCTTGGCACACAAAAGCTCTATTATACAGCATAAGGGGGAAGAAGAAACAAAGTTAAATTTATTGTCAGCAAAAATGAAAAAAATAATGTTTTGGGTCAGTGGTTCATTTTGAGTAAGAATGTTTTGAATAGGATATTCCATTCCGTATGCTGTGCTGAGTTCTGTGCTAGAACAACCTCATCACATATTTCTCCCCTCCCTATTCAGTGGTACCAACAAAGGACATTTCTCCTTACAAATGTATAACCTCAAGGCTTCATTAAAAATTGTGTGCTCCTTATAATACCCATCATTATTATTATGTTTATGATTATTGTTGTTGTTGTTGGTGGTGGTGGTGGTGTCGTCATCATCATTGTTGTTTACTGTTAAAAAGTTCTATGTTCTCTCCATCTCCAAATGAAATTCTTTCTCCTGCATCCTGTTCAGCGGTTTCAGTCAGCTTTGTAGCCACTTCACTGTGAACCAAGCCTGAACATTAGAAATAAGAGCTCATCATTTTATTAGCTTACCATTTTATAGCTGTGCAGAAGTATTCATACCACTTACTGGATCAATTTGTGTTCCACAAACCAATAATCCGTACATGCCTTAGGTGCACAGAGCATCTACTGTCTGAGTGGTGCTAACTGCTAACACTATTTAGCAGTGTTCTACCTCTATGTGGAATAACATTGCGGTGAAGCAGTCGGCTGAAATTTCATTGTTTTGTTTTGTTTTATTTGTTCTAATTAATTTAGTACTGTCCAATTCAAATAAATTTTTCTGTTTTGTCAGTCTTAGTAGGAAATCATATTATTAAGAAACTATTAATGATCATAAGTATTCATTTAGAGCTCTGTGGATTCATGTAATACTGATTTTGAGTCTAATTGTACTAGAAAAAAAGAAATTTCAGTGGCCTAATTTGTTATGTAGGCACACCTCCTTTTGTAGTAAGCATTAACATGATGCTAAAAATGACTGTACTGTTCAGCATTTGGCAGTTAATTAGCAAAAACGGTGTCTTAAAATTTGACTCACACAACAAAACACCTACTCACATACTGTGCTAAAAACTGGGTGCCCAAAAAGTTACTTTTTTGCATTGTTTTTAGTCATTTTGCTCCTTTCCCTCTCTAATTTCCTTTTTTTTTTTGTCTTGTTTTTCCTTGATCTCAGCTTTTATGTTCCTGCCTCTCCTCCTCCATTTTCGAGTTTCAGGTGACAAATAGTGTGACATCATTTTGTATTCAGAGCACTGGAGCCTCAACAAGTGTATTTATGTCTAGTCACAGGTTTTCAATTAGATTATTGATTATAGATTGATTATAGATCTAATAATTGTAGACAATCAACAATTACTCTTCATAATCTGATTATGCAAGCTTCACATCCTTGACTCTGAAAACTGACTTTTTCTCAGATGTCACAGCAGGAAAAAAATTACTCCTCCATTGTCTTTCAAGTCATAAGCTCAATGGGAAAGTGAAAAATGTGGAACAAGGATAAGATGTTTTTTTTTCCCCCAAAGTGATTTGCATAACCTGGACAGAACTGGATTTGGTTTATTCACATATTTATAGGTTCCTACCAGTAAAAATACTCAAAAGCAAAGGCTCTTTGATAACAGTAGTGTTAACAGTAGGATGATACTTCACAAGGGATGCATCTAAATACATCCCATATAAAACTTGTCCTATCAATTAGTCTTACACAGATGGGAGGACAGCAAAAAAATTGATAATTTTTCCAAGAAAGCTCTCCCTCCAGACAAAAATACCCTTTATCTACATCCGCTTCCTGGGATGTACCCAAATTCCTCTCAGGCTGGTTTGAGCTGGTAACACAATCCAGTGCCTGCTAATGCTGGATGATCCCAAACAGATGTTCACTTGGATTGCCAGGCATAGACACAACAGTCATGTGTCACCCAGCAATAAACATCCAACTGTAATTTATAATTATAAAGTTATTCAATTCACATTCACCCAGAGTGTTATCAAAATTCTACCATTACGAAATGCATAATCGGAGCTCTGAGCTAGCTTTTTTGAGTCTACTGCAATGCTTTTCACACCCTATGTACATACATACATACACACACACACACACACACACACACACACACACACACACACATATATATATATATATATATTTTTTTTTTTTAACCGCTTGAACAGAATGAATATGAGGAGCGAGTCCTATGCATACACACACACACACACACACACACACACACATATATATAAAACATATGCCTATTAGTTCACTGTTTCTTAGAAAAATGTTACAGTTAAGAGGTCATATCACTGTCCAGCTGATTAGCTTATGAGCTTTCTCAGGTTCAAAATTAAAGCATGAACGTTAATCCCTCCATTATCTTATTTTTATCCCAGCACAGTTTCATTATTCATCCTGACATCCATGCTATGTTAATGTTTTGTAAATTATTGACCATGCTCAAAATTGGATCGTTTACATCATTAAATTGGAGACAGCAGTAATTTTAAAATCTTTATTAACTGTTCCCACACATCCTACTGGGGTGGGTTTGCTTTAACTATGGTTTGATAGAAAATAATTTCATGTATCAAATTATCTGAATAATCTAGCAAATGGATTATTGAGAAGATAAGAGGATTTCTGAAATATGTGCAGACGCAGATTTATTGCCTGTACTCTTGGGGCTATCTATATTCTCCTAATGTTGGAATGAGCGGTTTGAAAACATCCGTCCGAAACCCAATCCGCAGGCTGCCTCTAAAAGCTCCACAGGTCATGCCCTCTGGCTCACCAAAACCACCGAAGAGGCTGAGGAGAAACTTCAGACAACCTCAGCAACCACAAGCAGCTCTGCTGCTCACTCCAAAAAGCACAAATGGATTAGACTGATGCACTGTCCATGTCCAATTAAGAATTCTCAGGTTCTTCAGCTGTTTTGGCCAAATGAGTCACACACTTTACATCAATTACACTCGATGGGATCTGAGTGGACCACCAAGCCCGGCTTTGAGCACTACAATCCAACAAAAAGAATGGCTCTGGTATTGATTACCTGTGGACTGCTCAAGCCTCCGTGTAATGGGAGACAGGAGAGATGGAGGGAGAGAAAGCTGTCTGATTTACAGGCTTGTGGTCAATGAGAGATAATTAGAGCAAGAAGCACCACACTGAGCCTGGCTGAGGCAAGGTGCAAAAACAATGGGCAGTTCAGCCATATTCCCAACATCCATTTCGATTCCTTCCATTTGCTGACAAAATGGCATTTCCGCTCCATCTTAATGACTAAGGGACACAGAGCAGAGACACGGAGAGAATAGGGAAACTCAGTGCTTGACAGTACTTCATTGAGAACAACAGGATCAGTTTAAAAAAGGTGAGAAGTGAAAAAAAGGCTTTTAACTACTTCACCCAGTATCCACTTTGAATCAGACCATCAAAACACCACAAAACAAAATGGGCACCCCATCTTTGAATACAGAAGATTAGTACCTGAGAAACCATGATGTTCTCTCTCTCTCTCTCACACACACACACACACACACACACACACACACACACACACACACACACAAAAATCAACCTCAGCTTTGAAATCCTCTTTATTTGCATGCATTGACTGATTTGCTGTACAAAGTCCAGGGCACTCCAGGCTTTGATCCCATAGAAAATTTAAAATTACTGTCAGCATTTCAAACATTTCAAAGAATTCAAGAGAGAGGTGTGCTGCTACCTTACAAAATAAATGAAAATAAATCAATAAGTAAAAAAATAATTAAAAATCTGTGCACCGTCTCATAGAACTGTGGAATGAATTCCCATGCCCATATGAATTATGGTTACAAATGTGTCACACGTAAAGCTGTCAGGGCATGGGCAAAAGCATTATTGCCATGCCAAATAACTTCATTGTATCCAATGTCTAGTAGAAACTTAATAAATATATTATTAATAAATACATTTTGTTAAATCAATATAATAGGAAAAGATATCCTGAAGTCTGGCCTTGCTGGTGCAGTCTTGCACTGAATGATCTGGCCATCTATTTTAATCAGCAAAAATATTTTGTCTGTAGCAAAAAAAAAAAAAAAAAAAAATCAGATTTGCATGATCTGATTCCCTCTGACTTAAATTTAAGTTTGGTCAATTATGAGTCTCTTTCTTCTTGAATGTAGAAGTTAAAGGGTTTTGGCAGGGATGGAAGGGTAGAGGGGGCTTAGATTCTCTTTATTTCCATAAATATTCCCAATCATCTATCATTATCAACTTGCAATCTATATTTGTCCAGTCCACTAGTCAACCCTGCCCAGTACAATTTCAGTTCTTCCACATTTGCTCTGCATCAGTTCTAAATCACATAAGTCATTCTTAGAGCTGGCACCACTCCACTTTTTCCCTTGTGCTCAGGCACTGATGCAGCATCTGCAAAAAGCACTGACAATAGAAGACATGAGTGCAGCTCCATAGCTCAAAAAAAAAAAAAAAAAAAAAAAAAAAGCAATGACCACACTGATTCACCCACAAAGCCTCTGAACTCAGCAATTTTCATACGAGGTAATCCTGATTCACCTGCCACGAAATGACAGGCGTACAAGATGAAAGCAGATGAACGATTGGGGTGAGATGTGTCAGTATCAGCTACTAGGCAACAGGGAACTCAATGTGTTCTCACTGCCTTCTCTGCCTATAAAATATGAGCTGCAGGCAGCTGTGGTGGAGCTTACTGTTTTGAAGGGAGATTCATCCAGTTGGAGCAACTCTTATGCTGTGTGACTTAACATAAACATGGGTGATATGGACATGGCCTCTAATCACTCACTGACCACCAGCTACATCAAAAATCCCAACTAGATTCATTAGGTTCCCACTACTGTATCCCTAGGAGAAAGAACAACAGTTTCAAGCACTCATTTCAACCACTGCTACTGGTCTGTTGAATAGTAAATGTGATTAAACTAGTGGTGTGTGAGTATATTTTTAAAATCATTCATTCATTCATTCATTCATTTTCTAAGCCGCTTATTAGGGTTGTGGGGGTGCTGGATCCTGTCCCAGCACTCACTGGACAAAAGGTGGGGAAACACCCTGGACAGGTTGCCAGTCCATCGCAGGGCAGCCACACAGATGAACACAGTCACACACACAGGCAATTTAGTATCTCCAATTTACCTTACTTACATGTGTTTGGACAGTGGGAGCCCACGCAGATACAGGGAGAACATGCAAATGTCACACAGAAAGGACCCTGGCTGGGAATCAAACCCAGAACCTTCTTGCTGTGAGGCGACAGCAGTACATATTGTGCAACCTTGCTGTCTCTATATTTAGGGGCCAAGCAGCAAAGCTGCTGGAACCCTATTGTAATTGTTAGAATTCGTCACTATTATTATTGTTTCTCCTGGGGGAGTCTATGGCAGCCCCTAGAACCATATTGTAGTGCCAATGGTAAAGAGAAATTCTGGTTAATGGTTCACTGTGAATATTAAACTTAATACTAATATCACTTAGCTGTGACCATGACCTTATTATAGAATATGAACCCAGTGAAATTATAGTTATTCCGAAAAACCCTGAACACTGAACCTAGAAATTATTCAAAATAACTCTTCATCAGCCTTAACGTATATTAAATAATAGCATTAAAGTAGCAAGTACAATAATACTCTTCGAATTCAATACTTCTAGTTAACTAAGCTCTTGGAACACCTCACTCAGTAACTTAGAAATCATTTTTCACATACTCAAAGAGCAGGAATACAAACGCACACCTTTTTTTCAACTATCAAATTCAAATGGTACAGAATGTTGAATGAATTGCGATTTGGGTGAAAGTAAGGCACATCAGCTATAGATACACACACATACAAAAACATCTAAACTACTCCCAAGAAGACAAACAACTAACAGTAGACAATAACAATATCCTTGTTCCCTAAAGTATGTATGAATGAACAGCTATGCGAGTATGAGGTATTACTCACAAAGAGGCACGCTTAACCAAAAGATCTAAGTGACGTTCTAGTGGAGTTACTTACACAAAAAAGGGTAATGAGGGAAGGAGAGAAAGGGGAAGAAGAAGAAGAGCAGGCCCAACCACGTTCAGGTATGAGAGACCAGAGTTACAGGGGTGGGCAGTAGGAGACTGTGAGTGAGACTTCGTATCGGTGCCAGGAAAGTCTTTTAGCGTTGCGGAACTTCCGTAGCGGTGAGCCTGGGCCAATTGTTCGTGGAGACGAACAGGACAGAACAGATGGACTTACATTACAGCTGATACAACCAGAACTCAACTGAAGCTGAACTTTAGCATAGCTGAACTGTAGGATAGCAGGGAGTCTGGCATTTTATCTGATCTGCAGATGAGGGGGTACTGCTATCCTTTTAGGGGTGTCTCTGCCTGAAGGAAGGAGACACTCCTTGGAATTTGTAAAGTGTTCATTTGAGCTCAGTCGAAATAATTTTACATAACTTTTTCCCATTAAAGAATAGTAAAATTACCTCTGTTTACTTGTATCTGCTGTATTTTATGCTTCCGAACAAGACCAAATATGGTATCTTTATCATTAAGAACAGCAGAGTTTCACTGATGGCCAGAAAATTAGCTATTTGTGACTTGGCTCCTGGTTATTTATAAGTCTTGCGCGTTTAGGACTGTAGGAGTGGTTATGACTCGATATGCATAATAAATTAATGATATCGTATGGTTAGTTGAATTTTTCTTTTGTTCTACATAGTTTGTGCCCGAGTGGAGCAATGCAGATGAGAACTGTGGCATGGTCTGAATTCCATTCTCACAGGGAAACTAACCTCCCGAGGTGATCTAGTCTCCCTCGAATTGATTGTTATCAACTTTTGGCCAAATGGTCTGGGGGTTCTGCGCTAAAACATCGAGCCTGGTCTCTGTTAGGTGTTAAAACAAGTGGTTTCTGCTTTGTTGTGCATTGGTCCTGAATGCAGAGAGGCTTGGGCCATAAAAAAAGGTCAAAGGAACAGAGCAGGAGGAAGAGAGGGTCAGAGAGAGAGAGAGAGAGAGAGAGACAGGGGGAACATGGGAAGAGTCTGTACAATGTTAAATCTCAGAGTCACTGAAACATTTATTAGCCCACACATTGCAACGCAAAAAGTCTCTCCTCCAGTTGCTGCCTGACATTATGGTAAAAAGCTGTGAAATTTGGCACATTGATAGAGAATAGCACAAGGTATCTAGGCACCAAAGTTGGGGTCAATCCATGCATCCCTATAGCGCCACCAACAGGCTCAATTTCGAGGTACGTTTTTGCTCATGACCTTTGAATCCTTTGTCCTAGAGTTGTGATATTTTTTTCCCTGAATCCATGGGTATTGCCGAGTTGAATGCACCCATTGCTGTCAATTTCTGCCATTTTGAATTTTTCAAAAAACCTACTTTTGCGAACTAGTCCTAGACCGTTGATCACATCACCACCAAATTTGGTATGTGTACTCTACAGTGGGGTCTGACCAAAACTTGTCAAAAGAATTTTGCTAGGTCAAAAGATTTCGCCGCTGCCGTCCAATGAATTTTGAGGGCGAAAGCTCCAAACAGGAAGTGAGCCATTTGTCAGCAATGTGTGGTTGGGTTGATACTAAACGTGGTACCCTTCTTTGGTGCAGAGAATACTGAGTACCCACCAAGTTTCATGAAATTTGGCCTCATGGAGGTGCTATATTTCAAAAAAACTTCTTGTGCATCATCCCAGTAAAGAACCCTAAGTGGGATATTACGAACCCTCGGTGTCAGCCATTTTGTTTGTCAATCATCTTGGTATAAGCAATTTTCAATAGCAGTCCATAGAATCCCTTAATGGATCCTGGTGAATCTTGGCATGTTGATAGAGGACTGTCAAAGGAATCCAGTCACCAAATTTGGTGTCATTCCATCATTGCTTATAACTTTTGAACCAATTATCCTAGAATTGTGATCATTACTTGATCTAAATGTCTGTCTCATTATGAGTAAAATGGACCCATTTTGTCAAAAGCCATCATATTGGATTTTCCGCCATATTGAATATTTCCAAAACTTACTCTTGCAAACTAGTCCTAGACTGTTGATCCTATCCCCACCAATTTTAGTATAAGTCATCTAGACAGAGGTCTGACCAAAAGTTATCAAACGAATTTTGCTAGGTCTAAAGATATAGTCGCTGTCTCCAATGAATTTCAGTGCCGAAAACTCCTAAACATGAAGTGAGCATATCTCAGCAATGATTCGTTGGATTGATGCCAAACTTGGGACAATTCATTAACAGGTTGAGTTTTGGGCACCTACCAAGTTCCATTACATTTGGCCACATGGGGGCGCTGTACCAGAAAAACATTAAAAACAACAACTTTGAAATACGCATTACTTAAGGAAAAATGCAGGTATTTCCACCATACTTGTTGTGCATCATCACAGTGAAGAGTCCTAGCTGAAAGGTTATGAGCCCTCTATGTAAGCCATTTCAGTTTTTAGTCATCTTGGTCTCATAAATTTTTAATGGTAGTCTATGGCAGGCCAAAAAACCCTAGGTGGATTTTGGTAGAATCTGGCACCCTCGTAGAGAAAAGTGGGTTTCAGTGTGTCTGTTCACCCTCTAATGGATTGGTGTTCTGTTCAGGGGTTGTTATGATTACCTGTCTACCTCTTGCTGCTTGGCCCCTTCATTGCTGCTTGCAGCTATATTTCTAAAATTATTTTTGTATTTTATATCTAACTTGAATACAGTCAGACATCTCACTATTTTTATTTGCAGTTGTTGTGCTTCATATATCTGATGCATTGATTATTTCTCATTGTTCTGTCCATGGTGCACAATTTTGAAAGTTAAGAAAGATGATGATGATGATGATGATGATGATGATGCTGATGATGATGAAGAAAATGATGAGGTTGATGATGATGCCAAAAAATAAAGCTTACATAAAGTAAGAAAACACCTCATTAAATTGATACCTTTGCATTGAAGTTGCTTTGATGTCGTTTTACTTGCTTTTTTCTATTTCTAACTAAAAAATTACATGAAAAGTCTCCTCATCATTACTATGCATCTCACTATCTCACACACCCAATGTAGTTAACCAGGTCAGTCCAGGGGCAACTACAGAGACTCGAGAGGGCAATTATCTGCTTCTCTGGGAGTCCTGTTGCAAATCCATACTGGAAAGCCATCTGTAACCTGTTGTTGAGAAAAATAAGCTTCTTTGAAGCACCATGCTCTTATGTCCCTGCTTCTGCCAGCCTGAGTGGGCACAGAACCTCAACACCTCTCAAACCAACAAGACAAAACATCCAATTTTGTCTTAGCAACAACACATAATTTCACTTTTCACTATCAGCAAGGTTCTGTTCTGCACTGTGACTTGTCATGAGATGAAAAATAGCACTGCCTAAGAGACATGTAGCCTACCGCAGTGATGGAATAGGAACAGACAGATTGACAAAACAGACACTGTCCACTGTCCCTCTCTTGAGATAAACCCAAGTTTACACAATCAAAGATATAATATCTGAATTCATCAGGTATAAGGGTATAATATCTGCATTCAACAGAATCATTGAAATTGTGCCAAATTGCCTCCAGTTTACATTTCAAAATATCCTTATTACGCAACCAGTTTTTTTTGGGATGCTTCACTCTGCAAAGCTCACAGGACCACATTAGGGATATAAAGTCATCCCTCATGTCTGTAGGTACATCTGTGAGAATAACAGAAAGCATTTACTTGGAAATTTTCAAGTGCAACATGAACACAAAGTGACTTCTCCCACAGACCTCCGACAAAAAAGCACAGGTGGGAGAGGCAACCTTTAAATTTAGTTTGAGAATTTTTATCAAAAATTAACCACGTGTGAACTATTCAGGTGTGCGACTGGTTGTATCTCTTTCTCTCACAGTGCATCTGAAAGAGATGCCTCTGCATAGAAGTGGAGCAAATGAGTGTCACTCTCGATTGAGTGACAGAGAGAAACAAGTCACAGCCTAGACGCTGACTCATGCTTGTGTTTGAGGTGCCAGATGTTGAATTCAGCTGTGTCATTCTCGGAGCATGCAGGTCTCAGAGACATATTCAGGATTTTCTTAAACCATGTCCCAAATCCTGCATCAGCTTTCACTTAGAAGTGTGTATAAAAGGAGAGCCTTCAGTTATAATGTAAATAATTTTCTTGGCATATTTCTGCCATGATCTGAATTTTTAGGAGGGACCCTTTTGTCCATTTTCAGTTGATGTAAGCCATGAGAATTCCGGAAAGGTTAATGCTACGTGCAAAAGTCTCTCTCTATGACATCTAACACCAACTGAAAAACTTGTGACTGACCTTACATAATATTTCATAAACATTATGGATAAATGAGGTCTAATTTTAACATAATCTGCTTCAAAATGTCATTATAGACTTTACATAATGGCAACATTACAGCCTCAATATAATTGCCTTACATCAAAATGGGATGATGAGGCTTTCAGAAACCATTTTGCTTCATCATAATGAGCTAGATTATACCCATGGAGACTTTTTCGGTGGAAACACGAGGCAGGGGCTATTACCGTCGTACATGTAAATGTCTGTTATTGTGATTCCCCAAACTCAGTATTACACTGAACATTATGTTGTTGATGTTATTTTGTGTACTCTGTAAAAAGACTCTTTCAGACATCTTGTTCATGTCATCTTGTTGAGTCCCTTGTTTCAGTGTTCATTTAGTTTTGGTGTGTGTGCATGTGTGTGTGCACGTGTGTGTGTGTGTGTGTGTGTGTGTGTGTGTGTGTGTATGCATGACCATAACTGAATTGGGACAATGAGACAATGTTAGCTTTCCAGCTGATAATGACAGTTCACAGTTTTGTGCCTTGAATAGTTCTTAAAAGGATTTATCAATGCGCGCCGAAGTGATCTCAGAAAGGTAAAGCAGTGTACAACTATAATGTTGAAAAGCTCAGGTGGGTAAATTTAACAAAATTTAAAGTGCTGCAGCATCATCAAACTTCCAGGCCTTGAGGCTAATGTGTAAATTACCAACATCTAAACAATTTACACACTGTTAATTTGGAGGTGATAAAGTGTAACTCACGCCTATGCTGTCCTCCTGTCTGTATTGTTTCCAGACTCGGCCTGTGTCGCTGAAGAGGAGCATGTAACTGCTCACCCAGTCCGGGCTGCCATAGCGGCCCTGTGTGGCCACCGCCGTCACCTCCATCCTGTCTCTGAGGTCTACCTGCAGCCAGGGAGACCTGTCCGTCAAGTGAGAGCTCCACCCACCACCTCCTGGAGGACCCAACAAGACAGAGCATTAGTAGATAACCTATAAGGCTGAGCCGCAGGAAGAATGTAGCATGTGAACACAGAGTATCATTCCCATCGTCCCCAAAACCAGTCATCATCGCCAAACCAGTCATTATCACAGCACTCAAAGATCTATAAGTTGATTTCAGAGAAATGTATTGCATCCTGTGCAGTTGTACTCCATCCAGATGGTCCAGTCACCAAAGTCAAAATTGATTTTCATGAAATGGCAACACTTTCATTTATCTTTTGTTCTTAATGTTAACCAGAGCAACATTTCTATTTCTCACACCTTTTATTTCCTTTGGATATTGCCGTGCTGGACAGCAGAGGCAGCTCTTACGCAGAAAACACTACAACTGAGGATCATCTTGACCTCACGCAGCATGTGGTCTATTTCTTTTAGTATTGTCAGGAGGGATGTCCACCACCAAGTAGATAAGTGCTCATACTGCTACTTGTCTTCCAAAAAGATACGTTCCAGCCCCAACACTCATTCAGCTGCTGAGCTGTGGAAACAGGTCAGCTCTGGCAGAGAAGGTTCATTACTCAACCACTGTGAGCTAAGACTCAACACCATGGGAGCAGATGAGTGTAGAATATCAAGCCGCTGTCTCTGGCACAGAGGAAGCGCCGTTTACTGAGGGCTGCCTCCAGGGAGGAAAATCATCCCGTTTGTTAGAGACTCAAACGACTGAAGCAGGTGATGCCTCGAAATAACTAAGAGGGATCAAGTAAGCGTTACACTGAGGAGGTAATATCACAATTAACTGTTTTAAAGCCACACTGTAAATACTGAAAGATATATTTGCTGGTCAACTAATCTCACGGTGATTCCCCAAAAAAGATATACAAGTGAATGTCGACACAACGCTAGAGCAGCGCTTTTTAAATATTTTAATCTTGATATATGCATTTATGTATGAGTGTGTGTGTATGTACGAATGTATATATGCTTCTATGTACCAGGGTTTCTGCTAGGATATTTTTCTTGCCGGCCCAGTGTCTGGAAAGAATTTATTTTACTGGACAAATTTGAAACCTACCGGTCACGTTTCAGTAACAATCAATGTTGCAAACGCAAATATAATGTATACCTAGGTTCACAAAAGAATGTTAACAACTTTAAATCAGTTTGATTATGTAATGAATAGTAACGATTAAGGAAAACGCACTGTAACAATTAAGCAAAACCCCAATATTAGACTAAATTAGGCTAAAATGTAGGCTATTATGAACCATCTGTACCAGGTAACATTTTTTTTCATTGCTCCATAGTCCTCTGCTGCTGACTTGAGATCAAACGTGTCCAATGTGTCTTTAAAGCTTGCAATGCGCATACGCTGCGTCACTCTCTCCTCCTCCAGACGACTTCGCAGGGATAGCCTTCATTATTGCTACGTTTTGTATGACCATTTTTACTGGGCATTTTGACTGACAAGTTTTTAATTTATCTTTCTTTTTCTTTTTTTTTAATGAATTTTACCAAGCAAAAAACAGTAATGGAGGCTAACCGGCTAATGGAAACCCTGTTATGCACACACACACACACACACACACACACACACACACACACACATACACACACACACACACACACACACACACATATATATATATATATATGTTCTAGCAAAGAGCTTCAAGGAGCCTTTAATTTCAGCCTTGATCAAACTCAGAGTCTTGTAGGTTAAAATGATGCCTTTTTGTTGCTACTTCATTTTTGTTTGTTTGCTTCTTGTCTCAGCTTTGTTTTCTCTGTCTGTCTGTCTGTCTAAATATCCATGCATTTGATTACTTCAAATTATTTCTTAACTTGTTACAAGTTAAGAATCATTTATCAGAATTCATCAGGACAACTATCCAGTGGTAGTCCATTCCTACAAATTCCAGATCAACCACAGTTCTGACCCGGATGAAACTATGAGCAGTCCTTTTCAAATTCTTTTTTAACTTTTAACTCTTTTACTGTTTGCAGTAAGTTTTTTTTCTGAATGATTAATTTGAGTGTGATGTTAATGGACAATTTTTAGTGCTGCTGTGTGCTGAAAGAGGGATACAAATACACTATAAAAATCTGCTGAGAAGGGTGGATGTGACCGGGCCACTAATTGGGGATTACTGAGAACAATTTTAAACTTTAAAATCAAATCCTTAGTTCTAGTAGCCAACAGATCTGCTTGGCTTTATTCAAGCTGTGATCAGACTTAAACAGTCAGGGGGTTAAACTGAGGCCTGTTTTTTTCCCTCAATCCTTGTTTTGTCAGTCTGTTTGCCTTCTATCTATCTATCTATCTATCTATCTATCTATCTATCTATCTATCTATCGATCGAAAACAATTAAATGATTATTATTACACTTCAGTTTGTTCTTTAAAGCATATGAACCCCCATAATCTTGGTCCCCAGCTGGAGTTGAAAATAGACAGCACAACACCCAGCAGCGTTTCAACCAGAGTTGGCTTCTATTTTTGTTATTCTATAACTCTATTGACTGGCGGGATTTTGCCCTACCTTATTCAGTCAGTCAAAACCCTAATGGGCATCTGAACAGCAGAGACAGATGTTATGGATTAAGGTTGGTGTGTAAACCTAAAAAGCCAGCAGGATCAGTGGAAGAGGAGTGACGCATACACCTCTTATAAGCAATAAACAACAAGTAATTGATTACAATCAGTTCTTCTCTTGGTTAGAACAAAGTGTGAAAGGAAAAAAAAAGTCAGTTGAGTAGCAGATATAAGTGCATACAGCTGACTTCACGGACAGAGCTGATAACCTTGAAAAGGACAACTGTGGTCTCTGAGGTAGCGATGGAACAACACAACACCGGAGTAGTAAAGCTGGCCCTTTGAGATCAGATAAACCCTTGAATTTCTCAAGAGCAAGAATGTTCTGACTGATTTTTAGTCGTTGATTTTTTTTTCCTTCCTAACCTTTGGATAGAAAAACACGCATAATGTAACACTGTGTACCCATGTACATTATATGGGCCATAGGAAAGACATGACATTCTCCTCATGATTCACACATCAAGTTAATTTGTAAAATTTACACATATTTACTAAATTCAAATTCTCTGCAAGAACACACCAACCTTGGTTATGAAAACACAGATATCTTTGCCAGACAGTACAGAGGACAAATGTGTACTCTTGTCATTTGATTACAATCACGAGCAACTGACTCACGAATCAATAAGCAGCTTAAAAAAAGTGAGAGTTAGTCTGCCTAAATCGACTTGACCCTGAAATGCAGAGCATGATCGATACATTTGTAAAGAGAAATATTGGTGGCCTCTTATTTGTGGTCTTATCTGAAAACCAGAGCTGAGAAAAAAGCTAGATTTATAAAAGCACTGAGACCAAGACCACAATATTGTATATCTGGCTCCAGTCTAAAACGCATAAAGTACGCATAATTTTAGCAAAATAACAATAATAATAATAATAATAATAATAATAATAATAATAATAATAATAGAGGAACATAGATTACATTTAAATGTATGCATAGCAGATATTACAAAAACTTGTCTTACGAGAACAAAGTAAGCTTAGTCCTGTTACACTTACCATCTCTCCTATTGAGCCTGGCAAAGGCTGGAGCTCGGCTGTCAGAGAAATATGAGGAGCTCTCAAAGGAGTCCGGAGGCAGCACAGACGCCAATGATCCATCACAGCTATCTAGGTACAAGAGGAAAATGAATGTTAGCTTACACTGGAAGGGTATGTGCACGCTGAAAACACTCGGGTCAGCCCTCAACACGACTATAAACACACTTAGCCTGGGCTGGCTGTCACGCACATGTACGCCAACTATCATTTTTCACGCCGTTGTTGAGATATTGTGCATCTTTTGAATAACCTCTTATATCAGTCCACTCTGCTGTGAGTGGGATGAAAAAAAAAAAAATGTTTGTCAGTGCAGGTGATTTGAGTGCACACTCCAGAAAAGTGTCAGCTCTTCCATGTGTCCATGTAAAACACAGAAATCACCACATTTTATGTTTATTATTACACTTAAATACTGCCAAAAGCAACATTTTGTTTATTAACTCAGCTTAAAACTTCAATGGAAATAAAAGAGAATCCTTCGAATGGTTATATCTGTACAAAATCTACAATAAAGCACATAAGCTTACACTGAACTTTCTCGGTGAGCCTCCTATTCAACAAAGTCCAGTACTGTGAGAGAGCTCTATAATATGATATTGCAGTTGGTCTCATGAGAAACACAAGCGCTTTGAGGACTAACTGAAAAACCCTCAAAGCCTGCAGATGATCAACAGCATTTTTTTTTATTCTCTAAGTGTTTGAAGTCATTAGTGCTAGTCTGAAGGGGATAGGTAAGTCTCTTTAATCTGCCATTGTTGGGGTGAAGTCATTTCAAGTTCAGACAGAAAGTGCAAAGCAATCTTTTTCTAGTGTATATGACAGGCTTGACTTTGTTTTCTTCTTTGTTTGCATGTCTGTTCTCTTTAACTGTGATGGCTTTTTATGTGCCTGATTGAGGGACCTAAGCATTGATCGTTTCATACAAAGCACAGGGAAAAGCAGAAAGAACATAATACTAAAACACAGAGGCAGGTCACTTACAAAATGTATCTAGAAACATGACCACACTGGGTATTTAGGTAGTCGTAATTGCTTGAGTAATTTAATGTCATTAAAAAGCACATTAGGATTCAAACAACAACAACAGCAACAAAAAAACATAAGGCTGTTGAAGATTAACACTATCATAACAGACACTACTCTACAACTGTGCAATATTTTTTTATTTATTCATTTAAATTTTAATTCATTTAAATAATACCTTTACGTTTCTCATTCCCAGTTAAAGATATACAAACTGGATGGTCATAATGCCTTGAATTTCAGATTTAGATCATTGATACACCATGAGGTTGTTAGGGAAATTCAGGTATTTATGGCTATTGTTAGAAGTATTTCTGTTTTTTCTCACAGCATGTGTGTGTTTGTGTGAGCATGAGAGAGAGTGAGAGAGAGCAAGTGAGAGAGAGAGCAAAGGAGAGAGAGAGAGAGGGAGAGAGAGAGAGCGAGAGAGACAGACAGACAGAGAGACAGAGAGACAGAGTATCTTTTTTTTGGTTTTGATCTTTTTACATCCACACTGGCAGCATGTGTTCCGTTATGACTCCATGGTGTCTCGACTGCATTTGTTTCTCAGACTAGTTTTAACACTTTGTCTTGTCCTTGGGAGCTCACCCATCACACTCTCATTCTTCACATTGTCTCATTCTCTCAGTCATTCTCCTGGTCTCTATTTCTCCTGCCCTCTGTTTTGTTTTCTCTCCTGTTGTCCCTCTCAGCTGGCCTCATTAGATCATGTCTCCGCTCTTCCTGACAGCATGGCAAAAGCTTGTACGGGCAAAAGCTTATGACTGGTCCTCTGCAGAGCTCCTGTCACTGTGTTACATCTCTCTCCTTAGAGACTTACTGATATTCAGAGGAGATTGGCAGTCTTCATTTCTACAGCCATATTTCACCTTACTATATTCTGCCACTTCCATACTTGAAATCTGTTCCTCTCCCTGTTTAGCCTGCAGAGATCCTTGTCACCCATACCTTCACTAAACTTCTCTGCGTGATGCTTTTTTTTTTTTATCAGTACTCTCCACACTCCAGCCACTTTCTTTCTTATCATTTTCAAAGAACAGAAGTATTTTCCTTCTCTGATTTGAGAGGGAGCTGATAGATCAAAATAACAGCAACACATTTGTGCTTTTGCCAATACTATTTCAAAAAGGTGTTCATATCGTAACAGACTTTTGATAAGGCCACGAGAGAAAAGGATTGGAAAGGGATCAGTACCTTCTATCAGATAACAAAAAAAACTGAAAGTGTTCTTTCTAGACGAGAAGACAAAATGGACAACATATCTAGATGTATTTATAAATCATAGAACATCGTTACTCCAGTTCCTGTGCCTTTACTTTTGGTATTTTTCGCACCCCTTTTGTTTCAGTTGAGGATCACTGGTATATCACAGAAACAGAGCATTCAGTAGTAGCATAGACATGTCTGTTGGTGGTACAAAAATAACATTAAGGTATTTCAAATAATCTCTTCATAATTAAGCGATAATCAAAAAGAGTTCTTCGCTAAAAGAAAAAACTATGCCCTTATTAGAGGTGAGGAGTATAGCTATGAGATGTGGCACACTCTTTTAGTCCCCAGAGAGGGGCTAAGAGCTTATTGCTAATGACAGACTCTTTCCCTGCAGAGATGCCTCCAGCTGAGGAGCCTCTTACCTGTAAGGATGCAACCTTTCACCTCCATGTCCCCTCCTGCCACCTCCCACTGGGCTCTTGTGATGTGAGTCTGCAGTTTGGAGTTGACTATTCATTTCTGAGCTGGATTCATCATCATTTTTTAGGTAATTACTAATTCATTTGACATGCAACAGGATTTGACAGGTGTATTTCAGGCTGTGAGGAGACTATGCCTTTCAGATATTGCTAACATAAAAATTGTCATTTAGTTTACATTTTTATCTTCAATTAATCAGATTGGTCTGGATGAGAGCATGTCCATCATATTTTTTATATTATTTTTTATATATTTACACTACAGCTGAGTGTGTGTGGAAAAAAAAAAATCTATGGAAGACAGTCATCAATCTTTTCTGTTAGAAATACAAAACTATGAGGCCATTCTCTGAGTCCCATCCGGGGCTACATCTGTTTACACTGAAAAGTACCTACTTTGCTTAGAGTGTACAATCTACAGTGATACTGAGTGTCTCCTTTGCAAGGCCCTTAAGTTTAAGTGTTACTAAAAATCTTAACAAGCAGGACTTATAGGCTGATTCAGAGGGCGAATTTGTATGTTGGAATTATGTGACACATGACATTAAGCTGTTTCATACCTTAAACCATTTAAGACATTGGACAATGAGAGGACTGCAGTCAGATTAGGAAACATGTGGATCATGCATTGCATCAAGACATGTTTCCACAGAAACATGCTTGACAGCTTTTACCAGCAAAGCAGAGGCATTTGCATGTTTTCTCAAAATGAAATACTTTTGCACAAAGTCCTCAAGCTATGCTCTAAACCGAGGAAAGATGATATTACTTCAATTCTACCATTTTTTCCACAATCTAGAAAATAAAGGAATGACTAGGAGGTTTATGTTTGTTTGTGTGTGTGTGTGTGTGTGTGTGTGTGTGTGTACAGTGTGACAATAGACAAGAATTAGTTGAAAGATGTAATATGTAATGTCATGCACATCTACAGCAAACACAAACTTAGTTTCTTCAAGGTTATTGCATTTATACTGCAAAGAGAAAGAACAGAAAGCACTTTTTACAAAACAGGATATTGTATTACCAGGCTATCTCTTATCTTTTTCTCTCAGCCCCTTATTTACTGCAGCTTGACTCATATAACTGTTTTGTTTCCTTTCACACAACTGCACATCACTGAGTTCTATCTGCCTTAAACTAACAAATTCAACACATCTATCCAACACATAGTCAAGTGTTAACTCTTAGTTTAAGAAAATTCTGCATCATGACAGTTCATATTTCGACAAAGCTGTTGTCTACTCTAGTCAATCTTTTTACTCTCAGAATTTGAATAATACTTAGTAGAAGCTAAAGTTCCTCAAATTTGCAGATCGGTTCCATTGACAGCGAATGTGTCTTCTGCAAGTAAGATCACAGTTCTGAAAAAGTATGGCCAACTAAATATGCTTCAGTATAATTTTATTTTATGTGTTATCCGTAGTTGCACATTGAAGCTGAACCTTTCGTGCATATTTTAATTATGATTAAAGCAATAATATGAATGTACCAACTTAGTATCAGATAAATGTGGATATACATTATTTCAGCACGTACTTGACAGCATGTCTATATTTGTAGCTTGAAATTAACCATTACGGACATTCACTACAGAATGACATGACTGCAGCTTACATGAAAATTTGTGTTTCAAATTCTGCAGTACTCATACATGAAATCCTCTGTTAATCTAAACACAACACATCTAGGGTATCTGGGTGAAGACTACACTCTGAAAAGATAGCAAAAAGAGGTTTCTAGGTCAAGAGTCATGGTGGTGAAGGTTGTCACTATGGAAACAGTGCAGAATACACCTCAGAACTTTCTTGGTAGGGGGCATAATAGGGTTAACACTCAGTGGGAAGCTTGACTCTGTTTATGGGGGGGGGATAGTGAGGTACATTCTGAAATTAAATAAAATATACATAACAACCTCATTAACAAGATACATATGGATAATTGAGCCTGAGAGGTGGTTGATAAATTATATTTGATTTATCATGATTGCATTGAGAATGGCAACAAACTAAACATTCCTGGGTATTTTCCGCAAATGTTTTCGCATCACATACAGTCTTGGAGCTGAAAACTGGATCTACTGGAAGGAGGATTACTTTTCATAAGATATGCAGTGGATAATTTTAAATGCTTTAGCTTCCACCTAACATATACACAGTGGGCATACATACACAGACACACAGACACATGCAGGCAGACACACACACACACACACACACACACACACCATTAGTATAGGGCCTATTTTTGAAAAATAAATAAATAAATAAATAAAAAACCATGGTCCAGCACTGTTCCCGCACAGACAAGGTCGAGGATAAATAACCAACACACCACTGTGGTGACCTTGCGTATACCAGCTCATTTTTAAAAACTCCAATCCTCTTGAATAATGCATATAGGTCACAGTGTATTGTTTGACAGCATGCATCATGCTGTGAGCATCTTTATGAAGGCGCAGAAAACACAATTAATAGCTAATTATGTTATTGAACTGAAGACCTAACAACATTCAAGCGTGTCATATGTCTGCACATGAAGAGTTTATTTATTTATTTATTTATTTACTGTGTGGTTCAACACCTTTCATCCTCTCATAAGAGGCAATGGCCTTGACAGAGGGCTAAAAATATCCTTAACTGAAGCTCCTTACGGAGGACACAGGATCATGCCAGTCATGAGTGACGCATATCAGAAAAAGTGAATTTTGTTTAAACATGTTTTTTCTATGTGCTCTACCTGCATTAATCAAGTGAATTACCTAAAAGCCACTGCTAAAGACATACAATAATGAAAGTCATTTACTAAAATGCTTCAGAACAAAAGTGCAGTGTGGATTCATTCTATTCCAGCCTCAAACATTTAGTTAAACATTACATCAACTACCAAATACAACCACATGTACTTCACGCATCTTCAATCAAAAAGTCTCAGTTAAAAGTTGACTCTGAATTGGAAAACTTTTTTTTTTTTTCTTATTTTCATGCCGTTTACAGATGGATCACTAAAGGATTGTCTTGGTCTAGAGAAATTATGAAGAAAGAAACTTCGATTCTCTAACTGTCAAAATAGAACATTAGACAGTTTATTATGAGTCCCTGTGCCAGCAAAATACTCCTGGAAGTTCCTTTCCTAATTGACAGTAAAGTATTCAGAATTAACTGAACGAATAAAGTAGCAAACATTTGAGAAAACTTTTCTTTCTTCTTCCTCTTCTTCTTCTTCGATTTTTTTTTTCCTTTGATAGTTGTCAAGGACTTTACAACAATGCCTAAGCTTGCTAAGAAAGTCCTTCTCGTTCTTATTGAGTTTGATGTTTGAAACTACCTAATAGAGAGTGTGGTCTATGGTGTTATTTGATTGGGTTGCAAAGCAGTGAGATTACTCACTGATTCTTAATTAAAGAACCTTTGTAGTCATCACATACTTTGCTCTACACATCTATGCCTCTTTTATATGTTTCCTGATGTGAAAGGGTAGATTCAAATAACTGAATGCGTAGTGTTTGTTCATAGAAATGTCTGTCGATTTTGTTGTGGAAAGAAATGTTTACGGTTCATTTGATGAAATGCCTTAAAACTCTTTTTGAAAAAGAAAAAACATTGCAATGGTGAAACTTGCCTGTGCAGTAGAGTTCTGTGCTTTCATCATTTTGGAAACCATCAGATTAAAGAGGACAATTTAAGCTTGGTCACTAATAGGCACTAAGATTCTACATTAAAAACAGGATTTATTGTCCACATGTAAAATTCTCACAGTATAACATAACTCGAAAAGCATGGTGGAATGAAACCAAGCTACATTCGGAAGCTTCCTCTGCATGCTTGTTGAAGGATTGTCCCTTAATCCTGCAGTTTAAGGATTAGCGTACTTCCAGCCCAAAGAAGGAGATTAGGAGTACAGTGATCTGAGTATGTTTCACCTCGTCGTCTACTGATCCAACACTGCCGGACTAAAGACAGCAAAGGGAGTCCATCTAAGCTACAACCACTCTATTCACTTCTTTCTTGCCCTGCTCTATTAACTGCCTCACTGCATGAAAAGAATGTTGTTTTTTTTTGTTTTTTTTGTTTTTTTTTCTCTAATGACTGAAAGACATACATTTACAATTGGCTTTGTGCTTGGATCTGTAAGCCATCCAAGTTGTTTCTGGGATTTGAAAGCTGTCCAGTCCAATCTGCTAGCGTCACATGTCTAATATTTCTATGCTTGTCTAATGATGAACTGCGTGGTGAGGCAATGGGCTCTGATATCCAGAAAATGACTTCATGGCCTTGCCACTGAAGATCAGCTGACCTCATATGCCTTGGCTCAGATCACTTGCCAGCAGATGTCTTTAATGCTGGTTTTAAAGCAGGACATGAAGTGGATCAAGCTGTTTTTATTTTATTTATTTATTTATTTATTTGAATGCGCAAACTGAGCCTAACCACCAATTTCCATTTAGCTTACAAAAACAACTGCATTAATACATGCTGCTCCAAGTTGAAACTTCACTTTCCCAGTTCTGTTGCTGCTCTCTCAGCTCTCTCTCTTCATCTCACTTCTAGAGTAGTCTGCATGGATCAAAATTACAACATTTGCTGATAATCATACCAGTGCTTCTTCTGCAGCGTAAAACGGAAATAACAAAAGCCCTGTTGTGCTGAATATCAAATAATAATAAAATGTAATCTGTAATTAAAAAAATACTAAGTTTAGATAAACTTTTGTATCAACAGTTAAAGACAGTATTTCATATTTCACTTTGCATTTCATAATTATTAAAAGAAAAAAAAAAATCCTGGTGTTCATCGGCTTACATCGTTGGTGTCCATGATAAAATAGTCAAGCTCAAACTAAACTGGCTCTTGCCAACAGTGCTGGAAAATGAGATTGCAAACTGCAATGGGGACGCAACCCAAACTGTCGCTGGCTGCATTAATTATGTTTCACTATTGTCAGCACATTATAGGACAGCGGTGACAGCTGAACACTCCGGGCAGCAGGAATATTTTTAACAGCTTTGACCTCTTCACAAAAAAGGCTACTTCATGGGCTTTTCTGTTGGATGTCACAAAAGTATCCCTCAGAAGGGACTTAACCTGGGTCAAGTGTTTAAAGTGTTTAAATGGCTGGGCCTTGTACAGACACTTCACCTGGCCCCTTAACTGCTTAAGCTCTAAAATTCTAAATGGATGAAGTGTGTTTAAGCAATGCCAAGTAAAGCTAACAGGAATGTCTGCATCAAAACTGCCATTATTGTTTTTTTCTGTTCGTTTTTTTTTTTTTTGGTTGTTTGTTTGTTTTGTCTTGTTTTTGCTTTTTTATTCACTTAAGTCACAAGGAGAGGGAGCACTGAGGTACTTATTTGACCTTGGTCTGGTGCAAACATACACCTGTAGCTGAGTGAGTCAGATGTCCAGATATGTTAGACTGATAACATGAAATTCACAGAGGAAGAGACACTCAGATCTAGCCTGATATACCATTCAGCCAAAGTATCACAATACCAACAGCACCAGCTCTGCTTCCATTTCCAAAAAGATCAATTGCCCCCAATAAAACAAATTATACCAACATGGTTTCCACTGCTTTTTCAGCTTTCAGAAACATTGACTGGTTATTTCGGGGAGTAGGTAGTATTTCATGTGCAACTTGCTATTAATGAGGAAAGCACTGAAGGTCACAGAGGCTGTAGAGAGTTCCTGCTTGGAATAGAAAATGGAAGCTAATGACGTTGTTCTCCACAACCATTTGAAGCACAGAGGTAGAAAGCCAGTGCTGCTACACAACAGCCCACTGGCTCTATGATAACCTCTGTACTGCTATGTCATTTTAGGCCCTGTGGGAAACCACCACTCATTTACACCATCATTTTGACCTGAGGAATATGCTGCAATAATAAAAATAAATAAAAATGATAATAAATAAATAAATATATACATACATACATACATACATACATACATAAATAAATAAACCATGTCAAAAGTTAGTGATTATGTGTCAGTTCACTGTTTGCTTGGATGCAAAGGAACAAACAATATAAATTTACCTCAAGATGTTAGCACTGAACTGACATCTCCTTGAGCACTGACTCTGGGGGAAGCACTTTTGAAACTGTTATTACTTGTGTGCATGTTATTATTCTTGCATGTGTGTCTTCTGATACAAATGCTGTCTACCAGCTCTTTTTTTCACTTGCCAGTTTACAGTGCAATCCATGCAAATGTAATCCAGCTGCCAACTATACAGGTGTTCGCTTATTGCTGGAAGTCGATGAAGTACGATGACTGGGAGCATACCCTCTCTGGCTGACCCTCCCAAAGCACGTCCCACTATATTCTTTGTCTCACCCAGCCCAGCCACTGGCAATGCTGAGATTTAAAATTGAGACCTCAGGATTGGGGTGCAGTATAATTTACTGCTGCACCACCCAAATGCACATTGCTGCTACTCTTAACATGGGGCTATGTGAAAATATTTTTATAAGTTGAACATATTTTTTTCACATTTCATTCACATTAGGCAATTTAAAGTATGATAAATCAGAAGTTTGGACTAAGCAAACTTCCATCCTATATTACATTAAATGATAAATACCTTTGTTTTACATTAGTGTTCAGTTGGTATAGGGAGGTATTCACTCTTAACTGAGCGTTCCTGCTTCTTTGGTCATGTGGCAAGCGAACAATCGAGGCAAGTTTAAATGTTTGTGCGGTGGGACTCCTTGCCACTAGACATATCTACTTTTTTCTGGGCTCCTCTACATCATCTGCAAACTTTATTTGTAGATGTTTCCTGCGAATAGCTTTGAACTCCCTCTAGTCTGTGCCCTACCCGTTCCCAGTGTCTCACTCCAGATTGGGATCGTTCTGTCTTCTCATTAGACAGCCTGCTTGCCTTCAACCAAAACAAACATCGCTCTACAAAGAAATCTTCTTCAATAACACCATCAAATAGCCTTTTCTCTCCCTGTGGATATTGGTTTCCTGTTTTTTATCTGCTTGTCTCTTGAAGATGAATCAGATTTTCAGCCACCACATTTTGGAGAATTGCTTTGGATGATAACATAAAACGTGACCGCTGAGTATAAGTTTCAAGTTCTGCTTAAGCCTTAAATTAAGAAAAGATTCATGAACACCAGGAAGGGTAAATGGAAGGTTAGCCAGTGAAAGAAAACAAAACAAACACATATGGTTTAACATACTCAGTGAAAAAGGTAGAATATGGTATGATCACTTACGGTACTTGATCAAGAGTGTTTATAGTTCACAGGCATACAACACGCTAAGTTGATATCTTGACATTTACAAAAATTGTCCTGATAGTGGTAAACTATTGTGTATTTCTAATGAGATATGATGGTTTGTAAAGAATGCACCACTCTCTGGTGGGAGTAACTCTGTGTTTCATATATGAGAAAGAAATCTTACTAAATCTTCTTGAATTTTTTGACCATCTGGTAGGTAAGTGCATGCCAAACATGAAGGTGAAGTATGCATATGTATCCATTCGATATTCTGACATCCTGCTGCTTTTTCATTTCACAGTCATACTGTCAGAAACACCCACGAAAAAAGGGAGAAATGGAGAGCCTGGTAAAGGGTTAAAGCTATGCTGTATGAAGTATCTCAGCAATCAGACATGCACTGCATACACCGACATATACTAAAATTACACTTTAAAATAAACTGCAACGTGCAATGGTTTTTAGAGGCATGCTACTGATCTCAAAGATGGCCTGACATCAAGTCATGTCACATTATTTACCAGCAGCCTTTCCTCAGGGAAGTAAAAATGATGTGTTTGTACACTGTTTAATAGATAAGTACAAATGCAGACTTGTCTGTTCTCCAGACATAGTTAAAGAAATAGAATCTTCATCAAATTTAACACAGGAAACTTTCTGGATCGATCACTTCAAAAATACAAACCTCAGATAGTCATAATTTACATTTTAAATATTTCTGTGTACCACCTGACCTACTTGTATGACAGTAATCCAAAGAAAAAAAAAAAGAACGTATGAGCATAGAATGTAGAATGTATGAACTTCAAACACTAAAAAAAGAAAAAACAAACAAACAAAACAAAACAAACGAACAAACAAAAAAAACAGCTGGATTGCTGGATTTAATAAATATAAATTTCAAAACTCCCTGGTGCCAAATAGATACAGGTATAAAATTATGTAGGATAATGATCCTAAAGCACCTCACTCTCAAAATGTGCAAAATATGCTGCTGCTAAAAAAGACAAAACATAACAAAAACAAACAAACAAACATAAAATAATAAAACAAACAACACCAACAAAAACTACTGTTGAAAGGGTGTGTGTATTACTTCAGTGCTTTGATGTGACCCTCACTTAACTTTTACAGTCTTTAATTTTCATAACATGAAAATAAGACTATTGGTGAGAACTTTTGGTAATTTACATACCAAAGGCCAATATCTGATGATTGTCATTTTTGCCATACCAGCAGAAATAACGAGGCTGGCGAAAATTCCGGTGCATCCCTAGTTGTGTCTTGTATTATGGCTGTGTCTTGTAATAGATATACATTTGGCATTGCCAACAGAGGTTGTAGATTCAGCATATTAATAATACATAGTTGTGAAACTCCATGATTTGAGGCATTCAGACAACTTGTACACCAGCATGGTGAAACTGTAAAGGTACACAAAGGCTGGTGTGCTGGTTAGCCATTAGAAGTGTAGCTGGGTTAGTGTGTCACTTAAGCACCAAAAGAAAGGAGCTGCAAATTCTATGGAAACAAATTCCCCCTATTTACCCTTTTGGGTGTTTTGAATGTCAGTCAAATAGTTGGCACAAATCAGTGCAGTTGTGAAGCATCAAATTCTGGCTTTCCAAAGAAACACATCAACTACCTCTTAATTATTTGACACCGGCTGGCAACACGTAATGTAGTGCCTCTCTGCTCATTTGAAAATTTTGTTTTTCTAACTTCGAACCACTCTCTAACCATTTCTAACTTTCTGAAAGATGCTGCATTACTTATGCTTGGCTCATGATTAGCCCTGGTCCAGTGAGAAAGAGCCCAAGGGTTACAGTCCTATTAGCTCCTTGTAGGTATCACATCGGAAGGCATGCAACTCCCAGCAGAGGAAATCGTCTGTCTGGTTCTTGAATCCCAGCCACAGATGGTGGGGGCACACACTGCGACCCCCTGTCAGCTTATGGAAATGTCACGCAGTCCTCTCGCATTTAAGGATGGAATGAGAAAACTGTTGCTTGCCACAGCTATAATTTCTTTGCTCCAAACACTGTTTCCGTTTCCCTTGCATTTCAGTAGAGGTCACACACAGGGGCCATGGAATTGGCATTGGTTGTTGATTTGCTTTGTACGGGTGAAAATGTTGCTGTTACAGTGGAGACAGAGCAGTATAAACATCACTGAACTTTGTATTGTTAAGCCAAGTACATGCTCAATTACACTTTCAGATAAGCAAATGCCACCGGAATACTTATGCCTCAGCATTTTAGTTTCTTCCTTTTCCTTTATCTGACAGCATAGACTTACTGATAGGCTGCATTTTTCAGTAATATTTTAGTTATGTAAGGAACAGCTCAATAAGATGTTTGAATGGTTGTCCTTCATTGCCCACCCATATACTTGGTTTATCAGGCTAGCGCATTGATGCTGGGATGATTGTGGATCTTTGGGCCTACGTAAGTACATTTAAGTACATTCAGCAGCAGGGAAAGCAGCACTGCACTAAATTGGAAATGAGAGTTCATTACGTGATAAGACCAGGAGAAATAATAGATCAAAGGATGGAGTCTGACTGAACTCCACCATCTGGGGCCGCCAAAGCAGACTGCTAAGGGGCCACCACTGTAGTGTCTTCTAGCGTGACAGACATCAAAGTGCAGATGAATTCGACTGTGTGTAATTGCCTTTGAGATTGGCTTTGAGTGCTTAAATGTAAAGGAAGTGACGACCATTACTCAGAGCCCTCTAATTAAGAATGCAGACATTCCAATTATTTCTCACACGATATCATGAGGTGTTAATTGGCACTTATTTTTCTCAAGCGTCAATCGTAGAGATAAAAGAAAATCAGTAAGGCTTCTTGAAAACTGGTCATGGCCATTTATATGCCTGTTGATTAATTGTAAGTTACATTATGTGGAAAAACATATGTTTGCCCGTCCATATTATTTTAACAATATTGATTATTGGTACTAAATGTAAAACCTTTAGTACTAAATGTAAAACCTAAAACTGACACAAGTCTACCATAAGTACCCCATAAAGGGGTAACGGTTCTGAAACCGAGACCGAAACCACGATACAAACATCCATGGTCTCATGATAAGTTTATAAGTTCAAGTAAATTCATAATAAATGAAGAGAAATTTCATGTTTTGCATGTCTTTACTCACTGTGCCAAAACCGTACCGGACCATGACTACAAAACCAAGGTAGGTACCAAACCGTGACTTTTGCATACCGTTACACCCCTAATAAATAAGTGGACAATGATCATCAGAATTACATGTGTCAGTCACATATAAAATTGGCTACATAGAATGGTTCATAGTGAAATACTGGAACAATATATTCTTAAAAATCAACAGTGATCAACATTCAAAGACATTGTTCCAGCCACAGCTGTAAAGTTACCTATTTGTGACTACCAGAACTGATTTGTCCATTGAGTACCCCTCTCTAGACTCACAGAGCCTCCACTGAATATTACTGTTCTGTTGTTCAGAAATGTCTCATATAAGCTCTAAGAATTTTCCAGATAACTCAGTACTCACTCAGAATTTCCATTAAGGTTCATAATGTTCCAAAAGTTTTAGAAAGTTCCAGTAACATCATTAAATTTCTTAAATGTTCTAATATTAAAATTATAAGACTGACATACAAGAAATGTCTACAACTTTCTTAAGTTTAACAAGTATAACTTAATGACAAAAGTGTAATTGATACTGGGTTATTCATCACATATGTAATTAATACATAAACACATCAAATTAATAACGCATTAGCAAACAGCAATATAAATTTGTGACAGCCTGGCAATCATACTTTTAGTTTCCTTCAAATATCAGTTTATGCTTAAATTGCTTAAATCCTCTCAGTTAGACTAAGGCATTTGAACATTTTGATTCCTTTCATTCCCTGTAGTATGTGTTTAAACATTCTTGCTTTGGATGATTTCGATTTAATCATAATTGATTTTTTGCTTTTTATGCACTCTAAGCACACATGGAAATGGATTTTCACATGTTAGAATAATCTTTTGCCAGTAACTCCAGAAATGAAGAATAATGGACACGAGAATATTTGATCCTTATTAAAACCTCCCAAATTGTCATTGTCCTTTGATGACAGTGGCTAGCTTTTCATGAAAGAGTGATCTGATCAAAAATGTGATAGCAAAAGCTGGCACCACATTGATCAGACATACCTTTTTTCCTCAATTTCACTGACTTTGAGAGAAACATTTCTTTGAATATCCCATTCCTGTCATTTTCTCTAAGGACCTCAATCTTTTCCCTATTTCCCTCATGCAAACTGATCTGTAATTTAATGTGCATTTTTTCAATAATTAATTCTGAAATGAGAGAAGCTCATCGGGCAAAACGCGATTAATGTCAAGCCATGCAAATTGCTTGGGCCAAGCTGAAGCAACTGGCAGATCCATTATGGAGCTTGAAGATAATTTGCAAGGATTTATCATCAAATACCATCAAGATGAAAACATACTCCTAATGAGAGAGTGCAGACTCATGGAGATATGACCCTTTCTAGCCCTCCTGTATCAGAGACCCTGCAAATTGAGGCAGAAGCTTCAAAAGCACACTAAAGGCAATAGGGAACCTCACTGGAAGGGATGGAGCTCAGCCCTTTACTCTCACGCTACGCTGGTTTCTATGACAGTAAAATGAATAGGCCAGGCTTTAGAAGTGACACACTGCCTGAAAGTCTTGATATTTGTAAAGAAGAAAAAAAGTCATAACAGCTTGTACTGGACACTGTGAGAGAACTGTATTTTTCTCTGTTCAGAAGGGAGGCATCCTAAAGAAACATTACAATTACGGTATTGCCAAAGACATGCCGGATATAAAGGCAGTATTGCCTAAAGAAAAAGTCTTTCTTTGCATTAGATATCATGTCAAGGAATGAAAGAGAAGGATTCAAAGCACCAGTCCACAGAAGAGCAGAAGAGTTTAAACACACACAGACACACAGACACACAGACACACAGACACACACACACACACACATGCACGCACACGCACACACACACACACACACACACACACAAGAACAGCACCTGCAAGTCACGTATTCCACAATTCCACACCAATCCCACATGCCGACCTTTGTCAACAATCTCATGTTTACTTAACAGTAAATTAGAGCCCTGTGAAAATGTCTCATATCTCTTGAAGTTATATCCATGCTTGAATGAATAAATGGGTGCTGTCTTTAATCATCTTAAAGGCAAACTTCACCCTTGCAGACATAGGGCTCATTACAACCCTCACCTCTATGTTTGCTTGTAGCTTCTTAGATTTTTTTAATAAAACTTATTTTTTCTTCTGTTCACCAAAACCGAACATTTTCAATAATGACTTAACAGGTAATACATTAAAACTTCTGTCTCGCAAATACAGAGATATATTTGACGTGCGACCTTGTTGATGCCGCTCTCATTCATTCTCACAAGAATTGGGACAAAGAAGTGTCTTTAAAAATTGGCCTTTGAGCCAGGATGACAAGCTATTTCTGCTAGGTCATACTGTGAAAGTCAGACTTCAGTACACTTACTGTCTTCCACAATTTAGACAACAAAAATTATTGGCTGATATCAGTCTGCTTAAAAATATGTCAGAACAAATGCAATTACTTATTTTTTAGGAGGCAAAATGTCTTTCAAAATGGGTGAACATGTACTCTGAAACCTTCAAATCTTTTTATAACAGTGAAAATGACAACTAACAGAGCCAGAGATGGCTAATGTGAGGTTAATGCTGTTTATTGACATAATAAGTCTCATTCCACCCTTTTAAGAGAGAAGTATTACTGGTCAGATATGAACCATAAGCGGCTGGGGAGCATTATTATGTCAGTGACAGGATTATTTCTGTCCTGCGTTCCCTAATATTAAGAAAAAAAAAAGTGAACGATGATCTCCCGTGGGGAATCTCAAAACCTACATTATAATCAACATTGTTTACTCTCTAATATCTTCTCCTAATACATCTCTTTACTTGTATGATCGGTAGAATTGTTACAGAGTGATCGGTGCCAGTCAAGTCACTAACAATAAATAATTGTGTATCCTTTAACTGTTAAGAGCACAGCACAGCGCAGCATCCATGGGGATTGTACATGACATGTTGAGGACATGCTTTTTGGAAATGGATGTGAAATGCAGTTTTCATGGACACAATATTAAGTGCATGTGCACTGCTATTTGGATCTGTCAAACAAGCAAACACTGTATAAACTTGAGATAACCATCTCCATGAATCTCTATTGTGTTTAGTGTACCAAGTAAGTTTCTAACATAATTACTTCATTCCCACCTGTCTCAGATAACTAATTTCCTTTTAATTGTTCTCTGTGAAAAAGAGTGCGACAAAGAGTACTTAATTCTGTCAGAATAATATCTAAATAAATCATGTGATGGTTTCACTCTCAATATCAGCACCAGGAATAAACTGCATTGCTTAACAACCCTTTCAATTCTTTGTCTGTCTTCTTCTCACCTTTCAAGGTTACTTATTCCGGTGTATGTTATGCACTGCAGCTGAAAGGCAAATGCCATTTGACACCTTGCATATTATTGACTTTGACTTTACCCTGACCAGAAACTTTCTCACTTTTCTGCCAGTGTGTGGCTAAATTGGTGCACAAGATGGCTGTGAAGGCTTATTTACATCTCTTATTGAACATACCCAAACGTAATGATCTGAACCCCACATTCGTGGTGAAGTGTGTCACAGAGCTCCATTGTGGACCTCTATAGCTCTCCCAAGCCACCCCCTCCCACCCTTGTCCAACCGCTTTTTTGCCTAAGGCAAGCTATAAAAGTCATACTCATTCCTCTCAGCAGGGTAGCTGCCTTTGAAAAGCCTTCCTATGTTTGACCTCATCAGGAAGTTGAAGTAAATGACTTTATCACGTTAATGCTCTGGTCAAAAGTCCACCGTCCCTCCTGCTGAGCAAGAGTGTGCATTTGGAATGTAAAATTAAGCGAGGCACTCCGGAACGGTGCTAGCAGACAAATCAAAACCTCAGAAACGAATATTTGAATATTGAATATGTATGGAAATTGCTTGAGAAAGCACAGGTTGTAAGTCATACATTTTGCCAAATATTGTGAGCAGTCCTTTTTAACAACATCTACGACAGGAGCTTGACAAAATTCTAAAATAAACTTTTTTTTTTGTCTTTGCATTGAACTTCCTACATTGTTTCAGAAGCTAAAGCATGATCTCGGTATCAAGGTTCTGTTCACAATTCTATTCCAACAAAAATAGAGTACAAGGTGCCACAGTCGCTGTGTTTGAGTGTTTTTGCCCAGTGGCAGTGTCCTTTCTCAGCATGTTCAGGAGCACTGCTCCTGAGTACATGTCCAGGAGGCATGAAATTGTGAGAGCAAAAGAATAATGTTTTTGGGCATATTGAGCAGGCCACTTCATTGTTTTACGGAGCACGTTTATTAAATCTGTTGGACCGAAGTCTTCAAATTTGTGCAAAGGAGGCCTCTCTGTTCCAGAAGGATCTCTCTCACATCTTTTATTCATTATCATTTCATCATTGCTTTTATAGTTACATTTACAGCTATACAGGGATTACATATTTATAATTTGTATCAGAAGGAAAAAGTATTTCATGGTATGAAAGTTGTTCACTTGGCCACTCTGGAAACTATAGACAGATGTCCAAATATGTGTTAATGTAACTTGATTATAGCTTTAAAAGATTAGCACTAAATTTACATATCACACCTATCAACCAGTTTTGAAACGTGCTAGATCTATTTCCCTATTTTTTTTTCTGACAAATAAGTACATATAAAAAGTTACATGTGGACATTGTGCTTCACAAAATCCTCCCCAAAACTGTTTTTCTGGGACCACTTCAATCCCACAGGCCAAAGTAAGAGAAAAGCGGCAATATTTCTTTTTCTTCTTTTTCCCTATGCAACATCGGATCAAGGACAACTTCTTGTTATCTCTTTCAGAGTGAGAGAGAACCAGGCTCCTCTGAGAGCATACAGTGGCCATTATCTCTGTCACCTGACACAGGCGACACACACACAGCCCAGTGATGGATCTCTGGCTTTATTTGGGTTTCTCTGTGGTGAATCTGAGAGCATCTATTTGCTTGTCCTCTAAGACAATCAGACAGCTTCATCTGGACATGACATTCTAATATCTTGATTCACTGGTATAAACAGGTAACCACAGAAGCCCTGTGAAAAATGTTTGGTTCTGGCTAACACCCTGTCAGTATTTGATGTGAAGTAATGTATGTATTTGTATTATACTTGGTGCTTAAAACTGTAACGTGTGTGTGGAAGTTTATCTATGAAAGGCCCTTACTAAACATCATTTCATGACTATACTGAATGATACTTTGTCCCGAAAGCTTTCACTAAATGGACATGTGTTAACATTGTAAAGGTTTTGCATTCCATGCTATAATCAACTATTTTAATGAGGGGCCTTATATAATAAAATGTATGCACTGCACCGATAAGAACAAAAGTCAGAATTATACCCTGTATCTCTCTCTCTCTCTCTCATCACACACACATACACGTTCCATTCTTACATTCATTCACATAAATTCACACTGACACAGCCACTCTTTAAAACCTACACATTTAACGTGTAGTATAGCATGTCTCTCTGTAGACAAATGATAAACTCTTCAAAAGCTGACGACTGAGGAAGTTTTCGAGATAAAATACAAACAGCACCGTCTCTACTACTCGCTAAGACAACCGACCTATTAATTTGAATTTACGAAAGAAAATAGTGGATGTCGTTGACATTTTCTAAAAATCATCTCTGCACCTCTGTTTGTTTGGGGGCTGTTAATGAGCTAATTCTGACCTCTAGCGTGGGAGCAGCTCCACATCAAAGCGTGTGTCAATGGCATTGATTTTTACAGTGCAATTTCTGGTCGTTTGTGGTGTGGTCCTGTGATGCGCCATGTACGTTTTCAGGCCGAACATCAGTCCATACAAAACATTAATGAAAATGTCAAATGTCACATAAGACGGAGCAAAACAGACTGTTGAAGGCGAGAGCGACAAAAGAATGTATGACCAAAACTGTTCTATTAGCCCAACTGCTTTCCACTGTGTCACCGGTCCTTTCAAAGGCAACGTAAAACTTGCTTTCGGTTGTTTCTGAGTATTTATGTTGCACCGAGATGGGTACGGATTTCCGCAGCACATACACATATTGCCGCGGTCAGAAAAACTAGAAGCAGACTATTTCGCTCAGGTTAAAGGAACCTGTTTATTAAGTGCATTAATTCTCCGGTGCTTACCAGTAAGTAAACCACTTGTTTTTTTTTTTGTTTGTTTTGTTTTTTGTTTTTTTCTTGCCACTGCTTATATCATGTTAACTAAAAGAACGAAGCGAAGAACAGCATTCAGTAAAGTCCCTGTAGTGTTGGCAGTGGATAATTTGGGCTGAATTTATGCCTGCGAACCAGAGAGACGTTTCCATTCAGTATTCCAAAGCTCTGTGAGATACTTACAGTGACTGGCCGCCAGTGCTGAACTGAAGACAGAGAAAACAGTGAAACTGACAGCATAAGACCATGACTTTCGCAATTCCATTGTGTCAGCAGTTCCAGACGGCGGTATATCCTCAATATTTACGAAAATAAGTATGTTTCCGATAGGATTTATCGCCCTCCGCTGTAGTACCAAAAGCCGCTGCCTCCTTGCTACTGTACTGTGCCCACTACTGAGGCGTCAAGAGGTAGAACTCTCGGCGAGCGGGAAAGAGTCTCTTAAAGACACACTCTGCTCTCTCATTTCCGTTATCGGCATCTCTCTCTCTCTCTCTCTCTCTCTCTCTCTCTCTCTCTCTCTCTCTCCGGCAATCCTCTCTCATCCCTCCCTGAAAACACGCGCGCGCATCGCATTTCCACCATCATGCATTCTCTATCCATTTTCCCTGTTGTCCTCTACTCTTATTGTATTCGCGTAGAAGTAAAATAAAGACACCCTTCGCTTACGATCCTATTTAATGTATGTTCGGTAGTCTAGTGTACACATGTTCGCTTAAAACTTCACTTAACAGATGATAGATCCAGAACAACAAATAGGCTACGCTCAAAATGAAAGATGAGAGGAAGCAGACTTTTCAGTACAATGGACAGCTCAACACAAAGTAAATTGTCAGCAGATTTATGTAAATTACCATTGACAACCGAACATCACTCACTTAATTAAACTTAGTTAATATCGATTTGTCTCTTCTACGCATTTGATACTGATTTATAGAACATGTTGAGTTTAAACAAGCTCCTTTGCCTACTGTTACCTGGCTACGGGCTACATGTGTAATGTTTCGGAGCGAAATGCGTGTGCATGGGTTTACTGTAAAACGCACCAAATCCAGCACAAATAAGGTTGCATACCATAAAAAAAAAATAAATAAATAAATAAATAAATAAAAAATCAAGCTTCGCCTGCAGGTGAGAACAGGAGAGTTCGGAGAGATTTACCAAATAAGCTTTCTGTGACATTGCGTTACGAATCCTTAAAATATAGTGATTAATTAGGAGACGTATTCTTATGTAGCATAACATAGTCACCACAGTGTTAAGAGAATAATTAATTATATGATCATTTAATGATAATTAAATCTGTTTCACTAAAATGACTCAATTAAATGATGAACTGTGAAATGAACTGTTCTCCCTGTTCTTTTAATACCGATGGTTTGCAGTTTGGGGGTTGTAAAGAGCTCACTGGTACATCGAGAATCACACACCTCATACAAAACAGCAAAAAGACTAAATTCAATATCATTCCCAGTGAAGATTTATCTTCTCTGATCTGAACTGTGATAATAGCACTGCTAAGATGATATACTTTCAAAATAAGTCTTGGAAAAAGGCAATTCTGTTTAACTCCCTCTTTTTTCTGATGTCAATGAAAAGGAAATATTGACCTACTATATGATAACAGATTAGGCCTCAGATTCTCAGGTTGCTCTTTAGTTTATGCAAACAATTCAGACAGAATGCAGGTTTATTGTCAGGCCAGTCAAAAGCATGAAATTAGAAAAAAAACAAAAAACAAAAACAGTATTGTTCCCTCTAAACCAATGTACCATAGAAAAACTAGCATAATATTTCTGAAAAGTAGTTAGTAACAGAAAGCATAAATTACAAAGTTGATAGTTTAATCATTCCAGACCCTTGAATAGACTGAAGGCTTTGCAAGAGAGCCAGTTAGACAGTATGGTGTATGCTGTGAAGTGAGGCATCAATGTAAGAATCCTGTTCCACCTGTCTCTCATCTAAGTAAAATTTCTGTCCTCTCTATAGTCCAAAATAGATATGTATTAATACACAACCTTCTTTGACCAACATTTGAGCAGTTTATATCATGTTTAGGTTTTTCCCTAGCTGGTGTGGCAGTCGCCCAGGATGCTGTTGTATTTGACACACTTACTTGAGCACAGCAGTGGTAGTTAAACTGACAGCTAGAAAAACTCCCGTTTTCTCCCCTCTCCAGCTGCTCAAATGAAACAACGTACTCCAAGCTGTGTATGAAACAACGTACTCCAAGCTGTGTGTGTGTGTGTATGGTGTGCAGTAAGGTCTATTCCCTTCCAAGTGCACTTTGAAATACCTTGGCCAGATTGAAATACCTTGGCCAGATTTTGAAACTTGCGCTTTTTTTTTTTTTTTAAACAAACTTTAATTTTCAAAGTCACCCTGACTAACAGCTGCACTGAAGTGACCTGGGTTTTTCTTTTCTTTTTTTTCTGAATTTCAGAAAGTCCATCTTCAATTAAAAATGAGTAGTTTTAGTGGTTTTTTTGTCCAATGCATGTGTCTCTTCTGGACTTAAATAAATAAATAAATAAATAAATAAATACAAAACAAGACAAAACAAAACAAAACAAAACAAAAAAAGTAACCTGTAAAACAACTATAAGCTTATATAACTATATACTTACTAACAACATTTTGGTGGGAAATCACTGTCATTCCTTGACTGTAATGTGACATGTTCCAGTGACATAGCATGACATGCAAAGTGAAACATCTACCACATCATGCTTATATTATCTGCATAAGTGCATTCGGCTCCTATTCACCTCAACGGAGTCTCCCACAAGATTTAATCCTGACCCTATCTTGTCAGGTGTCAAATTATGAGGCATACACCAAAGAGCTATTAAATTACAAGACCATCTCTGACACCTTCTTCATCTTTACAAATATGGCTTTAAGCTTAACAGCATTTTCCTCTGAGTAGAGCTTACATGAAAAATGCATTCTTGACTTCAAGGTCTCAGAGGTTGCTGCTTATTAAATATTTGAAGAACTCATATTTGAAGAATTCATATGCACCCAAATGGTATATAAAAATGCATAAATTGCGGTTATGATGGCTCAAGCTATGGCTTAGTTTTTGGTAATAGTCTACTGAAAATGGACATGCCCCATCACTACAGAATTCCTCCTTAAAATCCTTTTATTTACACCATTTCTCTGCAGCCTACAGACAAGACCCATAAACCTGAAAGATAGTATTTTGTGTTGTAAACTCCTAGAAGTTAAATGCACAGATGTTAGTTTGATATTTTTTCTTTTTTGTTTATTCCAGTAGGTCAATATATAACAATATCTCTCTTTGTTTGTGGCTTGAAATTAGTTCTTTTATCAATGTGTTACTTACTGAAGTAAAACAGTTTTGTGTCCATCCTAAATAAGTGCTAGAGGAAACTTCCTCACCCTGCCCTGTACTTCTTCAAGCCATAGTGGACATTGCTTGAGGAAATAAAGGACAGTATGGACAAAGGGTTGGAAATTAGAGATTGTGAGAGATTATTAGCAAAAGCCTTGATAAACTTAGATGTAGTGTAAATGTACATTGCTTTATTGATATACTGTCTGATCTTATGAAGAACATTTACATTAAAAAAATAATTTATTATCTTGATAGGGTATGCAATTTTTAAAAATGTATTCGTCTTTTCAAGGCATCAACTGTAACTGACTTTGAATAAAACAACGCAACATTTCTTGTCCTCACAGACCAATGAATGGTCATCAACACTTGTACATTTTGTCCCTAAGAACACCTGTTGGCCCAGCAAATATTGAGAAATGTCAAACTACGTTTTTTCTTAAGTTGTTCTTAAACATGCACTACAATGTAATCTGTGTGTATGCATGATTCATGTGACCCTGTGTGTTTAGCTCAAAATATTCCTGGCTCTCAAGGTTGATGAATGAGTATAGCTATTATTTCTGACTGGGAAATGTCTGTTTCACTTGATGGAGTGTCAGTAGAAGAATTCCTGCATCTTTTTCTCCATCCCAGCTAGTCTTTGCTACATTATACAGAAACTATTTCACCACATTTCACCCTTCAGGAAACATCCAGAATAAAATAGAAAGGTATTTCAAACTCTAACATTGGTCCAAAACTTCAAATACTTTTTAAGACTGACTTGAATCTGATTGGCTCAATTATATGGTAATCGGAAATCTAATTTCAGCATCTTGGGTTAACTTGTGAATTCTCTCTTTCCATCTGGCTCACAGATCACAACATCATAATGAGAATGATGACAGGGAGAGGAATAATATTATAGAACATTTATTCGTGGCAATATGTTGTGAACAGGTCATTAGCACTTAGGAGATCTAATAGGTGTTCTTTAACCTACTGATGATCTTGCATGTCTTCATCATCACTATTAGACAGAGATGAATCAATATTATTTCTCTCTCTCTCTCTCTCTCTCTCTCTTCTCTCTCTCTCTCTCTCTCTCTCTCCCCCTCTCTCTCTTTCTCTTTCTCTCTCTCCCCCTCTCTCTCTGTCACACTATAAAAGGGCACCCATATGATTTTTAAGCTATTCATGTCAGAATGAAAAATGTTCTTTTACTCTAACAGATGTCTATGTCTCAGAGTCTCCCACAGTCCTGACTCTGTTGGCATGGCAAAAACAACAGAGTCTGGGAAAGACTTAAGAACTATTGAAGCAGCTCTTGTCAGACATCAGATCTGGATGAAAAGAGATGAAGATCAAATCAAGGGTATTGAACAGTGGTGTTAAGGAAGGTTATTTAAGGTCGGAATAGCAAAGATTTGATATTGAACTTAGCTTGTAATTACCCATACCTTAGAATTTGCTGATACTTTAAATGCTTTTTCTTTCTTTTTGCCTTTTTTTCATCCACTTTTCTTCCAATTTAGTCATAGCCACTTTCTTCATATTTTTGTACCCCGTCACATGCGTAACTAACATGCTGGTTATGGATGGTGCAGACTACCACGTGTGCAGTTGCCAACCGTCTCTTTTCACCAGACCACAGAAGACTTTTCCAGGGAGCCATAAAGCACACAGAGGTTCATGCTGTGCATCTCAGATCTGTTAAACCACTAATCTGGTGCCCCAGACCAACCAGTGGGAGTCGCTATTGCAGCAACTGGGAGACGATCTCCAATCTCCTGCCAGTTTCCCGCCCATGAACAGTGCCAATTGTGTTGGTGTGGATGCTCAGCCAAGCCAAAAGCGCCACTACTGGGATATGAACCTGCGTCATAGATGCTTTTTCTATCAAGCACTTGGATTTTTAATTTTTAATGTAATTCAAGTAGTCATTTTCCATAAAATCCTAGAACACTCTTTCAGACTTTCTTTTCTGGTGCCATTAAAAGAGCTGTCTGTGTCAATAATGGCTTTCTTTTTCTGGTATCAGGATACCATGCAATAAATGACCTCTGCAAAGTTTACTAGTCCTCGACTGTCAGAAAGCCAAAACGAACGCAGGACGCAAGTGCACAACACAGGCTTTTATTCAAACAAAAGGCAGAGGTAAACAAGGAACTAGGAAGTTAGACAAGGTTGGTCTCAAAGCTCATACAAACTGGATTCGTCTAACAAGTAGGTACAAACTGGATCCGCCTCATGATGGAAACTGGTCTGTGGCACTTAACCAAGCATAGACTTCGCAAAGAGTGTGCAAAAGTGAGGGGTTTAAATAAGGAGGAGACTTAATGAAATTAAAGAGCAAACAGGTGAAGGTGGTGAGTGATGATCAGACCAGTGATCAGTAGACCGGCGACGCTGAACGCTGAGTGGCTGAAGCAGACAAGGGGGGAGGCGAGGTCGTTACATCAACACCATCACTAATTATCTTGAGTGCTGAAATTTCTGTTTGATTTCTTCATGGGCTGCATTTTTGCAGAGTGTTAGTTCCTCCCAAAATTGATTATCCATTTTTCATGATTTCTTTCATTGTCCAACCGTTTTTGCTTCCAACTCTCTCAACAAAGCCACCTCCCTCCCCCTTTCCACAGTGAGATCCCTGAGTTAATGACAGCCAGTGGCTGTTAACTTTCAGCTCAAAATTTTCAGTTCAGTCTTTTTGCAGCTCTTAATTTATCTTTATTGAATGACAGAGAGCATAACTGACTCTGTCTAGGAGTTATATGCTTTTCTTTTCTTTTTTTTCCATGGAATTAGAAAATAAGCGGTCACAATGGTCCCAGAGGTCACTTGGCATCTTGTGGATGTCAACATTCTAGATGTCATAAGGTCTAGTGACAAGATTAATCAGCTCCCCAGTGGGGCTGACATCCTTAAACGGTCTATGCTCAACAAGTCAATGTAATTTTTTTTTTATCCTAAAGTCATTGATCGTCTTGTTTGTATTGTCTTTTAAAATGTATGAAATATGATACTCAGGATGAAATACAGGAGGATATACTCCCCCTAATATACCTGTAATGAATATGTTAATAGCAGACACCAATGACGCATTAAAAGTGAATGGATTGGGGCTGAAGCAGTCATTTTCAATTATTTATTGTATTGTGTTGTTTTTACCTCTGAATCTCTGGAGGCGATTTGAGATGAGACCACGGCCAAAAGACTGTCAACAACAAAGAAAAAAGTGTTCTATTTTGTGATTGAAGTGAAGTGAAACTTTTGGTTCTGTTACATCTCAAAAGGTTTTCATAAGTAACACATCCACCTGACTTGCAGGAAGGTGAGATAACAAGAATGAGGTGGAGGACAGTGGTGACCTATAACAAAGCACATGTAATCCATCAGTGTTTTAAACACCTTTTTCAAGTATCTGCATTTTATTGAAGCAGTTCTACTTTTGGAGACTTCTGCTTTCACTCCGTTACATTTTCAAAGGACAACATCTTACTTTTGACTCCATTACATTTATCCATCACTTCCCTTTCCTTTTTACTTTGGAGTGAATGAGAAAAAAAAGATAAAATATTCAATATTATAAATCAGGTAGCTCCATAACAGCTCTGGGATGTTTTGCTATATGTATAACTTTGCCTTACAGGTGCACTTATGTAAGCATTGTTTATGCAAAAGTCTTCATTTGTATCTAGCGCAGAAATGGATATGTTTTGGAAAATAACTGTACTTATTTAACTATATTTAAGAAAATAACAGACTCATATTTTACTGTCTGCACAATCAATGGACACATCTTGATAAATGTATATGATTAAATATGTGGCAAGCTAGCCTTCAGTCAGGGAACAGTTTGTGTGTTGTGTTTTTGCTACTTTTGTTAGCTAATGGAGTGCTAATGGAACTATTTTTGTCTGTGGACTCATGCCTATGGTTGAATCACATCCATGCTGTCATGCAGTATACCGATAACCATGTGATATTTCAGTGGGTTATTATTATTATGATGATGATGATGCCAATGTATAGTAAAATTATACATATACTGCCAATCTGTACTTTCACTCAGATACAGGATTTATGTACTTAGTCCACCACTGGTGGCAGGAATATCCAAAATGTCTATATAAACATTATGTATGCTATTCACAAAACCCTGACAATGAATTCTGGGGGTTGTTCCAGAAAGCGAGTTTAATGAAAACTAGAAAGTATTAAGTAGTAAAGTAGTAGTAAGTAGTAAACCTCCTAATAGAAGAGCCCTGAGCCCTGTGGCTTCATTCTCCTAGTAAAACAAAGCCATAGGGCACTTCTATTAGGAGGTTTACTACTTGTTCTGAGTTAACAAACTTTCACTAAATTTTCACTAAACCCGCTTTCTGGAACACAACAACCCACCCCCCCAAAGATGTATTTTCATGGATTTAAGAAAAGCAAACACTAAGAAAAAAGAACAAAACAAATGAAAACAGTCTGCGCGCATCAGCAGTGCCAGCTGAAAGAGGGGAACATAACAGACTTAACTAAACTCACATTACAATCTCTTAAAAGACCAGCAAACAACAGAGGACAGAAATGAAATAATGACATCACAAACCTGATTTATCTAAACTGTCATTATGCTAACTTAAAAGACCAACAAGCAAACAAAAAAGGTAGAGATGAAGTAACGTCTTCCAGAAGCTATTTCTATACGGTACACATGCCAATACAGTAATGTGTGAATGCACTAGAATAAACTATTTGTGTTTGGGGGTTGAATGTTGGTAGCTAGACATCATAAACATTCAGTCTGATTTATTAAGTTTCATGGGAGTAAGGTAATGAGTTACCAAAGCAGTAATAGCAAACAAAGTAGCATTTACACTACTAGCACAAAAATATGGGCCACCAAAACACAGCTTGCTTCACAGCGTCTTCAGTAATGATTCGCTTACAAACAGAAAAAAAAAGACTTGAGCCACCAGTCTGAGAGTAGCCAAAATGAATCATTCTCAGGTAGAATCACTTTTATTTTTTGTATCCTGCTTCCAATGAGAAAAGATATCAGTAAGAGGTGCTTGAAAATGACATGATAATGATCAGCAGGATTTAAAAAAAAGATCAGAGGCACTGCCAAACAACAGCTTAGGATCAAATGACTGATGCAATTTGGAAATAAACACATGCAAAGATGCAGAGAGAGGCAAAGAACTCAAAAACAAAACTAAATACGGAAAAGTATCTCTAGGGCCGTGACAGTCGCCCTTCTCCACTTATCGGCTTATCATCAACAGTAGCCACAGTATTGTGAGGCCACACACCACACACTTGGAAGTAAAAGGTCACACACTTCTATTCAATTGATTCTACTCAAGATTAAATAGCTGCCTAACCAGCTGTGGAATGAATAATTCTCAGAGGACTGACAGAGTGATTTTATGAGCAAGAGGTCAGTATATGGAGCACATTAGTTCAAAGTTGTTGATCTCTGATTTGGTAAACTGCAGGTTTATAAAGGTAAAGCCTGACAGAGAAATAAATGTCTGAGAAGCGTGATGAGGGATTTGTTTGGTTAAATCTCTCAGCTATTACAGCCAAAGGTGGAACTGCACTCTATGCCAGTCATCAAAATTCAGCTGTCTTTCCTCCACAAAACAACAATTAAGATTTGTGTCTGAGCTTTCTTTGAAACTTCGGAGTAATCTCTTAGATGCAACAGCAAATAGGGATTTCTAAGACATATAATCAGACGTGAATTTCACACAGGGAGGGCAAGGTAATGGATTTAGTCTTGTGTAATTTACTTGCCAATTGATTTCTGCCAGTACGTTTGAAAGCGTGATCTCCTCAGAGAGCACCAATCAAGAGTGCTCTCTCTGTTTTTCAGGCTGAGGTAGTGTTGCTTTGTTTTCAGTAATTACTGTAAACTTTAATCTTGCTAATGGACGTAAAGACAGGGTTTTAACACAAACATGCCAATGTGTTAGTGTTGTGGAAAGCCGAGCGGGGGCAGCCGTGGAATCGCAATGATAAGCTTTTTGATCCTGGAAGAATGATTGTAATATCCATCAATTATATCTTATGCATCAGGCAAAGACCAAAATGTAACATTTACATCAGTGTCCCATGACTCTGGACACTTGGGATATGAATTTTTGCGTTTTCAAACATACAGTCAGTGGCATGCGGTACTCTGATTAGTTTCAATGAGGTAGTTTTTGGACAAAGCACATCATGGGACTCCCATAACAATTATTTGCTGAAATCAGTATTCATTTTTCGTTTTTGTTGCAGATTATGGAGATACACGCCTTTCATTGCGGGCAGAGCTATCCACAAATCAGGAAATGAATGCAACACAACTGTGGATTCATTCATACTATTTTGCACTGAACTTGCAATGACAGTTTGTTTCTCTGCATAAAAAAGACAAATGCCACAGTGACCAGACAACATCTCTTTCAAATAAACCATGGCTGTACACAATAGCAGCTGTGCGGGCGTAGAGGAGGGGAACCTGTCAAGGGGCACTGGTGCTGGTAAACCTCTCTCCCTGGGCCCTGCTTACATCCGAGTCTTTCAGTTTGAAACTTCAACTCAATTGTTAGAGCATCTGAATCTCTGATCTGAATGGGGTGTGATTAAAGTCTGCCATGGGAAAAGTACCTTAAAATGGAACCATCACCTGCAATTGGGTACAAATTTTAGCCTTTCTCAATTGCTAGGATATTCTCTATGCTTAGATCATTGGTTCAATTTGGCTTAGCTAAATTTGTCATTCTGCTGAAGTTCTTGCCATTTCCCTCTCTGTGTAACAGAGGAGTTATAACTTTCAAAGGTTCCCATTATGTATACTGTTATCATTTAAGCTGATAGTTAAATATTTATTAAAGAGTAAGCAGTCCAATTGTACCTTGGAGAAAACCATGATCCATACCTACTTATGCTGAATTAAAAATAACAATGTGTGGAAAACACATGGCTTGGCTTTGCTCACTGTGTTGTCTCACTATTAGGCTACCTACATATTTCACATTATTTTCACAGAAGTGTAACCAAAGAGAATACTGCCTGAAAATGGGAACACTACATCTTGTAAACATTTCTCCCTATTAGCAAAAAACAAACAAACAAACAAAAAAACAGCACAGCAGTTGTCTTGATCATTCATACCTGCACTCTGGGATGAACAGTAAATGAATGTTGTAGTCTTACATTGTGCAGTAAGATCTTTGTGTACCTCTTATGGCACTAGATGAATACTTAGTTATGCAAAGTCTTCATTTAAAAATGACTCTAATCTAATGGTTACCACGCCTGGCTATTTTTCAGCTGTGGCTTTCCAATAAAACTCACTTACATTAGAGTACAGTTATTCATCTAGATGAGGTGTAAAAGTTCATTGGATTGTTTATCATTCCTACAGAGTAATTTGATTTGAAATAAAGAAAGCTCTCACTAAAGCTGCATGGAAACCTAAAAATAAACACAGAGAAGGAGGAGAGAGACGGGCAACGTGAGGACTCATAATTTTAAATTATGTGTACTGCCAGAGATGTCTTATGATGAACATGTGTGCATCTGAGTTGAAGAGAGTATTTTTATTAGGGAACATTAGCTGTGCACTTTCTATTGTAGGCATATATTAAAGAAATGTGATGAGAGCAACATAATTTCTCTTTTCAGTTGGTGCCCACTGGTCAAAATTAGTCCCTTCACCATAATACTAGCATAATTCATATCTGCTCTTGTGTACACATTTTCTTGCTAAAGCTGAATATATTAAGGCACTATCTTGGTATACATTGTTGGATTTACACATCTGTGAACAGTCCAAAATTCAGTTGATGGTTAATAACACTAAGAGCTTTCTCAGATTTAAATGAGTTTAGTTTAATATTGAACTTTTTCTTTCTTTCTTTCTTTCTTTCTTTCTTTCTTTCTTTCTTTCTTTCTTTCTTTCTTTCTTTCTTTTTTTTTGTCACAGAAACATTCAATGCATTTTTAGATTAAATTATCCGTGGGTGTCTGGGTAAGACTTAAAGGATTCTCTAGCATTGTATTATCACAACCTTTTCCTTCAAATATAATTTTTGCATGGTGGTGACCAAGCTGTATGTTTTTGAATGATACATCAGACTTTCTGTTTTAATCACTGACAGTGACATTTTGCATAATATTAGTCCTTTGTGTTGTGGAATCCATTGATACTGTCATGTAATCAAAAGTGAAATCTTTTAATTAATGATTTCATTAGCATCTGTTTAGTGTTTAGTCAGAGAACTCTCAATTATCACAAAGTAAGTGATGAAATAATCCCTACAGAAAAATGTTACTAATTGATGCTCAGGCTGACCTGGCAAAGTGTTTCACAGAGCTCTCAGCTGCCACCACCAGGGAGAACGCGATAAACTTCTGTAACAACTTCATTAATCTAACTGGATTGAACAATTAGCTTATGACGGGGCAATGATAAGAAGTCTGTGTATTTTAGTCAGTATGCTGATTTGGTCCATCTCAAGGCCATTTCTTTAGAGAGAGTGATTCTTTTTTTTAGATATAAATTTAAGTTTTGTGTTTGTCATACATTAAAGGGCTACCTTAAAATTCTTTTGATGTTAGGGGCAATCTATTTCATTTAATAAACTGACTTTGTCTCCTCTGTGAGGCAGGCTGGCTGACAGAGTATAAGGCTGCTAGCCAATGAAATAGGCATGTTTTTCTTCCCTCCATTAGGAAGCTGCCCATCCTTGCCCACTGCAGTGGTTAAAGACCGTGAAAATTAACCTTGTATAATATTTTAAGATTAACCAAAGAAGGCTGTCCTATAAAATGGTATAATGACATGAAATATTCAAAAATGATTTGGCAATGACATAGTGGTTTTATCCTTTTCACTAACACACACACACACACACACACACACACACACATTCATATGGACTTGGACACTCACACACAAAAGACACTTTATTCTAGGTGCATGATGACAGAGAATACATTTCAGTTTTAAAGTCCTCTTCTTTATTACATCAAATATTTTCATGTAATGAGCTCATTAAACAATGTCACATATACAAAAGTTTATCTTTCACCTGCAATAAGATTTGTTTTAAGAAGCAATAACACAAGAATTGTATCATAAACTCCACATACAGTGGAACAAATGGTATTTGCCATAATCAGTTTCAATCCACTCCATGTTATGTTTACCAATATATAGTTCTTTATGTGTAAGTTATGTCCCCCATTAGTGTGGCTTTTGCTAACAAAATGGATCCACAGTGCTCCATCTTATGTACTCGTCATGGAATTCCCTGCACATCCTTCAATTGTAGAGCACAGATATTGGCATGGAAGTTCTGGATGGCTCCTTATTCTAGTTCACTCACGGTAGTCAAGCTTTTCTGTACTTGTAAGTTATGAATGAAAATAATTTTCATATAAAAGTTGAACAAGAAAAAAAGGTGTTATTTATTTATTTATCTATTTTACATATTACATAATGAAGTTGCACATGAATTAATGCCCCCAATTAAAGTATGTAATTTTAGTCTTACATATTATTTAGCACAAATTTTTAGTGTAATTTCTTCTAATTAATCACACACACACACACACACACACACACACACACACACACACACACAAACTTCATTGACTTTTTTTGGAGTTTGTTTTACTGAAAACAATAACAAACACTGTCAAGCTAAATACCAAAATGTTCTTTGAGAGAACTCACAAGGCCATGTCATAGATCATGACAAGATAACGGGATAACAAACCTCTTGTCAGTTGGCTATGTGGAACCAGCCAACTTCAGTTCAAAAGGAATCCACCCACAAAAATAAACAGAAATGTCCTGACCAGAGGGAGCGGAAAGAAGGACAGTCTGAGAGCAAATGCTATTCCCGGACCTGCCATGCTGAATTCGGACACGGCTTCTATCATGTGTGCTCCAGAGAGTCATCCTGGTCATTTTATCTCCATTATGTCTGCCGGAAGGGTCAATGTCTCTGGCCCTTTGGCTAATAATGGCTCTTGCTGCAGGGAGAACAGTAGTTCTCCACACCGTCTCACAATACAGTGACTGGTGGAAAAATAAGTGTATGATTATGGTTCCTGGCATGATACTGAGCGAGCAGTGAGGCAAAATGCCATAGCTCCCTGTTTTCTTTCTATAGTACACCTACACACATATTTTTAAAATAGTCTCAGCCAACATTAGGAATAGTGACTGTAGATGTGGACTTGATGGACAAAAACTGATCTTATCCCTCTGGAATCTCAGCTACTTTTGAGCTTGTTTGACATGCCTTGACATTTTTACATATTTCACCTAGCTAAAAAAACATTGTTCCCAATACGCTACATATGCTTATATTCAGCACAAACTCAGCACCATTAAACTGAGAGCAGTAAGAATTTCACTTATCCATTTTTTTTAAATCAACTGTAAACACACACTTTTCGAAAACCTGTTTCCAGAGGTACTGAGATACTGTAAAAAAAAAAAAAAAAAAAACAGAACACACAACAACAAAAAAAAAACATTATAAACATTTCTGGCCAAGAAATTTCAGCCCTAAACCTTGTAAAGATAGGTGTTGGCTACACACAGGTGATTAAAGCATTCAGAAATTTCATGTGGTTTGACTACTAAAGTGTTATAACTTCGGACTGACACTATTTTTTTCAAAGCCAGCCAGTGGCCTATACAATGAATATTGATGAGGTAGGTGTCAACACACCTGTAACAGTCCCCCTCCCCACTGTCAAGGGTAATGACCCATCAGTCTGGAATGTTATTGTGGCCCTCTCTGCACCCCACACCCATCAGTTTGGAGTCAGTGTGAATTGTAAAAAAAAAAAAAAAGAAGAGACAATAAAGGGCTTTTTTTTTTGAAGAAGAAGAAGTTCTTTTTTATTGTTCCCCGTGGGGAATTTCATCCTCTGTATTTGACCCATCCTGTACACACACACTAGGAGCAGTGAACACACACACTAGGAGCAGTGGGCAGTCACGCAAAAACATGCAACGGATAAAATTTTGATGAATAGAGAGTGCAATCACATTATATTACTGAAATAACACAAAATAAGAAATGAGTTAAAAGAGAGAAAAGAACAAGTTGAAGAGGTCAAGAGAAGTGTGGCTGTCCCCTGTGCTCAGCTGCACACCAGGCTCCCATGCAGAAAGAAACCGCAGGGGTGGTGGAGCAGCATCACCATCACTTACTGTGTTCCATGACAGTGGTTGCTGACTGGACTGACACCATGCTTTCTTCCTTGCGAGTGGAATGTTCTCCACGTTTCTGTAAAATAATAAATAAAAAAAAAAAGAGAAGTTGCCGCTTCATCATATGTTCAACCATTTACGAATTTAAACATAGAATCCGTCACTTATACATTACAGCAGCCATTTAGCACCAGCTGCAGTGCTGAAATATGCTATTCAACTACCTGGCCTATAAGCTAATCAACATCATTCACGTTGTCCATTACAAAAGCTAGTCAAGTGAAATTAACTCAGTTTACCCTTCACAAACATTCTCAGCGGGATTGAGCTGAAGCTCAAAATGGCAACGTTCTTCCTCACTGTCCTCACTGCTTTCATCCGAGGAGAAGCTGCAGTCATCGTGGCTCTCCAGGGCAAGGCTCTCCTGGATCTGTTGCAAGGCGTCAGCAGCAGAGATGCGTGAGTGTGCCATCTTGTAGCTCCTCGGTCAGTGTAAAAACAATCCACACGTGTTCTTGTTTATAGGAGTTAAACTGGGCATTTTCACACGTTATCTTGCCCCAGTAAGTACTGCCAAATTACCATACCATACCATAGTACCAAGAGCTGCTCTCTGACTCAGAGACTGAAATGTGCATGTTGTTCTTTTTATTCCCCTCACAAAGTTCTACAAAATAAATTCACCTTGTAATTACTGGTAGGCTATATACATTTTAAAGTAGACCGTTGAAGGTTTTGTAGTTAGATTTTTTTTTTTTTTTAATGTTTCTAGGACAGAACCTCACGGAATTTTTAAAGCGGTTTGGAGAAATCTCTGTTTTAAGTCGCCAGCAGCATTGGCGACTCTTGAGTGTTAGGTCTCATATAGATTAAAAAAAACAAAACAAAACAACAGCAACAACAAAAAAAACGAGTTTCGTGTTTATTAGGCTTGTTGTCCTTTATTGCAGCAATAATGGAACCCGAGGGGATAGGATGAGTGCAGCAGTCATGAATAATCATCTGGCGACGAGAAATGAACAGCTGGCTAAATCTCACGTCCAGTGGACATTCCAGCTGTAATGCCACCTGAGGAGAGATGTGAAGTAGTCAAAACCCTTAAATTCATACATCTAGGCCTCCACTGAATTCTCACTGAATTACTCTATACTGCTAGAAACTTTTGAACATGTATTTGAGCATAATCAGGATAAAACAAGTCAATTTCAGTTATTTTGAGCAGTATAATTCATTTTATTTTCACAAAACTTAACCACAGAATTACTGTCTGCAAATCATAACTTGACAGTGAAATCTAAACAAAAAACTGCCTGCACCTGCATGTCTGTAGCTACTAGACAGTTCAATTTGTTAATTAAATAGTCAAAAATGATTAACCTTTAGGTTCAAACCTAACATGTTTGCCTACTCAAAACACCACTACACTACCTGACCAGCTTTTTGATTGAATTTTTAGCACTTAAGAATGAGAGTTAAATGTACATTTTCTGTGGACTGGGGTGCTCAGGTGACTCTGGTGTAAATCATAACGCATATCACTAGTTAGATCACATGTCCCAAAAAACACAATTGGACAGTTCTGGGTGATTCAGACAGACAGCGTATATTCCAAATTGTCACACTTCAGCAACTCATATCATCAGCATTTTGTGTACACAGTTGCAGGTAGATGTAAGGGAAACAGTGTGTACCTGCACACACTCTGTTTCCATGAGGATTTGTAAAGTGTGCAGATGAAAGGAAGCAGGGCTGGCAATGTACTATTTGCAGGATACCTGCACTAGTGTTCATCCTTCTGGATTGCCTGAGACTTACAACAGTGCAGGGAACTAGCCACTGTGAATTACAAGAAAAGGTGGGTAAAAATGAGCTTAACACATTTTATGCTCGCTTTGAAGCCACTAACTGAGAGCCAGCTAATAGGGTTACATCTCACCTTGGTTATTGGGTGCTTTTGTAGTCCACCGATGAGGAGATGAAGTCTCTCAGCGCAGTGAATACTTGTAAAGGCACTGGCTTAAATGGCATTCTTGGTTATGCCTTACAGCATGTTGTGCACAGCTGCTGACAGGAGTGTTCTCAGAACAGTTTCCATTAGGACAAATTTTCATCGCACACTAACCAGCAGCATTTTAACTTGCTGGAATTTGAGAATATGACTCATTTGGTGATCATCTCTGGTGCTAAGAATCACAAAAATTAACATTTAGATCATGAAAATTGTTTGATTACTTTAAATGGAATGAAAATAAGCCTGTAATGTCATGATAAAATAAGTTCAAACAGTGACAATCTTTACTTAGAAGCACTGTCTGCAGCATAGAGAGCTTAAAAATAATAAATTAGACTCAGCTTCAGCGACACCTACAAAATATAGAATGACTTACATGGATAAGGATATAGAATGGTTAACATAGACTACAAAAGTGTGTCCAGCAGTCAATGGGGTTCAGTGAGTCAAATTTCAGGCTTTGGGAGGTTTCACTTCCCCATTCCTTGCCACACCTCATTCCCTCTATACACACCGAGAGCATATCTGATATCTGAGATGAAGCGCAGAAAAATGAGAGCTGGCACGAGATTCGAATCCATTTATGATTATACTAGGGTTACAATGAGATTGAAACTTGGTGAAAATAATAGAGGTGTTTATTTTGCACTACTTGGCTCCACATTTTGTCACACAGAACATCTGCATATATTAGTTTTACTACAGTTTTTTTTTTTTTTTTTTTGGATTGTCGGATGGCAAGCCTGGAACTCTAAGGGACTCATGGGGTTTGTAGCTAAAAGGCTTTGCTGAGCTTTGACAATTTGTGGCTAAAAGTCTCCATCATTGAAACTGCTTATTGGTTTTGAAATTGGTTTTCTAATGTAGAGGTACTTAAAACTGAGGCTTCAATATTTGATGCCATGCCTTCTGAAAGATGTTGTGTTATATTCCCTGACAGAAGCTCTGTAGTTATAACCATCCAAGAAGCTGGTAGAATATACAATTCAAGGCTGGAAGGTCCTGATATGAATGACCTCCTCGGCACGTAGCTGGTGATATTTACATTTCGGAGGTAAATGCCAGCAATGCTTCCAAATGTTAAAGCAATTCAGACTCTGAAAATCTGATAACAACAGTGTGCTTGCAGACTCATGGTTGTGATTTTTTTGTGCTGAAGAGCCATGCCTGTAGCAACTGCACAGATTTAACTGAGCCAAAACTGAGAGGCTTGTAATTCAACAAAATAAGAACTAATCAGAATTCCATCTTTCATCAACATACCAAGCTTACTTCCTCTCCATTTTGAAATGTCCCATTTTACGTTCTGCTTAATAAATGCAGGCTCTCCAAAATCACATTAAGATTAATTTGCATATGAAGATGAATAGTAATGATACATTGGAGGGGAAGCTTTAAATGTAATTTTTGTTTAGCGTTAAGGCTTGAATGCCAACTAGGATAGAAATGTATTAAGACAGAAATCAGGTTAATTCTTAGAAACCATTCCTTAAATCTATCTCTCTCCATATAGAATGAAAGAACACGTAATAAGGATAAGACAAAAGATTTTGTCTACAAACAGAGAGCTGAATGCCCCCTTTTTCGTAAGGGGAGAGGTTCAATGAACAAAGAACAAAGTAAAAAAAATACCAATACGGGTTTAAAATAATGACCAGTTTTCTATGTGTAATTTGTAAAAGTTTATTTTATAATCGCATTGTTTCATTTCATTATTTCTTCATTTATACTTTCGTATATTATGTTTTCATCTGTATACTGTATGGAAGTGGAAATTAGCATGAATGACCGATGTGGAGGATTCAACTAAATGTGCACTCAGCTCACAATTTAAAGGGTTGTCAGATATTTCTAGCCATGTTGTGACTTCTTTAATCAAAGAAATGATATGTTAAACAGGGTTGCAATATTTATAAATAGAGGAATTCTTCAAGGTGTTGAAGTTTGGTCTCCCTGAGCTGACAACCCAAAGAAACACAGTTGCAATCTAAATTGCTCAGATAGATAGATAGATAGATAGATAGACAGATAGATAGATAGATAGATAGATAGATAGATAGATAGATAGATTCTAAAGCCTATTTTAAACTGTTTTAAAATTACTTAAAATAGCAAATAAAAACGTAGCATGTCAAGCGGTCCTGTGTTCATGCATGACTAGATATTTCAGCAGCTTTGCTTGATGTAATGAGTTCATTGCAAAGCTCTGATATTGACAGAGTCCATGGCTTATGAATGTGGTAATTTCGCTTTAAAAAAGAATGACTTCGTCCCTCTCCTGCTCATTCCCTGATTACACTTCATATCTGACACGAGCTGTCATTATGAAATGGACAATGACCACAGAATACTATGCAAATGCTGTATTAATGGCCTTGAGATGATTGGGTTTGCTCAGTGGACCATGCTAGCATGGGTGATGATTTTCTTTTTGAATAAAATAAAGTCATTCTGGCCATGGTTTTATTCTAAACTTCTCACCAAATGACTTTTATAACCCTAGTTTTCAAAAGAACCTGTCTGACTATTTTAATTTTATTTTCCTTATCAGCAGCTACTGTGGAAATGAGGTCCATGGAGCATGACAACTCTCTCATCTTTGCCACGTCTGGCAAATTCTCTATTTGTCAGCTTAATGTCTTAAACTCTGCAATTGTGCCACACTTGATTGAGAGATCTCCCATACATATGAAACAAGCTAGAAAAGTCTAATAATCTGTCAGGTTCCACAATGAGACTGTGTTAGATTATCTCTCTACAGCACTGTCAAGCCAACCTGGAATCCAGCTGCTTAAAAGATCTTACCACCCAATCAGAAGACAGTGGAGAAACTAAAGGGTGGACATAATCAAGCAGAATTTCTCCTGCACTGAAGAAGACAGAACAAACATAATACCTGAGCAATAAGTCCAAGGTTACTGAGCAAGGGTCTACCATGATTCAAAATCGACCTTATCGATTTGGCGATTGATAAAAATTTCTCTGGCTCAAATGAAAGAGGGCTAATTTTTCAGCTGATAATATATGACACAGTGCTCACTTCAAGATAAGCCACGCACGTTATCCATGCTAGTCTGCTTCTTCTTTTTTCTTTTCTTTTTAGATTTAGGCTGATGACTACGGAAATAAAGGGAGAAAAACAGATGGTGTCATGTAATTATTTTTTGAGTGTTCAAGGCCACAGATTTGTGTCAATGTTTGTAAATGATTCATGAAGCTTTTATCAAAACAATGTCAAACATTCATTTCATATGCATTTTTGTGTTATTGTTCACATCTGAAGTGAAATTAATTGAGTCAAACATGGAATAGTTGAATAAACAAATGTAAGAGCTTTACAGTAGACTGAGTAAGTTCATATGCCAGATGTGCATGTTTTAATTTCCAACATTTTGATTCAAAGTGTACTTAAAGACAGTACACAAAATACACATTCTGCTTATTTACTTGATATTTCAACTAAAGCTCTTGTATGGAAATTGCAATACTAAGTTTTCAATACATAAACATTCCTCTAAATATACTGTATGCTTCATAAGTATTAACCAAAATGTTGCCATCAAATAAATGATTCAGCAACCATGCAAACAGCTATATGTCCATTCCTAAGAAGCTGTTTGGGCACTGCTTGTTGCCTCACTGCTCCTCATTAGCCAATGGATTCTCAGTTGTATTGATACCATTCATATGGAGCTGTCAACAGTTTGATTTCCTTGTGCCTGAGAGAGAACTCTTGAGACACAGAGTAATGATGCAGAGATGATCTATTATAATGATACTTTTAGGATTTATTAAGTATTGTTCATCTATTGCTCATGTAATTATTAGCTGCCAAAGACAGAGACAAGTGTTGGAGTTGTTATATGGAAAATTTTTGGACATCTGGTGTCTTTTGTACCATTCTGCAGGGTAGCAACAATAAGTGACCACAAGTTTAGGTGACTAGATTTGTATCTTTATGGTCTGAATCTGATGATTAATAACTCTGGGACAAAATAGAACCTGAACTCATCATTTCTCTATGGGCAGGGCTTACTGTATTTAGGCCTACTGCCATTCCTAACTGAGCCTCTTTATCATGTTCTTGTTGCTGAGCAGCCCTGTCTCAGGCCATGAGTAATGATGACGGATGGTTGTTTTGACTATCGGTTCCTTAGAGATCACGGTAGCTGAACCTTACTCCATCTTGCAGTTCTGTTTATTTAATCGAAGCTTGTGGAGATCAGTCGTCTATATGCCATGTTCCTGCAGCTCCCAGAAAAAGAAAAAAAAAAAAAAGGTTAGCTGATTCATCATTGATATTTAACTAAACGTCAGTTTAGGTATGGTACAGAATTAACAATTGTATCGAGTGAAATGGAACTGGGACGGAATAGACAGGAAACAAAGGAAGAAATACAAAATCCATTTTGTATCAGGATCTGGAAGAATCCCCAAACTCATCTGTCTCTTTCCCCTCCTATGCACTACCATGCATCTCTCTTTGACTGTAGTGGAAGGAAGTGCTCTCCATTCATCTTCATTCATCAAAGACTGCTGTTTGGTCTTGTCTGAAAAAAGACAATTGAAGGGCTAGTTCTGTTCAAGAAAGGGCAATATTAAGGCCAGGCTAATGATGCCTCCAAACACTGAAAGTGCTTTTTCAATAGCAGCTGGCACAGCTGGTCACAAAAAAAGTTTATTGCTTGAGAGATAATGACAATACAACTTTTTGGTGGATTCTGACAATTACAGATCAAAAAGACTCTTGTCAGAAGTGGACAACTACCACTGTGTCACAATCTGAGTAAGATTTCTTGCTTGTATAGGCAGAGGTAGGAATATAACAACCACAGTTTTGCACATACATCTTAACAAAGAAGCCTGTAAACACCACAGGAACAAAGTAATTACATGGTATAACTGTTGGTTATCCAGTTGCTGTTTGTTGTGAGAAAACATCCTCTGTCCAGGACAGTACAGACAACATATGTCGAACTGCTAAATACAGCATCCAAAACCAGATGCTCCCATGAGTCATTAGCTAAGTCACTGCTAGGAGCTTTTACACTTATATTAATGTGAACAGTCTGGGCCTCTCCATACATAACAGTGTATTGACGTTATTGCTGTCCTCAGAGTGCACGCTTATAAAAAAGGGGAGAGTGTCTCACTTAAATCGCTTTAGAAATCCCTTCTCCCTTCTCTTTAGTGAGAATGTCCGTGACTTTTGCAACAGATGGTGAGCTGATGAGAGTTGACTGTCTGACACTGTCACAAATACTTGGTGTGTTTCTCTCTATGGTCAGAGCCCAATGAGGCACAGTCATGGAATATTTAAGAAGGTATTTGCCATTATCAATGGTGCAACTGGGTCGGTAGCTGGTTTTGCTGGTCATGACAGGGTAAATCCGGTAGATCGAGAAAGTTTTTCTCAAAGCTTTTGTAACTGTTTTAAATGATGTCGCCTGTACAGTCAAATATATAGGTTACATAATGATTTTTTGAAAACCGAAACACAATACTTGTAAACTCTTGTACAGCATTTGAAAAAACAAACAAACAAACAAACAAATAAAAAACACTTCGATGACACTTTTGTTGAAAAAATGCTTGAATAGTTTAATTTTTGAGTTATTGTTCTGCTGTTAAATGCATTGTACTGATAACAAATGCAACAAATGCAGTAATTCTGACTAAACTGAAGATGAAAAATCTTGGAATATTGCACAAGATATTGTGCTGCCCAGCACAGTTCAATATTAATCAAAAACCTTTAAGTTTATAAAGATGTTGTATTACTGACATTTTTTTAACAGGAATAGAAAAGACTCAACACACATACAGATATCAAGAGTCAGATGAGTTCTCCTGTCTTCAGTCCTAAATTCAATGCTGTGTAGATCAATGTGTGATGGCACCTCTTCTTATATTGAGCAAAGTTGTCATGGTATGATAGTCTTATAATGTATTGGGCCATTGCTCTGACAATAGTTCAACCAAAATAAACTGAAGCCACAAGGCACAATCTATCTTACAGTGAAATGATGCAATAAACTGTCTCTAGAATTTCACTCCAGAGTTTAGGGGGGTGGGTGAGGGCTCCCTTACAGGAGTGCCTGAATGCTTTACTATCATTGTGACTATTTATTTATGTTAGCACTTGTTGGCACTAGCATTCTGTAGGATGTATTAAAAAAAGAACCAGAAAGTAGCATTGGCAATATGCTCTAATCTTTTTTAAGTTAGGCCTTAAACAATACTCAAAATCTCAGTGCCTTTTGCAATTCATGAAGAAGTTGTAGAGTTTTCATAAGGACACCAGTGAATGTTTAGAGACACATTGGAATAACTGGACTACAGTTTAAGTGTGAAATAAAATTACAATAGGTGTAGTCTTAGGCAGATGTTTTAGAATGAGCCAAAACTCTGGGCAAGCAAAAACAGACTCACATGTTGTTCTTTATTTTGCTCGAAAACACTTAGTATATATATAAATGTATAGCTTTGTGTTTTTAATGGTGTTCCTAAGCCAATTGACTTTTGGTTCTGTTTTTTTTTTTTTGTACTAGGTAAGAGAGGAGAGGAAAGAGAAATCATCTTATTGATCCCCTTCTCACTCAGTTGAGTCTAGAGCAGTCTCTCTTATAAATGTGACCATTTCCAGAAGACCTGGAGAATGTTTCTCTTTCAACACTCTCCACTCTATCTGAGCAGAGAAGAATATGTTACATGCTGTGTACTCAAAAATGATCTTTGTAGACTCTGACCACTAATTAAGGCACACATAAAGCACAGATGTCTCTCACCATTGTTGAGAGATGAATATAATTGGAAGAGGCATGCAGAAAAATAAAATGCCAAGGAAACAGGTCTCATGGACAGACTGCAGATGAATAGAACAAATGATGGCACGCAATCTTTTTGTTTGGTTCGCCCTTTTAGCTGCTGACAGCGAACAGCCTGCCTTCCACATGGTTTGCAGTTACACAGACTTGTGATACACATCATTGTCATTATTTATGGAATGGATCATCTTGATAAGTGGACAGACAGAGAATCTTTCCACTACGAACATCAGTTTGTAAAATCGTATCGATTTTCTGTCATAGCTGACGTTAAAAACCCACCGCTCAGTTAGCTGAGAGCTTAAAGTAAATGGAGGATCTGTTCCCCAAATCAGTTCAATTCTGGATCAGAGCTGCTATGTCACACTTCAGAAAGCCAGTAGTATCTGTGTATTTACAGACCAGCTGAAGACACACAAGTTGTTATTTACATATTACATTGCCAGAGGATAGAGGAGTCACAAATATGGTATACATAAATGTAACAACTACATCACTAAGTGCAGTTAAATTGCCCTTAAAAACTCTGGGATTTCTTCTCCCTCTTCTCTTATTCCTGCCATCTCATTTTAATCTGTGGAGTGAAAAAAGGTCTCTCAGAAAACTCTAACACAAAACTTTGAAATGGCACAGAGTTTGTTCCAGCCACATGGGTTCATCAAGGTCCATACATAAATCGACCAGTCAATTGGTCAGACAGTTCTGAGAAAGGTGATAGATTTCACCTCAGTCCAGGAGATAAAACAGAAACCATGCATGAGAACCAGGAAGTCAACACATGTGAATCAAGACACACACATATCAAAATGTATTACATCAAAATTCAGTGAACGAATACATCAGAAAACAATTTTACAAATTAAATGGCAAATGAGGTGGCACACAGTTTCACAACATCACTGTGAGTCAGGTTGTATACACTATAGCTGTGTTTCTGAAAAGTATTCCTCATTACCTGGACTGTTTGAAAGACAATGTAGTGATAAACAGATTAAGGCTTTTTTTGGTTCAATTCACTTTGGTTGTATTATTAAATAGTACATCTTCATGGTAAATATTGAAAATGTGATTTTGAGATGATGATCCTGCTGATAATTCGTTTGGTCAGTTTGGAATAAATGTTGAAGGTTTTGAAACAAACTCAAAATCAAGAACCTTCCAATTTAGCAACAACAAGAAGTATTTAATGCTTAATTTAAGAAAAAAAAGGAAGGGTGAAAGGGGGAAGTGATAAAATTACCCATTTTCATTAAGAAACGTACATCTGTTTATATACAACATTTCCCTGACGGGGTAGGGGAGTCTTAATCCCGGCTCTGATGCTGTTTGTTATGCAATCTGAAGATTAAACAGTACCAGCCTGCAAGCTTTTTTTTCTCCACTGTTGGGTACACAGCATATCATTTGTCAGACCATAGTTTTGGCAGAATGTTAAGCATTGGATGCCCAGAATCAGACAAGGCATCTTTCATCATATATCATCAGAGGTTTCTCCAAAATGGCTTCAAACAGAGGCAGTGCTGCCCAAATGCCAGAAGAGTTAAAAAAGGCTGTAGACTCTCTGTCAGGGAGACAGAGGAAAGAAATAATGGCCTTTTCCCTTCAAAGTGCAAGTCTGATTAATGATTCATGAGCAGCTGTCCTTGTTTGAGCCTTGCTCTCCTGCAACTTTGTACGTGTGTAGTATTGAGTGTTGCCTCTCTCTCTCTCTCTCTCTCTCTCTCTCACTCCCTGTCACACACACTGCAGATACACACAGACACACTGCACACACACACACCAAGTATAGGATGTTTACCTTCTAATTTTCTGTAAAATTCTTATTCCCTCTTTCCCTCTCCCTCTCTCTCACAATCGTCTTCTCTCTCTTACACATTCACACGTAAACACCCACAAGGGATGCCATGTTGACCCAGTGTTCAGTCAGGGCACACACATGCTTGGAAGTGTGATTTCACAGTTCTTGGCGTTGATCTATTTCTGGTTCTCTTTTTCCACCGTTGGGCCATGTGTAATGGAAAGGTCAAGGAACACAAACATGCTGCATTGATTGTTACTAACAGCACCTGGGGAACTTTGCTGACATTCACACAGCTGCATCAGTGTGGCTCATCTGATGTTCAGTTATTGGCCTTTTGCCTTTCTTTACTTTTCTCATTATCATAGGTTGCATATGTTTTCAACCATTTTTCTATTGCTTTATCTGTATCCCACAGTAAATCTCCTCTCTACAATGACGCATTACTTGGTTACACAATTTAATGATTATGTGCTCATTTTAAATGTAGTAATTAACTGTACTAAGATTAAAGGTCTAGAATGTTGTTGGTAAGTTAAAAGGCTCCATCTGTGTTTGCCATGCTTCCACAAGAAAGATTTTGGGCTTGATATTTTCATCTTGAATTCTAATCTATCCAGTTTCAGCTTGTTAGCATATTTGGTCTTCAGTTCAGTTCTCTAATACATATCTAGCTGCAAAATATTTTTTTCATCAAAGTGTTTTGTTTTTTGAAGTCATGGTTTAGAACAGTACAAAATGCAGCCTCAACGAAACATAGTGTGATGCTGTTTCAAAGTTAATAAGGCAAACGTTTTTTTTTCTTTTCTTTTTTTTTTCTTTTTTAATATGTGCTGATCACTCCTGGAGACATATCCTGTCTCATACAAATACATATAATCTTTTATTCCTCATCTTGCCTCTGGTCTCATCCTCCAGGTACCACAAAACAGCTGAGATATTCCCAACAAGTGATGACAGGTGTCCAAGATAATTATTCAGTGGCCAACTGTGATTCTCTTCAGATCTCTGCAGCAGGCATTGCTAAAACACTATGGCTGCCATCTGCATGTTACTACGAAACCTAAAATCTATGTGAAATCTTCTTTTATACGTGTAACTTCAAAACATTTTTGATATAAGCTGTTTTGATGGTAAATCGATGAAATATGAATGCAAAGTTGAAGGTAAAATTCAAGCCTACATATTTCTATGCCCTTGAGCTATCAAAAGCAACAACGAATCCAAGTTGATTTCCTCTGACAGAGATGTCTGAGAGCCTCCGTAACATATGATTACTCACCCTTTGCCTGTAACATAACTGTCCACGGTCTGGATGAGTGTGTTTGTTCTATTAAAGCTGTCCAAAAGCAGCAGCAGGAAGAGGAGAGAGCTGTCCGTGGTGCTGTGCATGAATGTAGCTGCTGGCACTGTGCTACAGTAAGCACATGCAAGCCAAAAACAATGGTGCTGGGTAAATGCCTTTTAGCTGCCAGAAAAGTACAGCTGCAGTGACTTATCTGTATCCCTGTTCAAATGGGACAATTCAATTAAAAAGTTGCATGTTTCTCAATTCCTCATTCATTTGTCGCCTGATTCACTGCATAGAATTGTATTTGCAGGTCTTGACAACTGGCTGATATAAAGAGATATGTAACAACAATAACAGGCTGTTTCAAAGCTTGTTATCTTAAGTGTCCATGTTTTGTGCACAGTGCCTCTTCGCATGAACTCAATGATTTGCTGACATATTTATATTCTGCATATGTCATTTCTCTTTATGCAGCCTTAAAATATGCGTGAGAGAGTGAAGAAAGGGGTCAATGTCGAGAGGGAGGTAATATATACAGTTTTATAAAATTTAGCTTGATTCCAATCTTTTCTTTTCATACATTAGTTTGACATTCATTGCAGGGCTTTGGGAAACCACAGAAGCCATGACCCACAAATGAGCTGCACTGCATCTGAAATGAGATTCAGCATATCTGTGGGAAGTCACTAATTCCCAAGACTCTCCCACGCAACAGGCAGGTACTCTTTAGAAGATGCATTTTTAATTCGCACACATGCACACGCACATACACACACACATACACACACATATAGATAGACAGAGAGATGGACAGACAGACATGTGCTAATTCAGTTGCTAAATTAGGGCTCCGTTATGGAATCGGAGAGGAAACTGACTTTTTAATTTTATTTCTGCATACAGAAATGTAGAAGAGAGGGCACACTGTATCTTGTCAAGTATAACCTCATTGGCTGATGTTTTGGTCGACTGACCATCAGAGCATAAAAAAGATTTTAAAAAAAAGTTATTCACATAACGTGCAAGGTCAAAGCTAGTCTATATTCACTCAGATCACAACGCGCACCTAACTGAACGTCCTGTACTAGATACATGTAGCCTACCATTACACCCCTAACACAAAATACAGCTTGCCCTAACTTTAAATAGAATAATAATTTGTGATTTACATGTAGTCTAAATAGTGAAATGAAAAATGAGTTTTGTTACAATAGTAACGTAATGAGAACTCAACAAGTTGCATCTGCAATGGTGGCAGCGGGTTGGGGTTGGGGCTGGCGGTGGGGGGGAAGTATAATGCGATGGAAATAGATATTCTTCTACCCGAAGTTGCTCGTTATTACTCGGGGGGGGGGGTCAGCCATATAATTGTGGAGGCCACAAAATAAGAATGCCCATTCTGTTTGCACCATAGGACTTTGATTACACTAGTCGTTTCATTTACTACATATTACTGAAAAGTGATCGCTATATTCTGTAGTCACTCCCACCGAGTCAGGTGCAGGAGCTAGCGAGACAAACGCCTGATCTGACCACCGCGACCTATACATCCTGAAGCTTAGAACCAGTAGTTTTTTAGCTGTATGTGTTAATTTCCTCCATTTAAAAAAAAAAAAAACAGTCGGAAGTCATTTCATATACTATACGTTATTGAAAAGTGATCACTATATTCTGTAGTCCCCCCCACTGAGTGAGTGCAAATTACTGTTGTAAAATAGTAATTCGCGTTTCCCTAGCGAACAGCAGTGACGTTACCACATGAAGAATCACAACGCAGCATCATTGGAATTTAACATTTTTCTTATTTATCTACATATATTTACTGTAAATAGTTTCTATTTCCAATGCAAAACAGAATCTTTCGATTTATGAAACTTTTTTTTTTTTTTTTTTTCAATATCTGATCCCCCAGTTAAAAGGGTGGTGGTGGTGGGATTCAGACAGTTCAAAAAACTTAGTTTAGTTAAAGATAAAAATAGAGAGAGAGAGAGAGAGAGAGAGAGAGAGAGAGATGAACAGTACAGTATGAGGATGTGGAAATATATTTCATAATTATATGCCGATATTGAATCACTTTGATGATTTGAAGGCACAACAATTGCATTGCCAGTGAATATTAGGTTAGAAAATAGAATATTTGCCAGATTTAACAAGAATTCCTGTATAAACCATGCCCACTTCCAGTCTACTATCTGAGTAAAGGTACAGAGACAGATAATTTTGTTCACTGAACAGAAACGGACACAGGGACAGATAATTATGTCTCTGTACACCTCTAACAGATAGATAGATATAGATATGTATAGATATATATGAATGTACTAAGGATATGCAGAGAGCCCAGTATTTGTATTTGTATTTGTACCATATAAAAGTGGAAATAGGTGTAACAATCCTGTTTTTGTTTTTATTACTAATTTAGGATATTTTACTTGTAATTTTAGGATATTAAAGTGTTAATATAATTGTTCTTCAATAAACTATTATAATAATTATGAACACTTAAATGTAATATTGGTTTATGGTTTTCGTAAACCTAGCAATAAACATGTATAACCATAAACATAACTGAAACGAACATTCATTTATTGTGCAAAGCTGCAAAAAGGATTCTATGTAGTTGGAATGAAAAGGCAACTGACACACATAAAACACAGAAAATACAAACAAAACATTTGTGTGTGTGTGTGTGTGTGTGTGTGTGTGTGTGTGTGTGTGTGTGCGCGTGTGTGCGTATATGTGAGTGTGTGTGTGTGAGTGAGTGAAAAATCTACAATGCAACACACTAGTCTCTTCACTCCTTTATCTCAGATGACCAAAGTTTGTCCTTTGCTCAAACTTTCGTTTTCCCCTATGTCTAAACATGTGGTTGCCTGCTGTTTTTAATGGAGGGGGACACAGTGCTCCAGATGCTGTGAGGGGCTCTTTGTTGGTCTGAAGATGTTCGTGTAACAGATGGATATGTTCAGGCCCATCTCCCAAAGGGGCTAAACTGCTGAGAAAAGAGTAATAAAAAATACTTGCTTAGATGTGTGTGTGTGTGTGTGTGTGTGTGTGCGTGTGTGCAAAGTGGCATCAGTATCTATCTATCTATCTATCTATCTATCTATCTATCTATCTATCTATCTATCTATCTATCTATCTATCTGTCTGTCTGTCTGTGTGTGTTTGGGTAAGGTGGTACATTCTTCTAGTTTTGTATTACCTAAGTTACAAATACATGCAATTGTTGTACATGTAATTTGCATGTGAAACATATAATTCTTGTTCTGGGAAATCAGTAATTTCCCAAAGATTCTCTAACACCACCCTCTTCTCAAAAATCAAAGCTAATGTTTCAGTAAATTACATAAAGCCCCTAAAATGAATGATTGTAGACTGCACTCCGGTTACATTTCAGCATTACATTGGTCTAAATGGACATCTGCAATTACTCCACAGAGCAGAGCAAATTATCAATGATGACACTCTACTTTCCTATGAGAACCCTTTGATGGACTGTTCAACTACAGACACATGTAGCTTTAAAGTCGCCATTATGGGACTAATGGGTGTATAATGTCTCAAATATCAGCAGAATCACATACTTAGTTAAATGAGCTTATACTTCCTTCTAGTTTGGTGGTTCATTTGAGCCCTACTATAATATGACATGCCTCATTTATGTTCCAATTCGCAAATGCGCGCTCTCACAACTCATGTCCCCAAACACCACAACTTCAAGGTAAGTCTTAAATTACAAGTGTTTTTCTCTGCATTTCTTTTGCCACAATATCAAAGCTCCGTTCTACAAAGTTTTGCATCCATTTAAAAGAATAATCACATTCTCATCCAACTTACCAATCTGTGGGTACGCGATACTTTCAGATCAGACTCTCATAAACAACATTCAGGGTCGTGACAGGTGTTTTATTGGTGGAAGAGAAACAGCTGTGCATTATCCTAGAGTTACAGGATAAAGCAGCTAAACAACAACAGCAGCAACAACAACAACAACGGCAAATCCCAAGGTGTGATGTGAACCCATGAGAGAAAATTTAGTATGTGGCTCTTTCCCCGCATCCCCCAATTCTAAGACAAGAAAAGGGGAAACAGTTGCGTTTTGCAGCTGGGAAAGAGAGAGTGAGTCACCAGATTCACCGTTTCAGTGGGATCCTCCTAATTACAGCTGTTTCCCAGACAGGGGGTGTATTCCATCTCAGATGTTCAGAGTAAACAACAGCAGCTCTGCCCATAGAAGACAAGGAGGATGAGGGATATAAAAAAAAAAGGGTGGAGAAATATCATTTGGCTTGCCTTGTGATTTTTGGGCTCCATTGCAACGATTTTCATATTTAGAAGGGATGTGTTGTGTTAGACAAGCAGGAATTGTGTTGCTGGGTACTTTACATGACAGTTCATGAGAATATCTGACACCACTGGTAAAAAAGAATTCCACTGTATCGTAAATGCGCTTTGTTTGAGCAGCAAAATTATTTAAACCCCAGCTATCTATCCTTTACAACCGTTTGTTACCCCTAACCAGTATCTTAGAAAACCAAATGTAGAGATCCATGTTCTTCAAAAGTAACTTACCAACCAACTAACTAACTAAGTAAATAAATAAGTAAAAACACTGGAAAAACACAGCTACTGTCAATTTTTTTTTTCAACTTTTTTTTCATTATTTTATTTATTTTTTTTTTTTCTTTTTGTTTTGTTCTTGTCTAAGTAATTTTGAATTTGCGGTTTAATGCTCTGGTGATTTTTTTTTTCTCACAAATTCTAGTGTTTTTCTGTCAACATATGGTTTCTTCAGGTTGAATAGTGGGTCTCTAGAATTAGAGTTCTGACCTCTAACCTATTTTCTGATGCCTTCCCCAGGTATTCACTCTGTAAATAGACATTACCAGTTTACAAAGGTCTTTGCATTCGACCAGGATGAAAATAAAAAGACTAGAATACAGATAATGCATACTAAATACTGAATATGGAAACCTCTGTAAACAGTATTATATGACATAACTATTAATATACATTTTTTTTTAAGTATTCTGTCGACATTTAGAATACATCATTTATACCTTTGCACTCAAAAAGCAGTTGATACATGGTATTGCTTGTATTGTAGTCTTTCCACTCAGCCATTGTTATGTACTTTATGGTGTCTGCTGCTATATTTACTACATATTTATGTCCAAATATTAGTGTTTGCAGTGACCATTTACATATACAGTTAAGAAACACTATTAGGTTTACAAATTTCCGCAGTGGATAGAAACACTTATGACAACTAAAAAAAAATCTAGCATTGCTGCAAAACAAAACTGTTTAGTAAACTATATTTTGTTGCACTCTACTCTGATGCCCACCTTTTTGTCGAAAATGAATCACTGTGGAAGTCATGAAGGACATAGTGAATGCCAGACACAGCTCTACAACTGTCCATGATCTATCACACCTCCTAATTCCAAAATCTACGAAATTTCTCCCAGAATAGCTTACATTTCATTGAACAGCCAGTATCACAATAATGTGATCATAGCATTATGCACCAATGCACGGCCTCAATGCTCTATGTTGAACCATTGTGCTACTTCCTCCTGTACATTTAAAAGAACTGAGAAGTCTAGGCATAGGTCACTATTTAAAACAAGTTCAAATCATCATAAATGACACTTAATCTCTCATTCTCATTACATTCTTTAATTTATGGAAACCTAGATATTAACTGGAAAGATTTCTTTTGGCCCCAATATAATGCTGCACTTGTCAGCAGAATGACTTCTTCATATTTGAAATTTTAGTTTCCCTTTTTCTCCACTTTAATTGAGCCTTACATGATGTGAACACTAGCCAGGTCTCCAATTATTTAGAGGAAAGGAGCAATGGACGTTACTGGGGTGATGTAACTGTGAAACATAATTATAACACTTCATCTCAAGGAATTTCAAAGATCAAAACATAACTGTTCGTAAGGAATCATGATACAGTCTCTGACTAATCATAGTACTTTTTGTTTAATGTTCTGCTTTGAATATAAGGTGTTTTCTGCATCTCATTTCATGCCCAGTTATAAATTGTCAATATCCTATGCTCATTTCAACCTGGGAAGATGAAGGCTAGCACACCTTTCCTTTCAGATAGTAACTAAAAAAAAATATCCTTACAAAAGAACATGACCCACATAATTCTGTTCCTGCCTCTACAGTGTAGAAGCCTGTTTCACAGTGTCTGCTACTTACCAGGGAGGATAAGAGAAACCATTATTGTAAAAGTTGTCTAAGGCAAAGTGGCTAGTTGTCATTCTTGGGAATTTCAGTCACACATAGCAAATGTTGCAACCCAAAAATCTGATCTGGATTACAAGGCAATGCCATAAAGGCGTTTTATTATTTCTTAAGAATACTCTATCTGTGATTGGTGTTGGGAACATGTGCGGTAATCTCTTCATCCTGCTACAAGGATTTGGTAGATACAGTGGCGGATTCAATACTTTCTTTTTCACTAATGTGATGTCATTTTCTCTTGAAATTCAAAAATGAGAAATGAGTGATTTATCAGCAAAGGCATTCAAACTTATCATTTGTGCAGAGATTTAATTTCAATACATTTACCTCTGAATAAATTAATATTCAGAATATAATCCATTGTTTACTTGAAATAAAACCAAGAACAGTACAAAGGGTAATTAACAAAGCAACAGAGCCTGAGTGTAATGTTATATCACACTCACATTTGAGTCCTTATATCCTTTGCACTCCCACTGGATTCCCAAGTGGTCAGCGATAAGTGCTTGTAGAAAGTGTTGAATGCCAAGAAACAAATTTAACACCCAAGAAAATCAATGACCGTGTCTAAAGATAATGTCTCTACGACAAGTTCTCGAATTCGTCACTCTCACTGGTTCTTCCAATAATCTTTCAGTCACGATAAGTTGTATACACACCAAGATAACCCTCAGTACACTGGTTTATCAGGAATTCATGATATTCCTGTTGAGATTAACTGTCACTCTGAATACTTTGCAATTTAAAAGTTCTGTGATGTGACTTTTTAGTGGGCTACATAAACTTTCTACAAGCACTAGTATACAGAGGTAAATGCTGTAAACAAAATCCCAACCCCTTCTTGATTGTACCCTTGGATTTTATTTATTTATTTTTTTTTTAAATGAGCAAAACAAGGACTTGGTCCTGACACACAAGCATCTGGTGCCGTTTCCCATCTCCAGGTCAGACCCTTGTTTATACAAATTTCTCCAGGGGTGATTTTGTGCCCTGGGGCTTGACAATGAGAAGCATATTTAATGTGCAGGAACAGACTTGCCTAACACATTGTTGTTTTTGCCAGAGGGGGTTACACATCCCAAGGTCAGGCTCTATGAGGCCTTAAAATTGTCAACACATATTGTTGAACTCATCTTTGGGGTCTGGAGTCAAATCCATCTCTTACTCTTGACAGGGTGACCTCACAATGTTGGGTAAAGTTAGTTTAAGGAACACAAGGTTCAACGGACCACATGTTTGTGCAGGTACACCTTTTTATTGCATTCCACCAAAAAACTCCTTGCATTTTCATCACTTTTTTATTTATTCTGTCCTTGTTAGAGGGAGGTCAATTTTGGTTCAAATAACCTTTCTTGTCAATTGTTTATGAACTGCAAATTCCTGACCTTGTGCTTACCTAGCCACAAATGTTTTCATCTCGAGGCTGGATGGACTTAATGATGATGAGACTCAGGATTACAATGGCTTAATGATAAATCTGACTAAAATGTGTCTTAGATTACACTGTGTATTAATAAGTAATAAGACACGCAAAGGTGCTATATTAGCACTGTGAAAGGGCAGTTGATGACTGCAACTGAATTCACTACTTTTCTGATGCTGATAAGAAACTTTAAATATATCCATATATATGTCCAAAGTTATCACCATTTCTGTTTATAAGTGATCGGAGGATTGCCTTATTGTTACCTCTTACAGCAATAAATTACATACATTTTTGACACAGTGTAAGCTGAGGATATTTGCTTAATTAAAAATCCTAGCCATTAATTCCCCTAAATATACACCCAGAAACTCAAAGGTTAAGACAGTCCTGAATTATGAGGCTGTGGAATAATCACTGTAGTCATATGTAATGGGAGCTGACACTTCTAATGAGTTGGTGACTGTAGTATGGCACTCTTTCAGCCTGTTTATGTACAGTGCACAGATTTTCAGATGTTCCAGAAGTGACAGTCCTGCCAAGCAGCACTCTAACTATGCTAGGAGAAATGACTGTGTGCTGCGCTATCCTTTCTATTGATCATCCACAACTAAATTTCCAAAAATTCTAATTAATTACATACATGCTGTACACACAACCACCGAAATTAACACAGTTAGGGGAGTGATCTGACCCTGCTGGCTCTGTCAGTCTCCAGAGAGTAGGGACAGCTGAAGAGATTAAAAATCAAATGGTGAGCTAAACTGAGACCATTGTGAGTGAGATAAGAATCAATTCAGAACAGGAGAATCAGCAGGATGATCTGCTTGAATCCAGATCAACAGAAAACAAGGAAGTCAAGTTTACCTGCATTTTTGCCTCCATCTGAGCATTCCAGGCCTTATCGCAGTGGTTCTCAACTCCAATCCTGTGGGCCCCTTGTTCTGCAGATCTCTGTTTTAACTCCTCTGAGCTCACGACTGACACACCAGATTCCACTGATCAATTAATCATCAAGCCCTTGATTAGCTCAATTAACTGTGATAATGAAGAGTTAAAACAAAGACATGAAGGACAGGGGGCCCTCAGGACTGGAGTTGAGAACCACTGCCTTATGGGTTCTCCTTACATCACTACATGGCAGATGGAAGATTAACAGCAACCAGGGCATACCAGCAGTTTTGCCTCTTATGTAAACTCACTAACTCCATTCCTTCCAAGCCTTTGAACAACTAAGCCCCACTGAGAGAGGGCTGTCAGTGAGGGGAAATATAGTGGGGTTTGTTTAGATGCCCAAAGATCTCCTGGAAGACCAACATTTCCATTGTAATGCAAATGGACAGTAGGAAACATTAGGCGTGTCATAGGCGCTGGTTCTCAAGTGAGTCCTCTAAGGGAAGGTTCTTTTCTGCATCTCCTTGAAGATTAAGGTAAAAAAAATACAGGATTATCTAATCTGGCTTTCAGTTATAACAATAGTCCATACCTTGAAATGTCTGCCTGGAATTAGAAATGCATGTTGGCCACCTGTTATCTTCCCAGTTGGTATTATTGTTGTTCAGCAACAATGCTTAACTCACAACCCTAGCCCCATTTTTTGGTCAACTAATATCATGTAGTGGTGCTGGACCACTTTATTAAGGACAGAGTTATTCCTGAAGCTGACCCACTCCTTGTTACTCTTGCATCTGGATGCCAAATGTAGTCCTCTTAGCCAAGGCCATGGAACTGTGCAATCAAGAAGACAAGTTTTCCTGTTGCCATGGTGAAGTGGGTTTTGTTAACTGCTCACCAGTGGCTCTTCTAAAAAGGGTAGATGTAAAGATAGGGATTGCTCCAGTGTAATTAAACCAGTATTTGGTGTACGTACACACCCTTTTTAGTCACATAAACTGTTGCAAGGTGACAGGTGATTAAGAGGTGTCAGTGGTATGAGATATATATATATATATATATATATATATATATATATATATATGTAGCCGGGTGGACATGGGGAGAGATTGTTCTTGGAGTGGTTAGATGGTAGGGAATGAGTACTGTCAGAACAGCTTAGGAGTAAAGCCCGCGAGAGCGCAGTCCTCCTGTGTTGCATCATGCAAAGCAGAGCGGTAAAACTGGAGAGCTAAGGGTTGCTGAGGTCCGTAAAAGAGGTTAGCTGTGTGAGATCCCCACCACGCTGAAGGCAACACTAAGCAGCGGGCAGCGTAAGTGGCGACAGAATATACCAGTGAAAAAATCATCGAATGCTTATTGTATATTGGCTTTTTCTGTTAGCTTTGTTCATTTTGTGCGCTTCTGTCTAATGTAGAGGGGAGACAGAGTGCTGTGCTAATTTCCGAGTGTGAATGGCTTAGCGAACAGGCTGCACACCGGGGCGAGAGTGAGTTCCTGATTCTTTTTCTGATAAATTGATACTGAGTTCATGGAAGAATGTTTCGAAAAAGTATATTTTGTTCATGGATGTATGTTCCCAGTGAACTTATGTACTTTATAGTAGGGTAACTGTACCAGTTAGTTGATTGTGTTGTATTTCTATTTTCTTTCTGTATTTAGAAATACGCCACAACTGTTGTCTGTGGACCTCTTAAATTTACAAAGTTAATGCTGTACTCTGTTGGGTGCAGTCGGGGCATTAAAGACCCACAACAAAAAAATAAGAATTGCGTGTCCGGTCCCCTCATTCATGGCCAGGCCACACACACACACACACACACACACACACATATATATATATATAATTTTTTTTTCCCCTTTTTAAGGAATACCAGTGGAAGCACGACATTCTGTTGATTTAGCCACCAGATGTATCTTCTTTTGAAGTATTCCTCCTGTCAGTGGAGAAAGAGGGAATGTTCAGGTGAAATTAACATTCCAGCAAGCACTGCAGGTTCAAAACTGAATCCTTTGCAGACACAAGACACAAACATCTGGCATCACATACAGGGGTGTTTGCTATGCGTGAACATGTCAGTGGCTAAATCAGAGCAGTCCGCAGAGATCCCCACATATGATGCAGTCTTGGCTAGATTATCAAGAGCTACATGCACTCTTGCAAGGGATATTGTCGTCGGATGTACTTCTTGAGAGTACTAATTTCTGGGCTTCAACAGTTGTTCCAAGAAGAAGATAGATGGGACAAACAGGATTTGTGTTGATTGTCACAAAGATAACACTTTCATGTGCCAAGATACCAGCTCACTATCACAAGTTGGAACTGTTGACTATGACCATGTCAACATAGACCCAAGCTGAAACCATGTCGATGCCATCTGTGTCATCTGTAACAGAGTGCAGTGATTGAAGCACTGTGAGTATGCATAGGGAATTACCCCTACGAGTGAGTGGAGTGTTTGGTTCAGTCAACTCATCTAAAGACAGTGATGGAGCTTTGGGGCCTCTCAGGATTGATTGCCTCTTTTTTCTGTTATGCTAAGGATTTTCCTAATGCCCTTGAAATCTCTCCTCTGTGTTCAGACGAAGGGGCAATAGCAAAAATGGTATGCTAGTAAAAGACTGAGAGATTGAGTCTGAGGTGGTCTTCGCAACATGCACTGATGCAAGGTCCACTGCCAGGCCATGTTAACTTTTCAGGCTATTTTTTTTCTTTACACAGATGCCAGCAACTGCAATCCTGGAGGGCATCTTGACCAAGGTAAAGTAAGGAGTATAGTGAATGATTGCCTCTTACAGTTGCAATTTATACCCTCTCTTAGAGTGTCTGGCTCTCTAGGGGCCAGTTACAGAAGAGTCTTGTGACTTTGGTTTACAGTTTTCACTGACAACAATCTTCATAAACACTTCCAGATGGCTAATCTCAAAAGTGTTGAACCTCTCAGCTAGCAAATTTTAATTATGAGATCAAGAAAATCTAATACAAATACTGATGCTTTCTCCCAAGTGCACCAACAGATTGCTTCCATGAAGGGTGAAGGGGAAACCAATGAAAAAGACATTCCATGCTGTGAGTTTGGAGTTAATGCTGACTTGCTGTGCTGATCCAGGAAACAGAGAGCTACAGCTGTATGTCACTGACTCATGCACCCCAGCAAAAAACATACTGAACCAGGACAGGAACCTTGACAAGGGATGGTAGACCCAAATAACTGACACTATAATCCAGAACGCACTATGGTGTGTGCAAGATTGTCAAAATCCATCAAAATATGCACCTTGATGGTATGGACTCACCGCTTTAGGAAAGATGACGTGCTGCACAGTAGACTGAAAGAAACAAAAAGCTTAGAGGTGTGGAGGCAATTAATAATACCTGATGTTTGGAAGCAACAGATGTGGTACTTCTGGGGCGCAATGCGAAAGGGCAATTTGACGCTCAGTCTTATTATGATCTCTGTTGAAGGTATTAGAAATCCGACTGATGCACCAATTGTAAGTCGCTTTGGTAAAAAGCGTCTGCCAAATAACTAAATTGTAAATTGTACTTCTAGCTACAAAACTGGTAACATGCTAAGCTAACATGTTTGCTAACCGTCCATAGGCGCTAACGTTAACTTGTCTTTCACATTACCAAGAGACTGACTGACTGACCTACCTATCCAGGTGCGTTTTGAGGTGCCTGATAACATTCGATGTGGTAGCATCCTTTATTTTGATACCGCACACCTTGCATTTAGCCATTTTTTGTTTGGGCCTTGTGTGAAGGAATTATAACCAAAGGTTATCACAAATGGCACAGCAGCTGCTGGTGTGCTTGCCATGGTCACGGTGTTGTTGCTGCAGCTTACATCATCTGTGGCCGTGTGAATGTGTAAAGTTACCTATGATGGGGGGAATGACATCCAGCTCATCAGAAATGTTCTTAATGTTAATGTGCTAAAAAAAAAAAAAAACCAGGGGGCCATTCCGCCGAATCGGTGCCATTTGCATGTTGTGACTTTTCATAATTAAACTTTCTTTATCTGTTTTCAGTAATGTATCTAATAACACACATGTGTAACTATTCAAAATGTGTAATGGTCAATCTCGGGCCGTTTTATTTATTTTTTTACAAGGTTTCTAAATGGAAGATGGTTGCATTTTTCTCAGTCCAGTTACCAAAACTCTTACAGCTGTTTAAAATAAAAAAAAAAAAGACTTTGTGTTTAAAAAAATATATGCTGTGACTTTTATCCCCAGATATATATTTTCTGAACATGTAAACAATCATTTCTTTAAAATATCCACTTTACTGAGAGAAATACATAGAAACCAGTTGATATGACTTTTAACTGATAGTTAATGGGATAGCCCAACCTCAGTTTTATCAAAAATATATCATGTGATTTATCAAACAGTTGTTTAAATGATGGACCAAACATAATTGAAAAATAAGTGGTTTAGGTTTATTTTTATATATACATATATATATATATAAAAAAACAATCAAGTAACAGGAATGAACACTGGGTCACAGAAATGAGCACTGAGTACCAGGAATGAGTGCTTGTGTGTGTGAGAACAAGAACTTTCTTCAATTAAACAGAGATAAAACAGAGGTCATTATATTTGGGAAAAAAGACTAAATAGCAAGATAAAAGCAGTAACAACTGTGTGTGCATGCTTTTGTATAAGTGTATTTGAGTAAGTGTGTGCTTGTGTGTTTGTGTGTGTGTACGGGGTGGGGTGGGCGGTGGAGAGAGAGAGAGAGAGAGAGAGAGAGAGAGAGAACATGTGAGTATCACTCCTCCCCTTGCAACATGTGTGGTACTGCTCTCTTAAGGTAGCCAAATGCTTCATCATCTAATTAGTGACACGCACAAATGGATTCATGAGATTCCCATTGTCCCTACCCACCATCCAGTGAAACCACAGGGAAGGGAATGGGCTTGGCAGAATTAGCGGGGAAAGAAGACCTTGTTGAGCTTGACTCTAGTCTGCCAACGTGAAGAGACATTGGAGGTGTAGAATAAGTAGGAGGCCCCTCGGATTCAGTAATTCCAAGTGTAAAATTTAAAATCAAGTGAATAGTATTATAATTAATCAATGTATATACCAGATACACATTTAAAATGGCTATGTCATTCAAATTTCTCACTCCTGTTACTCTTATTCAGTCCTGTTACCCTTCATATGAGTAACAGGACTGAGAGTAACAGGACAGGAGTTTTTAGCATATCATTAGCAAATACATGAAACGTAGCCACATGGCATAAATGCTAATACCATGAGAACACTTAGCACCTTCAATTGCTTTTCCAAAACTATCTTTTAAAAAAAAACAAACAAAAAAAACATAATAACGTCTAAGAAATAATTTAGGTAACAGGACTGAACATTGAGGTTGACATTCTCAGGCATACTTACAATATGATCAAAAATACAGGAAAGAGTGAGAATATCCCAAATGTTTAGAGGGGGAAATGTGTCAGGGTAACAGGGCTGAGTGAAAACCTGGGGACACGACTAAAACGTATATCTTAACTAACATATTAAGAATTTCCGATGAGAAAATGTATTTTATGTCTAAATTGGAAATAAAGTCACACAATAATACAAAATAAAAAAAAAAAAAGATCATTACATTTCATGGTGAAGTGTAGTGTTAGAGAGCGGGGATGGGCAAAAATCCAATTTTCTCAATGTTCTACGTAGTTTTTGTTAAGGTTTTACGTGATGTATCTTCAAATTGCAATTAGGATAAAGTGCGGAACACTTTGCTTGATAATATAATGTATTATACAGATACTTTTCATGTATATTTATGCATGTAATGTCCTGGGAATGGAAGAGGTGCTGATTTGGCGGAACGGTCCAAATAATAAAATAAAGATTGTTCACGAGTCCCAAATTTCAAGTCCAATTCGAGTCTTAAATCTTTTGAGGATGAAGTCAAGTCACATGTCACTGTGAGTGCGACTTAAGTGCGATTGAGTCCAAGTCGCAAACTCGAGTCCCCATCTCTGATACTAGCGCACAAACACACACACACACGTGTGTGATTTGGTTACCAGTCTTAGTATAAAAATGATTGTAGTGCCTCCCCAAGAGCCTCCAGAGTTTCACGCCTGTTATTATAAATTGACCTACCTTGATTAGTCCTAGACTTCTTCAACTGCGCTAATGCGAATTTTAGACATTTTGACACTGCTTACTGTGCTTCTCATTGCTTGTTTGGCATCTAAGGATGCAACTCACACAGTGTACGCATGTTGTGTTATTTCCTGTAATGGTATTGTCTTAGCCTTTCGTTTCCCTTTCTATATTGCATAGCACCTTTAGTCTGTGATGCTGTTTTAAATATTCTTATAACCAAATTTGTAATAAAATTCAATTATTCAATTCCTCTGTGTGTTTTTTGCCTCTGGGAGACCATCTCTTTTTCTCCTATGTACCCTCTTACATTTTACCATAGTGACATGACATCGATTGTCCAAACCATTTTTTATAACATGGTGGAATCCATTTAATGGTCAAACAGCTCATAAACTTTACTATCTTATATTATATACTAAGAAAGCAGATTCAGTTTCACTACTCTGAAGTATTAGAATCACACTCTCAATTGCTAATTAGGGATAAATTATAACAAGACAGTTTGAAAAGCAGGCATGACAGACTTCAAACTTTACTTTGTGCTGTACGCCTCCACTGCCTTTGAAGCCACGTGAAATTTTGGCTAATTATGGGCTACCATGCCACAGAAACCGCAGAGAACCTGTTGTTCTCCCAAACTTATTAGGTATTTCAGAATAACTGACAATATATTTTTATAACCTTAGGTGCAGAATCTATTCACCCTAATTGAATAGAACTGCAGATCAAATGCTGAATTGTAGTTTTTGAACTCTTTTCAGTGATCTGAAAGCTGTTAAGTCACAGGGCCAACAACTGTTTGATAATCGGTTAGATTGAGAGATAAGGCAGAAACAGACTTTCCCAAAATAGGTTCTCAGCACCTTATTTCAGACAGAGATAATTTGTCCCTTTTGGCTCTGAACAGCCTGCTGCTAGTTCATCACCAAGGTCCATATTCTTGGAAATACACGGCACATGGAATCAGCAGATGATGCTGTTCTTTTCTTGGAGCCAGTATCTCACCTCAATTAACAGTCTCTCTACTGAGAACACCTCCATCAACCGAGTGATTATATTGATCAAAGGCAATAATGCTAAATACATGACATATTTTACATAAATAATCAGAGAAAATGAATACTTTATTACAAAGCCTTTCATTTAACCCTGAAAGCTGTGTTGGTTTCTCAAGAAGTCCTTCATTCACCTTAGTCAAATTTGATTCTGGTGTCACTGGAGTTAATGAAGGTTATTGAATTGTCTGCATTGGAAAGGATTTAGATTGAATAACCAACACACTTGTCAAATGACACAATTATCAGATTTCCCCTCTAATCCCTTCCTGGGCATCACTGACAGGCTGTCCATCATTGCATTGTATGTGGTGCTAAGAAATCAGATAACACTGGGGAGAGAGGTGGAGGCTGTCAAGTGTGTCAGCCAAGGATGGGAGCCTCTGTGTCTGCTTTTCTTGTAGCGTTCTGAGAAATGTTGAACCGATGGGGAGGGAGAGACAGAGAGAGAGAGAGAGAGGGAGAGAGAGAGAGAAAGAAAGAAGACATTACGCTCACTGGAGGTAGGAGGACAGACTCAAAGTGTAGCAAGGGCCTCATTGCATCATGTTTAAAATACTATGGTCATCCTTAAGGCTCCTTAAAGCTGTTAAACCAGTGAATTTCTTTCATGGGGTGAGTTGGATTCAAGGGAATCATCTTTGTTATGTGTCCACTTTACCTCTGGCTGCAATATGCAAGAGACAGGCAATACTCTAACTTTTCTATGTGAAACTTTGGAGACAATACAAACAGAATTTGTGAGGAGACACATCAATATGCTTGTGCATGCCAAAGGTCATTTACAAAGGCAGACTGTAACTCGTCAAGTATTATCAAGTTACATGTTTTCTATCTATCTATCTATCTATCTATCTATCTATCTATCTTGTTAACTCAATAGTAATAGAGCAACCTTGCTTTGGTTGATTGCTTGTTTCAAATCATGTTAGAAAAACTTCTTTTTATATTACTTGCTCTGAAACAGATCTTTCAGCACCAATAAACCCTGGACACATACTCATTTGGTCTTTATACATTTTCTATGACAGTCTGATGGCCTCCTCACTAGCAACCACAACAGTTGCAAGAATAACTCTCAAGCAGTGTGTCAGTAAATTTGGGTTCACATCAATATTTAGGAACTGTATGAAGTGTCCAGGTTCCTCAGTTCAGTTCACAGTGTAGGATGTACTTAAGCATGACCAGTGTCTTACAGATTACAAAACATGGTCTCAAAGTCAAGTCAGTAAGATTCACCACTCCTCCCTTGCAAACAAACTAACAGGCTTCACTGTAAAAAAAAACCCAACAAAACCCTACTTTGGTTAATTAAAAATTGTAGTGAAAAAGAGTGTCTTGGCAGAAAGTGAAGGGGCAATGGAACACAAGCTTCACAGTTTTTTAAAGGAAAGTCTATACAGAGAATCCAATATCAGCCCTATTTAAGTGTTCAAAAGTAGTACCAAGGGATAAACAACACTGAAAATGTTGTGCCATCAGTTGGTGCCATGTTGGCGCTCAGCTAACTGGTAATAATTATGATTACTGTAACCATTAGTGTACAAGTCCCTCAGCCTCTCAGGTTGCCTTATTATTTAGACTGATGTAGACAGAAATCTATGTTATTTCTAAATTCTTTAATATTGCAGAGTTGCTATGCAGCTGGTTTCAGTGACAAATGTGTAAAAAACAAGGGAGAGGAGGGTTGAATCGAACCAATATGTTCAAAATTCCGAGTAAGATGGTTTATTAGTGTCATAAATGTACACTTTTTACAGCCCATTTGCAGGTATATTGGTCATCTTTTGAAACAAAATAGAGCCTACATATAGGACATACACTTACAGTTTAACATACAAAAAGTAATTAAGCCCACTTCTATTTCACAGTAATTCAGCAAAATCAAATGGCACACTTGCAGTAATTAAAGAGACTCATTTTCATACGAATAGATTTGGTTATTCAACTGTAGCAGTAAAAAGTTATCTAAACACGCCAGAACAGTGAACATTCTTTAATTTAATGACTCAGTGAACTATTCCGTAAGAGTAATAGTTCATTCTCTTGCCTCCTTGGCCTTGATTCAAGTTGGACCTCTCAGAATTCAACTAAACTGTCTCATCTGCATTTTTTTTTAAATTGTGTCGCCCAGACATATTTGGGGATTTTTTTGTCTTGGCACACTAATGCATTTGGTTCTTAATTTGTCAAACATCTGACGACTTTTACTGCACCATTCAGCACAGGTACAAAAGGACACTAGACTCTCCCATAACACTTTACAGCATTTGCTTTGACATAATAGCATGCAAACATCATATAGGATATAAGCAACCACTAAAAGATTTGTAAGTCAAGGATGTCATACTGCATAAATGTTGCGATGATGTTTTCCAGATCTTATGAGTAATGTTGTGCTTATGAATGGCCTCTGTGAATGTTAATTCATATTGACCATAACATACCAGTCTCATAACGTTCCTGAAACAGCTTGATGACGTGTTTGTTATTGGTGATCAGCACATTTCATTTTTTTTCTCCTCTTAATTTGGGACAGAGAAACTGATTAGGACACATCCTTTGCTACTTCTTTTTGGCTGAAAGATACAGACCAGGTTGGTTCAGCCAACCAATGTCTGATGACTGTCAGTTTCTTTAACTATATATGTCATAATGCAAACAACCAAAATCTGTTTCTACACAATATTTAATGCCTGTGTGATAATAATATTAATAAATAACATAAATAACATTTCACCAAAACCAACATGTGTTATGCTTCTTAAGGAAGCAGTGAGTCACTGTAAAAGCTGAGAGAAGCAAGTATGAGCCCCTCTAAATGTTTTAATGTAGATTCTAGGGGCCATATGAGATTATGAGAAAATCTTGAAAGGCATGAGTGCATTATGATGGTAATTTAATACTATTATTTAATACTACTCCTTTTTGCACCTGCTCCTTATTACAATATAAGCATGTGAAGAACTTAACATTTTGGTATTCATCAGTGGTTTCTTAGCCACTTCTTGGATATTCTACATGGGTCTACACAAAATCAAGTGTGTATGATTGGTTCATGACTCACATGTTGGTTCTTTGGTACATGATTATTTTAGGATGTCATCCATTGTTTACATGAATAAGTTTGTGAAAAAAACTCTAAATTCTAAAAACTCCAATTTGAAAATCTAAGTTTAAAAAATCTATGGTAAAAAGTCTAATTTTAAGAAGTATGATTTGCACAAGCAATTTGAACTAAGTGAGAATATCTCTCAGACAGAATTGCATGGATTTTACCCTCACTAGAGGAAAATGACTTTTTCTCTATTATCTGTGTCACTTCACACACTACGTGCTATAAAACTTTTAATGCCATGTACTACACACTTCTGATCCTGAGCCACAAAACAGCTGTGAGGGCTTATGGGTAAAATCTATCCTTATGACAGTGCTAAACCTTGTACATAGTAGATTCTGTGCCCTGCAGGGAAATAAGAGTGATGTGTTATCCCACATCAGTTTCTGCCGCCAAACACACACAGCCTAAACTTGCTGGTCTCAGCACAACAGACAGGGACAGAACCAACGTGGACAGCCACAAACATCATTTTAGATCTTTTCCCCAAGTCCCTGTGGTGGGAGTATGCTTGGCTCACAGAGGGCCCAAAAGCAGGCTGTTATAAGTTTATGAGTAGCACTATGATCTCATGTGTGCTTGTTATTTTAGAGAGCTGTTTCATAACTGTGGTTGGTACACTTAAAGAGAGCTATTGCTGGGCAGCAAATCCTGTCAAGAAATGTGATGTTCATAAATAAGGATCTTGCTGTTAATCAATTTTTGGGCCATTTGACATTAGAGTGCCTTTATGTTTCTAAAAGTTTAGTGTTTTTCACACTTGATAAGCTATTTGCTGTTCCTCAGCAGCTGTGATTGTTTCTGAAACTATGCAACCACTTTTAAGAGTTTGTTAAATATATCACATTTTTAAAAGCAGCTCATATTTCCCAGTAATACCAAAAGCATTAGCTTTTTAAAATTTTCGAGGTATTTTTGGCTGTTTGCTTGTCTATTTGTCTGTCTTGATTATTATATTACTTGTGGTGCAAAAAAAAAGAAAAATAACACATTCACATCTAGCTGAAAAATGCCCTTATTGAGGACAATTATGGAAATGAAGAAGTGTCGCTGCACAGAGAGGGCTGAGGTAAGATCAAGACAAAAGGGCCCGACAAGATGGAAATAGATCTGGCTGAGGAAAGTATTATGACAAATCTCCCACAGAATGGGACCCTGCTGTGCAATACATCAGAGAGCCAGATTAGCAGAGCACTTCAAATCGGAATTCAATTGAAGATACAAAACTTTGAATCTTTCCTTCACTTTTTCTTTGGTTTTGAAAAAAAAAAAAAGGATGAAATGCCAAACAGTAGAGGAAAGACCATCAAACAAATGCTGTGGATCTTTGCAAATGTCCCTCCAAGGGTGTTTAACAACCACTAGTGCAATCTCCATGAGGGGAGAGAAATGAGGGAAATCTTAATCAGAATAAACATTGCAAATTTCCCTTATCTCTCATTAAGATGAATTGAATTTAACAGGTTTAATCCCTTTGAGTGTTTGGACTTCTATAAATAAACTTGTTCAGTCCCTTGGCACAATATTAGATTACTTTTCAGCCTGTCTGAAGGAGCAAGTTACTTCAAAATAGTTCATCTCAACCACCCTTTTTTCAGTACATGTGGACTTGCAAAACAGTTTAACTTTTGCTACACTCATCTGAATCATTCTTGTACACTAAATTATTAATATTATGACTGTGCATGTTTATTCAGTCATGAATTTTTGTTTCTCATTCCATTACTCGTTCTGGTTATGCAACCTTACAGCTCTGTTACTATGAGCAGCCAGTCAGTCATTGGATCAGGGTCATAATACACATGCTTGTCATGTGGACAGAAAGGGTCTGTGATGGCTTTATTGACCATCTGTCACTGCAAGCCTTCAAGTGCCACCTGCTGTATGGGCTTTGATGGACAGTTCCTATGTTGCGGCATGCATGCGGCTGTCGATCCTGTCAATCTGTAGCATTTGATGAACTGGTGCCTCAGTTCAGGAAAGAAAGAGAAGCTATGCTTATAAATCTTTGCCAAAATAAACAGCTGTTTTGTTGTTTCAAGTTAGCACCCCATCCTGCATCATTTTAACATATGAGGACATTAGTTATTTTGACATCTACGGAAACAGAAACAGTGACTGAAATACCATATCAGTTATACTGAATGATATACATGGAAAATTTTGACATATATGTTTAATCTGCTGTCTTACATATTTTTATAGTACTGACATCTTCTGGGTTAAGAAAAATAGACATATGCTTACCCCTGCAATGCAATGTCTTTGGCACTGAATGAAACACAAAGTTTCATATGCTTTTCTGAGAATTGTGACTCCAAGCGCCTTGATGGACTGTGGGCTTTCTATATTTCCTAATAGCATTTACATGGTAACAGACGCCTAGATGTATTCTTAGTTGATCTATGTAATGAATATTGACATAAAAACACGCTGTGTTGGATATTTTAATCTTCACAGATGTGGTCATAACCCACATCCTAGCATAAAACATTTAAAAAGTGCAAATGTCTCATATGCTTATCATGTCAGCTGTCAGAACAGAGCACTCTTAAAGATCCATCTTAACAGTTACCTTGGATATCTGCATCTAATTCAAATTGCAGCAACCAAGAGTTACTTCTTTGTGTGAATTTTCTTTGAATCTGCGATGCTGACATGAGTGTATCATGAATGTAAACACTTAAGATGTCCTAAGTCTTTATACAGATTTCTTCTGTTATTTCTCAGGGAGGTTCTGTACTATGCAAACTAAGGAAACACATGCACAAAGGCAGTGGTTCATCACATAATCATCAAAGAAAGCAGTATTCACTTTCAATATCATCTCCAAGGATAACCACAAACAGCATCACAGACAATATCACAAGATGACAGAACCAAATGATATGAGTTGTATTGTGCCTTTCACATCTGTACCCCTAGACACAAGAAGAGGCCTGTCACACAAAAGGGACCTCAAATGTCATTATATCCATTATGTAAGCAAATTACATTTTCTTTTTTATTATTTCACTCTATACTAAATTCTTTATGTTTCTAGACAGTAAGGCTTACAGTTGAAGTTACTACACCAGACAGGGTTTCTGATGTCCTGGTATGCGGAAACCCTAGTATTTGTTCAGCATTTCCCCGTGCACATGGAAGGACTGCATACTCAGGACTCCGTGGAAGCACAGCTTGGCAGGCTTGAGCTACAGCTTGTGTCAGCACTGAAGTTGAATATTCATCATATTTACCCTACGTATGACCTGTGGGGTAGTTTGAAGCCCTGTCTCCTCTCTTTAGCTGCCTACCTCCCTTTTCTCCCATCCATCATGGACAGAAGAACTCCTGTGGGGCTAAGGTGCAGTCTACTGCCCTTAGAGTTCCTGGCAAGGACTCGTGAGATATCAAAAGCACTGCTGAAGATATTGATGTGTGATGCTAGGTTCAGAATGGTTCCATCCTAAATCTGAATAAACTGAACCATGTTCACACTACACAGAGATAATGCATACTGAGGCTCTGTATAGCACAGACAGCATCTGTATGCTTGAAAATGGCCTAATGAGAAAGATCACAGATATTTATGAGATAGATTTTATTAAAGACAAGTCTGAAATTTTTCAGACTTGTAGACTGTGGGGGGCGAGTTCAGAGAGTTTTGACTGTGAGACTAAACTGATTGTCTGCATCGTGATATTTGCAGCAGTCAACTTGAATCTAAGACCCTAATTTAGAGTAGGCTACATGTGCGATTAATCTAAGAAAACTATACTTAAAATAATTTAGAATTACAAGAAAGTTTTAACAGAAAATGTTAACAGAAAAATAATCTTTACATTTATGTTAAACTTGGCAACAAATATGCATGGCTGAAAAAAAGAGAATCTACTGTTTTGAATTCACCTCAGCCTTGTCACCATGACACCATCATGCACCTGGATCCGCTTCATCATAACACTTCACTGAACTGAAAAACATTTTCCCCGGCATTCAGTGAAGTAGACACTTGAAGGCATTTAGCTTTGGGAGGGTCAGAAAAGTGCACTGTATAGCAACAAGGCTAATCTTGGACATGTATGCCAGCAGGAGAACTATACCTTAGGTTGGTTTTATGCAGAATGCAAAAGGGGGCAGCCAATTTGATTTTACAGAAAAATGATACGCACAAGCAAACCAATTTCTGTTTGGAGGTGATCTACTAAGGCTGACATAATAATCTAAATCAACCTGAAACAATCTCACTTTAATGTCTGATGCCACCATTAAATGAAATGTCTATGTGTAGTACATTGAGGAAATTGAAACACGAGAATTCAATGTCTTAAACCAGAGAAAATTCTGAATTCTAGTGGCAAAACATTAGTGTCATATAAAGAAATGTATTTGTTTTAGTGTGTGACTCAAGATCGCTTTTGTATAATGCTTAATTTAGCATCAAACATTCGATAAAACATACCTCTAGTTTTAGTGACAATTTAAAACACCAAAAATGTGGCAAAATAATGGTGCTGGAATCTAATTGACATATTATAAGATCTTACTTGTGTTCATTCTAGAGTATTTAATGTGCAAGTAAACATATTATAAGATTTTTTTTTTGCCCTTTTTTGATGGCATTATTTCACCGACCTTAATTGATTGAACTTTAGTGCTGCAAAAAAACAAATTAAATAAATAAATTGATTTAAAAAAAGAGTGAATGTTTTAAGTAAAATGCCATCATATCAGATCAGTATACCAGATCAGTATGATCCTCTGAAACAGAAACAAGGCTAAACAGAAATAGTTATCAAAGCAAGCAAGGATAGATCTAGAACCATGTATATATAGCATTCAGTTTAATCTCAGGACTGTAATTAAATTATAGTCAAATACTTCAGAGCATGACAGCAAAAACAGTTGTCTAATCTATGCAGGCTGACAAAATGGACTTTTAACTTAATATTTCTGTAGAGGCACTTTTTGTGCACTCAGATGTTCTCCTGATCCACTGACAAGCTCATTCCACCATGACCTTAAATTATGAGATCAAACAGCTCCTACTCTCTCTGAGATATCCCTCTGAAACTATTATGATACAAGCCAAATCTCAGTGCACTTGCTGAAGACTTTGCCAGTTATTTCAATGCATCACAGCATGTATGGAAATTCAAATATACTTACAAAGCAAAGTTTGGGAGAACAATTAAGGCTTCTTTGATGGTCTAACTGATGGTCAAATCTTGAATGATGGTAATTATCAACCGCTTTGATATTGCAGACCAGGTGCATACAATTCCATTTTATGGACATCATAGCATTTGAAGTCATTAAGTGTGGAGGCTCTTGGGGAGACAGTAATCCAGGCCCTCTCTTCAAGGGTAAAATATAGCGAAGTGCTGACAGATGAGGCTTTGCTTCAGTGAAATCAAGTTAGGAGTGTGCAACCAAAAAAAAGGAAAAGAAAAAAAAAAAAAAAGAAAACCATCTGTCAAGAAGACAACGCATCCATGTAAGATCAAAGTGAAACTGCAGAAGGTAAGTTCTGAACTAAAGAATCATACTCACCTTTTGTCAAAATTCTGTATATCACACAGTGTGCTGAGATTGTCCACTTTGACTTAACACAGAATCATTTGGACTGGCAGACAAAAAAAACACAGTCAAAATGCCCTTAAAATAACATCTGAACCAGTTGTCCAGTGACAGTGCCTCATTAGATTTTGAACAATATCCTTGTGCCAACAATTGTTTGTGATTTCAAGTGACATGATAAATGAGTCTCAAAGCTGATGTTTTAAATGTCAAATACAACTAGTACTGCTGATATATATAGAAAAGAACTTGAATATTCTGTCAAATTAAAGGTCATATGTAGGACAATGAGTGATGTAAAATAAAGGACATCCCATTTATCTCGGCCCACAGGATGATTTAAGCACACATCACAGTAGGATGGGAGTCGTTTAACATCTCATTTGCCTGTATAATCCCTTTAGAAAAGGTAAAGTGAGGAGGTCTGGTAGGATCCTCCTACCTCCTCACTCACTGCCTGCAGTATGCCTGAGGCAGCAGTCCTCGTACAGGTTGAACAACCACGTCAGCATCAAAGTCCAGTCCTCTTTGACTCATGTGATCAACATGTTAACCCAGAGGTAACACCTTTCCACATACACACACACACACACACACATACACACACACATTCCACCATAAGCAGCTGGCAGAGGGCAGACAGGATGATCTCTGCCTCAGTCAGGACTTCCCCTTGCCCAAGCCTGTGTTAATAGTCATCTTGTCGCAATATGCTCCCGGGAGGCCAGCTGTCAGGGTGCATTGACTCCTCGATGAGAGGCTAAATTGTCACATTTTGAGATTAATGTGAACTTTCGCCTGCTCCTCCTATCAGCCACCGCTCCACCATCAGTCAGCAGCATTTAGCTGCGCTTGTGGCAGCAATTATAATAGCTCAGATGCCCTGCAAGCATACCCACTGACTGGAGGTGTCCCCTGCGGGACTGCATTGAGGGCGAGCTGCAAGCTGCAGAGTCAACAGCATTTATGTCCTCTTGAGAGCTCTATATGTGCTAGAGAGTATCTGGAGGAATGGCTCTAAAGCAGGTGGATATTTTGCCATAGTATCTGCAGAGGTCAACATATATTCAACCATGCATGAGTAGTGTGAGATATTTAAGATCAGCAATGCTTTGGTGGGTGGTTGGTCTTAAGTTGGAGAAAAAGATATACTGTCTCCTCCAAAGATCCTCCACCCCCCACTATAAAATTTAGAAGTAGTTTTAAAATGAAAGCAGATTTTGAAATCTCCTAAGAGATATTTAAGGGAGTGCAAACACCGAGGTAACCGCTGTAATGAGGTGAGAAATCATCCATTTGAGGCCTGTTGAATTCAGAGCCCTGGCTTGGGAGAAGTAGGAACTTTAATTAATCATGGGAAGCACTACTATGAACTGGTTAGATGAATTATAGGTCAGAGGAGTGGAAATCTTTAATGTAATAACAAAACCCAGCTGTGAAGCATAGCATTGAGGAGAAACTATTGGACCACTCCTTGATTCTGAAATAGACAAAGAATACAGTGCGTTGTCTTCTTGTCTGTTTTCTGCAAATAAAAAAAAAATCCATGATGTTACAGATGTAATTTTGTTGAAATGAAACCTTTTTACTTTGTATTAAGAATTTCATTATGCTTTACTAAGTCTACATAATTAGAAAAGTCTGCACTGCTAAGAGTAAGATCTCTCTCACTGCATCTTGTTGAAATCTGGCCATCAAGTTAGCTTTTGGATAAGAAATGTAATGGGAAGTCTCGTCTCCCAAGAAAAGGAGCAACTTAATTCCACAAAATTCCACACAGTACCGTGGCTATACTGATGCATCATCAAATGAATAAAGAAATGATATAATTTGATCATCCCAACCACACAGCAAATTAATAAAGCCATTTGTCACATTGCAGGGGCCATGAGCCTTGCATGTGAAGCTAAAGGATTTCTTCAAGGTGTGGAGGGACTCCATCTGGACTTCCCTGGATAGTTTCTGTTTACCAGTGGGAACAGATGCTCTCCCACCTGGCTGTGTCGCCCCCCCCCCCCCACTGTGCAGTGTATCAGACTTTGTGAGATAAGAGAGAAAGAGGAAGAGAGCATCTGTGAATGCTTTATCTCTTTGAAAGCTTTAAGCAGTTGCTTTATAGATGGGAATAAAAAACAATTTAAAACAATTTTTAAGAGAAAGTTATGTTAATTATATGTAATTGTGATATATATATATATATATATATATATATATACACACACACACACACACACACACACACACATATATATATATATATATATATATATATATATGTGTGTGTGTGTGTGTGTGTGTGTGTGTGATACACCGTGCTTTGGGGTAGTCATGAAGTCATGATTGAATTACACTTACACAAGAAAGGAACTGAAGAAAGGGATTTCTTACACCTCTCACAACAGGTTTTGTAGATTGCGGTTGGTTGGCTATTACTGTAAATTAGCTTTCAGCTGAAACAACACAGTACCCAGTAGCATTGTCCAAGGGACTGACCTAATGGTCAATAGTGGAAATCTGAGATCCTGACCTAGTAATTACCATAGCTGCAGTTCTATGATGTACATCATTCAACAAATGTACAGTGTAAGCCTCTGCATTAATGGACTCTGCTTAATGAGATCTGTAAAATGACCATGTAGACAAGATGTCTTGCCATGTTAATTTTTAATGTTATACAAAAACTGAACGACAAAGACAGAGGAAGGGTAAAAGGGAAGTTTTGATCTGATCCTGGCTTCAATGGCTAATGACTCAAACTGTATCCTTGTCCGTATGTGTTTTAGGCAAACATTACTTCCTTTGTGGATCTTTATTTTTCATAGTGAATCCATAAAGGAAATGTTTGAGACCAAAGTAAGCAATGTCAAGACACAATAAATAAGCTACAGCCATTCACTTTTTATAATAAAAAATTACTACCAAAAAAAAAAAAAACCCATTGGTGGATAACATCTTAAGATATTATATTATTTTATTACTTTTGCATTGTCAGAGAACAAAGGAAACAATATCTGAGGCACTTGGGTGTAAAGGGCATTTCTTGCAGGGGCGCTATGCTGAGAGAATCTGATTCAGTGCAATAGATGAGTCTATGATGGTTTTAGGCATTTTCTCTATGACTTTCAATGATATATCCTCTGCTGTACCTCAGATGTTCCCAGAGAAATGAGGGACCATACAATGCCTGTATGCGTGCGTGAGTGTGTGGGGAGGGGGGTGGGGGTGGGGGTGGGGGTGGGTATGTCTCTGAGTGTGTGATTGTGTTTTCTTTTATTTGAAAACTGTCAGCTGCAGGTTATTTTTTTTTTTTTGTTTAAAGTTTTAAAAAATCATGTTTCAAAGTGGCTTCTGAAAGAGAGGTGCAAGTCATTGTTTACCTTCTGTCCCGATTCTTGTCTTATCACAGAGCTCCCTGGTCTTCAAGACTTGAACATTTCTCATTGTGAAAATATCCACTGCGGAGAATTTAATTTCGGAGATCCTGAAAGAGAGCCTTTCACTCTCTTCTCCTGATGGATGAGTCTGAAAGCTCAGAAGGCAAGAACATCTCATATGTTCACAGCTCGGAGATTCAGATGAGGATGCCCTTAATTGATTGAGCTTGTATTTTTAATAAATTGTGTAATGGACAGGGAATCCTCTTCCAAAACCTTTACTACTTTCAACATTTCTGAAAAATTACCTCCTGTACCCTCCAGAAATCTACCAGACATTTTATAAATCTTTTTAAGATGTCTGAATGTGGTACATCACCCAAATTCATCAGCACTAAAACTCAGGTGTAAATGCAAAGTTTTACAAGGTTCAGTTGGAATTATGTCTTCACAAAGTGAAATAAATAAAATATAGGGGAAGAAAAATCAATGACAATGTTTCTCTTATGAACATGATGATCAAGTGAAGTCAATAATAAGTCTAAAGTTCCACTTTAAAGTTAAATTGACTTTAAATAGACCTACAACTTTAGTTTGCCTTGGGAACTAAAGGAACAGTAAGTCAATATGAACTCCTTGTTCCACTCGGTGTTTGTTTGGTCTTTATAATAGTTTCAATTCATAGTCTTCACATGCTGTTCTGTTTTTGCTGTCCATTATGTTTGTGGTGTTCTCAGTTCAGCATGAGCTTGCGGCTTTCATCTCATCCAGAGATAACAGGAATATCCGTCACTGAATCATCCCGCTATTAGTCTCTTCATATTAGCTCTGGCCCATCTCCCTTCCACTGAGATGATAATGTTACAAAGGCAATAAACAACAGGCCTCAAAGTGAATGCATGTTTTCATGGAGCTTTCCTTAGTCAAGGCAAACTTAAAAAGCACATCTGATGAGAGATGTGATAATCTCTTATTAGTAAAGCCCAGTAGGAGGGTGGAGTTCAACTTTGAGTTGAATAGCTCTATCTTTTACGACAAAGAGTTCACTACTCTACTCATCAGAGATTTAAATAAGAAAATGCTGATTATACGTTGACTTGTTTTTAGTAGACAAACAAATCTGTCTTTTAACTAATGCAATGCATAGATATTAGTGGGTAGGGCAGTGGTTCACATGGTTTCAGCAGTCGTCTGATTCATGGATTCTGCTTAAATTTTCTTGTTTTGCTTCTTACTTTTCTGTTTGCTATTTGCATGGATTCTAAGTGCTCTGAAAGGAGATTTTGTACAGCAAGTAGATACTGCAAAGTTTTTTTCTAAAAGCATCTATGTAATGGCGTTAGATTGTAGACAGAGAAATATTGTGGTGTGGGTGATTGTCAGCACTGCTCTGAGAGAAAAAAAACAAAAAAAACAACAACAATCAGCTCAAATTGTACGCAGGTGCCTCAGCAGCACTTTGTGGTTTTATCCAGCAGTCATAGCAGTTCATACATAATAAAGGTAACCATAATGAAATTCATGAGCCTTGTTGCATCATTTTTGGTGGAGTAGCATGTTTAACTATATACTAATCACAGCAGTGTTGAGTGTTAAGTGTTTGACTGAAGTTGTGTGTGGGCTCTGTAGTGTGGCGGAGGTAAGAATTGTGAGTAAATCAGAAATAATGTATTGTAAAGCGCAGAATTTTAACTTATACCCAGAATCATGTAGTGTGGATCAATTGTGCGGCATAGATAGTTCAGAAAGGATGGCCATAATGGTGTTGTGTGTGGTGATCTCAAAAGGATTGAAGAACAATACGAGACACTAAAGAAAAAACAGAATTGTTGAGGCAGAGCTGCAGCTATTAAGACCAAGCCCAAACTGAAACATTTATTTCCTTTAAAGGAAGGCAATCAATCTGTAATTATGTGACACTCATGACTTTTAAGGTGTCCCAGTAGCCCAGTTTAGCTATTATCTCTTTTGTACATATCAATAATAATTAACAGCTCTGACTTTTAGCATTATTGATCATTTTGGCCTTAGAATCTAAGTGCATGTCAACCTTAAATACTGACATATTTTGTTTCCCTAAAAATTAATCTCCGTTCACATCTTTACTTTGTGTATGAAGATTTTCTGGATGGTATTAATTTACACGTTAAGTTATTTGTTAAAAACCTGTTATGTGGTCAGGGGCATTTTGTTGTTGTTGGTGGTGGTGGTGTTATTTGTTTGTAGGAGAACTGTACATATTTCAACCAAAATTCAACATTCTGAACTCAATACAAGCACACCACATCTCCTAACACAACAACCTTTTCTTAACTTTTACCACTGGTTTAACACAAAGGTATACTTTGACATGAGCTGTTAATAGGTAGGCATCGACACAGGGGTATTTTATCCTTCCATCATTTAGAGACGTTCTGTGAAAGAGGGTTTTTTTTTTTTCTTTTTTTCATAAAGCACCGTCAGAAAGGTTGTAGCAAAGGCAGCTGTAAATCAAATAGTCATTAAGAGTCTGAGAAAATTTTACCCCTCCAATTCAATTGCTTTGGCAGAGAGCGGGGTGAAAAAAGAGAGGATCGTCTTATTCATGAGTATGACAATATTCCCCTGTCTAATTTTAAATGAATGAACCCATGAATAAATGAAGATTCCTCAATACAATATCATGATACGGTCTGGAAATGCCATTAATTAGCTCTGAGGTCAAATGAAAGGAACAAGGTCGATAAGAGGGTCTCTTGAAGACAAATTCTGTCAAAATGCCGTGTTTCAAGTATAACGCCAGCATTAAATTGAAAGGATTTACATGTTCACATTATTTACCACAGTTCACAGGCTTAATCAAACTACAGAAAATAAATTAAGTCAAATGTTATCAAGGATGATTTTATACAAGTAGAAGTGAGAGGATGTAAGTTTCTCTCTCTATTGTCACTCATTGTCATTTACATCCAACTAATGCCTAATGTATGAGGAAACTATTAGAAATCCACAGCACTGTCATTACTATAACTCTCATCTTTGCTGTGTAACAGAACACAAAGTAACTCAAATTCTATGTAAGCACATGGGCCACAAGCACAGATTTGATTGTTAAAAGAAAATGTATAAGTGCTGTTTACGAAATATCTCATTTCTATCAATATTTTCTTAAACAGCATTAGCTGTTAGGTAAGAACAAATTTTGTCTTTTTTTTTTTCTTTCTTTTTCTTTCAGTCAAGCATGGTCCTATATGCACAAGACATGTTTTTCTTTTTACATGTTATTATAACAAGCTATTTACATCATGTTTTTTTTTCTTTCTATTTTTTTCTATTTGTTGTTTAGAATGAAGAGCTAGCAGAGGATGCTGTGTATTATCTAATGAGGACTCATATCATCAGGATAACATTAAGACTGAGGCTAGATTAACAGGCTGTGTGTCCCACGTGTGAACACTTACTCTAGCTGAAGCAAATGATCTGTTGCAGTCGATTTATTTTTGTGTGTAAATGCTTTTCTCTCTGAAATTGTTTATACTGACAAATATTATTTATTCAGAAAATGTTTTGTTTGTTTGTTTGGTTCATTGGCTAATTGGTGGGTTGGTTTTGGTTTGTTTAAAAACATTTGAGTGCACTCCTTCTAATGATCTTTCCAATGCAATGATCCATGTCCAATAATTGTGGAGTGTCCCCCACCACAACCTTCCTCTTCCTTCCTCCCCTGCCTTTTTCTTTTTGTTGTTGTTGTTGTTGTTGCTTTTGGGCATTTTGTTCTTGGAACAGGCATACCAAACTACATATTTCCGAAAATGATATTTTTTTCTTTATTTACTTCAGGCAGCAATACTTCTGTCTCAAAAGACAAAAGATTTTCTCTGCTTTCAGAGTAAATACATGTTTTTTGTCTGGTTATTGTTTCTTGTGCTGGCATTTTGTCTCACTATGTGCCTTTTCCTTATATCTGTGGCCTTCACTATTAAATTAATAGGATCTTCTACCCCTCTGGCAGCAAGAAGCAACACAGAATGATGGGTTAATTGAAATATATGGTTCACTGTTTGAGTCTTCCTAGAGATTTCTAAATGATTATAAAATACGGGCAGTGATGCAATATTTCTTTGTTTTTATTTTTGTTCTGTTTGTTTTTTTTGGTTTGTCTGTTTGTTTTCCATACTAAAGGTGTATCTCAGTTGTGGTTATGAGTGATTTTGAGTTTTGCCTTGCAATATAAAAAAGTTCATCTGAATTTTTGAGTAGGTCCTTAAAGTGAGTTTTTGTTTTGTCATGCTAGGGTGTAAAGAATAGCGTTCTGCTGTTGGTGATAATTAGACTATGCCAAATGGAGAGAGTAGGGACACAGAGATTTAGTGATTGACAAACAATGCCTCAGCAGCAGCTAAAATGCTGAAGTGTTTTAGCAATGACTTGCTGTAACACTGAAATGATCAATGAGGAAGTCAAAGAGGGATAGTAGAGAATTGTTAGGAGAATTGTTAGGCTGGGGTCCACACAGGAATGATGCTAGCATCCAGATCCAGCAAATGAATATTGATAACTAACCAACAATCCTGAGAGACTGACGCCCATATCTTACAGGAGTAGACATGAGAGCATACTGTGTGTGCGAGTACATCATATGCTACTTCAAACCTAATCTTTACTTTTGAAAATCAATCATGAACTCATATATTTCACTGAAGTGAGGGTTCTTAAGAAGATCTCTCTATCACAGTTGAGGGGCTCAGACACTAGATTGGTTTCTATTCTGAGTAGACTGGCGGAGATACATGAAGACACTGAATGCTGTTACTTTAGAAACACATGTCTGAATTCTATCATTCCCCCTTTATGTCACATTCTACCTTTCTTTCTCTTTCTCTCCCTTTTCATATTCAAACCAATTTCATTTGACTGCAGCTGCTCAGGCTCACATGGGATTAACTTTGTACATACCTGTCATTTTCCAACATCAAACTAGTCAAATGTTCTCAAACTGACATTAAATCACCCTCAAACAATTTTTATTGCTAACTTATGTATTTTGGGGGGAAAAATACCTAAGTAATAGGTATTTGAGAAAATCACCTGAGAATGCATGTGCTACTGAGAGAAGAGTGATCATTTGAATGCTGACATTTAGACTGCATATCTAGCACAGGGAAACTTAAGCACCCTGTCTCAGATTTTTTTTTTTTCAGTATTTACAAAACTTATATACATACCAGTGGTGCTGGAGAACAAATGCACTGTTTTTAAAGTTTAATACTGTAGGATATAGAAACTGCTTAGAGTGAATTTGTTAAATATTGAATTATATTGGGTAATGGAATTTTGATTAATTAAATGTCATCTTTAACAAAAAGAAGAACTATGACTCAGAGTATGAGAAGGATGTGGTTTCTGGATTCAAAAGATGGACAGATGTGACAAAAAGCTTATCTTCACATGCATTTATTCATTCAGCTTTACATTCACATTTATTCATTTACCAGACACACTTATTCCAGTCCTAATAACCAGTAGAGATTTGCCAGGGGTACTGGAGAATGAGAGGGAAAGCAACATAATCTATCAATTATCACAGAAAGAAAACCTTAACAGCATTTTCTTCTCTCTCTCTCTCTCTCTCTCTCTCTCTCTCCTTCTCTCTGTCTATGTATGTGTGTGTGTGTGTGTGTGTGTGCGTGCCTGCGTGCATGTGCATGTGTTCTGGCTATAGATGCTTACAAAATTAAATGAATATTAATCACTTAAAATCAAGGGTTTGTTTAATGATTCAAACAGGTAAGAAGTCGTTTTTTTTAAGTCTGATTGCTCATTTGGATTCATTCATTTAGATAATTACTATGCCACAGCAGGTGCAAGAAAAGTTGAAAACAGTTTTCAAGCATAAATCTAACAACAGACAGCTCTTCACTTTTATTCATTTAGTTGATACTTTCATCCAGAAAGACTTAATTACATGAACTAAGAGATATGGTAAATGTGCTTGCGGTGCTAATGCTGCTGCAGTTTGCTGGCAAAATTGGAAAACTCAATAAGGAAAATGAGATATAGCAGCACTGACACTTTAAAGGACACCGAGTTCACAGATTCAGATACTGTATGTAAGAAAACAGTAGTGAGGGCTACCAGGGCAAATTTTGATCTCAGTTTGATTTATTGTAATGAACTACACTAATACAGCACAGAAAAGGGGTAAAAAAAAAATTGTGAAAGGTTCAAAATAGGAAAAAAAAAATGGTAAAAGCTTTGCAGATTGGGAACTTGAATCTATGCACTCAGAACATGTCCAAAATAAATGCTAATTTACCTCAGTTCTTTCTGACATCTGTATCAATCTTCCCTTTTTTCCCCCCTTTCATGTCATCACATTGCCTTCAAGCTTCCATCTTTGTGTATTTTCAAATTACATTTGTCTGTGATCTTTTTGATGATCTGAAGTTAAAAGAGGGTTTTTTTTTTTTTTTAGTCTTTAAACTTTTCTTTAAGAAGTTTGCAGGGATCTGGTGCCCAAGTGTAGCTTTATTCCTTTTCATCTTTGCATTGGTTGTTCATGGCCTTTGTGCTTTGCTTCATTCTCCTTCAAGGTCAAAAGTCTGTTTTGATTAAGAGGTATCCTGCTGGAAGGAGTAATTGAATATGCCCTAATGTATGAGATGATTTCCACAAGTTCGTACCAGTAAGACACCAATGCCAGTGCCTGTGCTAGTGATAGTGCAGGTTTCTTCCTGTCTATATACTGAGAGATATGAAAAGCATGCCGTTGCATCGCATCTGCAACCTTGACCGGTGATTACAGAATTATACTGGAGATGCTTGATATTTAATGAGATGATCAAATGAAATAAGTGATAAAAGACATTTTTATTGGCTTTGAAAGCTCTTCTGTGATAACACAATAGGTTTGTTAAACAATACACAGCAAAAAGATTTTTCATGAAAGGAGGCATATCTCCCATGGCTGAGATCAGAGCCATATGAAGGACTCATGGAGGATAACAATTACAATACAGATTTAAGACTCAAAGATCAGTAAATCCTTTACGCGGTTGTCATTGTTGCACTTTGATATATGCAGAGAAAACACAGTGAATTTCATTGCAAAGTCGATATCAAAAAAAAAAAAAAGTTATAGATCTACAATGATGCCTTGAAAAGAGTCTTTTATGTGTTTTGTCCACTCTCAACATAAATTTCCACCCAAAATGCATTCTATGCTACATCTTGCTTAAGGGTAATGAGTCATAATGTTATCATCTCATTATATTCATTATTTATAACTATGAGGACTGTGGATATGCCTGATTTTAAGAAGTTTAAAAATTCGTATGTAAACACTTCAGGCTACGCAACAATTTTCTGACTAGCCTTGTTTTTTGGCAGCACCCTTTAGATTAAAAACAGTTTGTTGGGATAATTTTATCTGGCTAAATTTAATTCATCTGTTAATTGTCAGTATCTCTGCTCCCATTCTGATGAACAACAACACAGCATTTTTCCTAATGAACAAAAATTATACAAAACTACACAGCTCTGCATCTTTAAAACTCCTAAGCGAGGCAGATGTGTCAGTTATGCTTAGTTAATAGATTCAGTATGAAAAACACTGACCCACAGAGAGTTTCTGTTGTCACTTTGACAAGATAATCTCTTTTTGGAGGAGAAGCTGTTCCCTGTCACCAAGTGGGCACACTTGGGTGAATGTGATTGTAGGGCGGCAGCTGCCAGATCTAAAAATAGATCCAGCCTGCTTGTGAATATGAATATGGGATTTCCACATATCCACCTCTTCCCACATAACAATTAATCAAGCAGCACAGAGCTGAAGTTGAATGCAGTTTTCCTATCCCTCCTGAATCAAAATGCTTTCCTTAATTGTCAGGAAATTTCCTGCTGAAAAATGAGCACAGTCTCCATACAGACCATTTCATTAGGCTTTGAGACAGAGCAAAGAGCATCTTCTATATCTGGCATTAAAGTGAGGTATTAAAAAATTTACACCTGACAGCTTGCTGAAGAAGGCTCACCCATCTAGTGTGAACAGAGCACTCTAGTCAGCTGTACAGACTGAAAATCTACCCATGATGCAGAAATGTTAGTCCTCATTTATGTTGTGTAACTGACCTATGCACACAACCAGATATCCTTTAATAGACTCAGAGACGCTATGATTGTGTGTGTGTGTGTGTGTGTGTGTGTGTGTGTGTGTGTGTAATAGGATTTGGTGGTTTTTTGCTGTTTGTGGAGGTAGCAACCTTAAGTTTTACTAGCCATGATCTTTTCTCTGGAATTGTGTTGTCAGCACACTTGAGTCAAATAAGAAACAAGAATGAGCTAACTCCTCCGCAGAAGGTATAACTTATTCAGCTCACTCGATTTTACTCCCACCTATTTCAGAATGACATTAAACATGGTAAAGTGTTGTTTGCTCTGAACAACATATATCGCAACGTTGGATTTTTGGATGCACAATGAGAAGTTGAACAGTATGTAGACCTTATGGTTCTAGGCAGTAGAAGGAAAATAAAACTCAGAACTGCTCAAAAATCTCTGAGCTGTAGTATAGTTCATACCATGACAAACAGAAAAAAAATCTGACATTCATTTGAAGGTACACAGCACTTTCACAAGCATAACTTATGACAGTGTAGTAAATGATCAAAATGTCATTGTGCCTATGACAATGAACAGAAAGGTGTCCAGCACAGCTGTGTGAACCAATGAAATACAAAGGTCTATGCAAAACTACTGTAACGTCAAGTAGGTTTCATAACTGATGCATTGTATTCTCTAACTGTATTGTCTAAGCGTTTTGTCCTAGACAGAAATGGAGCAATGACCTTTTTGAACATTTAACATCTGTGTTGAGATGTTCTTTTGTTAAAAGAGTGAAGAGGCAATAAATAGATAAATAAAAGGCATCATGAAATTATAATATATGTATAATGAGATAATAAAGCCCCAAATTGAAAAAATAATGAGACAGTAAAGTTGCAAACCTTTAAACATGTCTGTAGTATCATCAAAATAATTTGGTATGTGCATGTTAGTCATTCTAATGACAGTTACAAACAAGAAGACAAAAAAAAAAAAAAAGAAGAGCGAGAAAAAAACACTAAATATCTATATCTTATCTTATCTATATCTTATCTTATCTATATCTTATCTTATATCCTATATCTGTTAATCTTCAGACCTTTCTTTCTTTCTTTCTTTCTTTCTTTCTTTCTTTCTTTCTTTCTTTCTTTCTTTCTTTCTTTCTTCCTTCCTTTCTTTCTTTCTTTCTTTCTTTCTTTCTTTCTTTCTTTCTTTTCTACACAGGAATTTCACTACAGTTCTGTCTCAATCTCTCACACTCTCTGCTTTAATTTGCTCTGACACTTGGGCTAATGGGATGGTGTGGACGTCTTGCACATCTAGGTGATCTGCCTTTCCTGTGTCAAAAAACCTGAGGGCAGCGCCCTGGCAGGCTGGTCTCTTTAATCACATTTTAAGACCAGGATCTAGAAATCATTTGTTTTTCAGCTGTAAATACCACTTTTGAAATTTTAAAAACAGTTTTAAACAAGTTTGAAATTATTGTGTAATGTCTCGAATAAGCATGTTTGAATTTCCCATTTTTTTCTATGATGCAGTTAAACAGCAAAATTCTGACTGCTCATTTCAACAATGTTCAAGAATGGAAAAAGACATTTGTTCATTTTGTAAGTGAAAAATTCCAGTTGGTTTTCCAGTCTCTGTTTAGTTGCATGAACTAATAAAAATGTGTGTTTATTTAAATTTGAAAACCTTTATTAAAGTGTGCTTACATCAATATCTGGTTGCATTATGCTTCCTCATATATCTGATGTGAAAACACAGAGGTATTAGAGACCCTCAGTACAGTACAAACTGTATAAAGAGCTTTCGAACATAAACTGGGATACACAATAAACGTGTATTTTCACACTGGCTTGAATAACAACAACCAGAATGACTCTTGATCATATGATTATTATTTTTTCCCTTTCTCTGTGCATTGTCTAATACGGCACAGTACTCTATACGTTTTACAGTATTATGCCTCCAGTTACAATGGAAGCATATTTCTTAAATAGCCATTTGTTTAAGATTCTTCTATATTTTGCTTGAGCAGTACACAGCTGTGATCAGTCCCATACACAGGGCTAGCCACACAGTACAAAATGACAATGGGCAAATGCTCTCATGCCGTCACTATATTAGTAAGAATTTTTACTTATGTAACTTGTGTAGTTTTTGACTGTATAACTATGGGCTGCTGCTGCTCTTAAGGTGTGCAACTGGCGAAGAGAAAGCTAGAGAGTCCAGTATCCCAAAAAAACTTTGCAGACAACTTTGTGTAGACAACCTCACAACTTTGGACACTATCCCTCACCCAGAAACAAAGGTTTTTTTGATTGTTTGTTTGTTTGTTTAATTAATTTTTGTGTCCTTATGGAAATCATACGGTGAATCATTTCAAATGAAATGATTCACCCTATGAAAGTGCTGACATTTCTCAATCCAACCATAGTGTGCTGAAACAATGTACAACACAGTGTACTGTCATGTTTAGGTCTGATAGCACTAATTATATTTCACTGTTGCTCTTTTGTATCATCTGAGCTTTGTTCACTAGGTGTATTGTTTTATTGCAGTAAAACAGGCTCTGTGGAGTGTTCCTAAAAACGCTATAGAGACGGACACAAGACAGTGATTGTGAGGAAAAGTTTATGAGTCAGCTCACATGTGCTGGCAAGAAGAGAGAAAAAGGAAGTAAATAATCCTAATGGCACTGCCCTGTGTCTCTAGAGTATTTCTGTTTTGCAATTCTGAGCTGCCTTTTCCTGTAGTTTGCCCCTGCCATACACAGAAAACTATGGGTGCTGTAAAGGAACTGTCTGGCTACCCCCCTGCTGACTTCTTCAGAGGGATCACATCTAGGGTTTTGCCCTTGCCTACAGCATTCATTCACCAGGTTTTCTCATCTTGGTTTTCCTCAGTTCATTGGCCCCCACCCAAGGAACTGTCAGCTCTGCAGCTTTGGCTTCAGATGCTTAGACGTCTTAAAGTGGCAGCATAGTGTCAGATTCTCTTGAAGCCTCTGTAATGGTCTTGCAGAGCATGAACTAGGAATTTTGAATTGGTACTCTTGATCACCTGTCCAGCTGCCACTTTTATTGTTGCTGGATGTCGTGGTATATCTGTTCTCTAGACAAAAAAGATGTTGACAGAATTTTTGAATGTTGTTCACAGTGGTCGTCAATCTACAGTGAAGGTGCATAATCAAGCAACTCTCCTCTAGAGCTTTACAACAACAGTTGTGAATGGAAGAAAAAAGTGCTTCCCCTCTCTTCTCTTAGATAGGTCACCAAGGGGTTGTCCAAGATTGGGAATTTTTGTTGGCATCATTTATAAAGATGTTCACAACAGGCCTAATCAACACAGACGCAGCCTATTTGTTGCTATTATCACAATGAGAATGATTTCAGCCTAGGACATCCATCGGCATCACGCTGCACTGGGTCAAAGCGCTGCCGGTAATTCCAGCAAACCAGCTTCGGTTTTTCTCGGACACATACAACCAGTACTGTTACAGCAATCAGTCACACAACATGACCCCACATCAAGCACAAATAGCTCTACAGGGAGAGAGCCAGGTGGTTCCTGCTCCATTTTAAAACTCAAAGGTTACTTGTAGGGGAGCAGTGACAGCAGGATTACAATAGATATAATCATTTCATTTGTGTGCAGATTGAGATGGATTCATACTGAGGTCTCTCAATTATCCTCTTCATCCCATGCTGGAAACTTTATGTGTTTGTGGAGATGTGCAGTGTGGGAAGCACTGACTTTATATTTCGTTATTGCTGGCTTGTGGTTCTCGGGAAGTACAATTGCTTTTTTGTTTTGTTTTTCATCTTCGTTTTTTTTCTTTTTAATTAAGCCATTTGTTCAACAAAAAATAACATTGATAACCGCCATAGATTACACTGTGAATTTACTGGATACTCATAATGTTGTGTGACTATACATTCATACTTTCCCCAATAACACCTGCAATTACAATATAATTAAATTACAGTTTTACTATTTTTATTGTATATCACATTTTAATACAGATGAACTAGATCTTTTCCAGATTTATTGTGTTTTATAACTTGCAAGGTCCCAGCCTTTCAAAAACGCTCCAGTTATGATGATGTCAGGAAGGCACATCAGTGATGGCTGTCATAGCCCTTCCCACTCAATTCAAGGCCAGTATTCAGCAGCAGTGGCAACCAGACACGCACTTTTAAGTAACAGGAGGAACTTCTAAAAAGTATTGCAAGGAAGCACAAAAGTATAAGACACCAAAAGCACTTGTACAAAAAAATACATAAATGTTTAAAACAATATCTTCCAGTAGTTTTTAGTTCCATTACCTGGTTATACGATACCCAGAGAACAGAATAAGTGAGTTATAAAAAATGAAAAAAACCTAAGGAACTAAATAATATCAAATGTCTCCTAAGTTTAGAAATAAATCCTCCCATGCCTGTGATTTAGGGGAAGTCTAGACACCTTGATACTGCAGTCTAATTTCAATGAGTGTTGCACAATGTTTGTGTTTCAAAGGAAAAGGCCACAGTTCTTTAACAGTAGGAGCAGGATAGGCACAATCTCTTTCTTTCTTTCTTTCTTTCTTTCTTTCTTTCTTTCTTTCTTTCTTTCTTTCTTTCTTTCATTTGGTCAGCTTTCTTTAATGTATAATATTTCAGTAGCACCACAGTGTTCCATTCTTGTATTCATGCTTTGAGTTCATAGATTACACTTAAGGTTAAATGCAGAAGGAACACAAATGTGTCATTTCTCTTCTTTTTTTTCCCCCCCGTTAAATAGTTTAAAGGTCATCACAAGGCTTTATTACATACATTTGTTACATAAATTAATCACTTCAAAGATAGTTTCCTTGCATTCCTGGTACAGTTGCATGGGTTAGCTATGGCACACAGCATTGATGATGGTCATTCCACATAAGCCACTTACTCCATTCTTAACAATTAAGCTGCTAAATGACCACTCTTCAGTGCACAAGATGATAAAAATACACCTGTGCAGCCAGTGAAATCAGTGCATAAGAATGCTATTGCACTAACCTACACTGTAAAATGTGATTAGTTAACTTTACTTAAAAAAATTTGGAAGCCCATTGCCTTAGGAAAACCAAGTAAATTAACTTGTTACGGATAAGTTATGCAGAATTGAAAAATATTTTTTGGGAATACTTGATAAAGTTGAGTATTACAAGTTCTCAGTTTATGTAACAATGGAAAATATGTTGTGGTCACTGATTTTTGTCAGTTGAACTAACTTGCATTGCTTAAGTTAAAAACACCAGAGAAAGAGTACAAGACCCAAAATCTAACTCTGAAATAGATCGTCATCATCACTCAGCCCACTTTACCGTCAACCCAGGAGAGAGTGCTAGCTATCTCACGTCAATCATGAACATGAGCCTAGCCTAGCTTCACTTAACGGAACTCATTCTGGTAATATCATATTAACAAGAGATTCTAATTTACAGGTGTTCAGTCAGTACCTCACAGATGGTAACGTCGCACCTTTTGCTTGTCAGTCAAACACTGCACCAAATGCAGAGCACTTGTAAAGAAGACTGTAGTGACTGTTCTCTTTTTTAAAAACTTTTTTAAAAAAGTGTGGGTGCCCCACAATTCACCACGGTGCTGATGTTGTACATCAGACCTCCAAAATTCATGTTACTTAATCCAAAAACAATTAATCAAAAGTTTTTAATTGACATAACTCAAAACTAGATACATGTTCTGACAACTCAAAATTTTTAAGTCAGTAGAACTTATAAAGTCATTTTAAATCTATACAACTTAATAGAATTAAGTTATTTGAAAATTTGAGTTTACAGTGTGCTTGAATATACATACAGTATGTAGTTATATATGTGTCATAAGAAAAGGAACTACTAAATTTGTACTGTTTTATCAGCAGGCCTGTGCCTGTTTGTCATCTGACAAACAAACGATGCTGCCAAATACCATCCATTTCAGGAGATGGACCTAACTTCAGTTCTTGAGAGAAAACTGTTAAAGTAGCTGCCCTGATTTTTGTGGCAGGGAAAGATTCATTTATCATGCCCAGACTGCGTGTCAGACCAAAATACCCTATCACTCCTGTCATGTTTCTGTCCTCTCTTGTATTATGTGCTGCAGCCTTGCCCTGAGCTCTGTGTGTTTTAAGACCCGTGAATTTGACTAAATACCTGTGCTTTCTGCAGTTACTTCCACTTCAGAGAGGCAGTGGCACACTCATAAATGTTGTGTAGAGTACAATTAGGCCGACAACACTGCAAAAATAACCCACATGTCAAAAACTCATATGTGTTCACTATAAGCCGGGGTGTAATTGCAAGAGTACCCGCAAAAAGTCCATTTTATCTTTGCTTCCGGGAGCTGTCAGTGTAACTCAGCTCTCAAGACTGGAGAAAAAAACAGCATGTGTATATTAGAGAGTACAGTATTTCACTGGGCAGTAATCTTTCCAAAACTGAATTTTACCTGACAATATGTTGCATTCGACATAAGAGGGAGCTAACCTTATAATTTTGGTTTGGCTTCTGCTGACAGATTAGTTTCTTTGTGGCTCTAGCATTCCTTTTGTATTGTTTTAATGGAATTTCACAGTGTTGAAGAGAGGTGCTAGCCCAGAGAGTGCGTGGATAGTGTCTCTAAGTCACAGAGTTTTACAGCTTAATAATTGATAACTATATTGACCACGCCACCTTGGGACCCAAGGAAATATTCAGCCTTTCACTTTTTATAGTTAGTCAAGTCACAAAGCTTTGCTATATCAAGAAACCCAAGGTGTGTTTCCAGTGACAAACAGGGTTTTATTGAATGTAACAAAAAATAATGCTGGTAAAGTGGTAAAACAATATAAAAAAGTAAAATGGCTACAGGAAAACTAGTAGAGGTTTAGAATGGGTTCTCAGGAGGAATTATTAAAGAAGAGAGTTTTTTTATTACAAAAGATTAAAAGTTAGAGTCTACCACACAATTACTGCACGGTAAGGATTGAAGTTAATCAGCTGAAAACTATTGACCACCATCATGCAGGAAAAAGGGAGAAACTGTGGAGCAGGGTTGAGACTTAACTTAGGGAGGCAGAATATCTGGTGTGTGCTTTGGGTTTTGGCCTATCATGTGTACACACATGGCAAACATGAGATGGAAAACACTGCAGCTGATTTAAAAACCAGTGTTCAGTAGATGACACTACAGTATGAATATTGCACAACAACAACCTCTGTATACAAATTTGGGAAAAGCATTAAACAGAGATCTGACACATACCTATTTAGCCTTTGAATATCAGGTACTAAAAACGGGTGGGTACTTGACCCTAAAACATATACTCAGGTAACGTTGACCTGGACATTATGTATGCTATGGTGTCATGCTAATTATCCAAAGGCATGAACAAGGAAGAAGGTAACTAGCGGGGAAAAAATTGAACGGATTGACACCTGACTTTCTACGTAAGCATTTAAAATACTTACAAAAGCTACATCTCCATTTCCCCCTTTCTTCTCTTCACTGATAATAAAGAAATTATAGACTAAGAAAGAAAGAATAGGCAAAACAAGCTTAACCTCAGGGTTTAAGCAGAGAATGTGGTATGGAAACGTTACACTGCAAATAGCAATCTCTCTCTCAGACCGAGTCAGGATAAATACACCAGCCCAGAATGAATGTCAGTCCTCCCTCTTTCTTCTCCTCTCTCTCTCTCTCTCTCTCTCTCTCTTCTTCATAAACAACGGCTTATAATACATTGTAACACCTGTAGAATGGTTGAATTTTTATCCCTTGTGTTTCCAAGCAAAAATCTTTGATGTTAGGAGACTTGCAAGATTAGTTAGATGAGAACAAAAATCTAGATTAATCAGCAATTAATGGAAGATTTGAGGATTAATAAGTGCTATTATGCATGTTTGTGAAAACTGTTGGCTCCCCAGTACTTCAGAAAAGGTAGTAATATTTTAATTAAATGAGCAGGACATGTCGAAACCTCTCTCCTCTTTCTATCTATGATGCTAAATTCACAGAGCCTTTTCAGATCTATTCAAAGAGCGGAGGCGCTTCCAAAGAAAGTTCAATAAAAACTGCCTTAGTTTTAGGCTCTGTGCAACCTATATTTGTCTCTTATTTATCCAAGAATCAGACAGCATGAAAATCAAACCTCAGATAACACACTAGGAACTTGGTAAATCAGGCCATCCTCAATCGGCTTCAGGCTCTCTAGTCTGATGTAAAACTGATATCATTGGTAAAATTTGTATCATTAGATAGTCAGATATTCATCCTCATGGATATTCATTCTGTGAACAGTGTGAAGCAAATTATTAGTACAGGATGATGATGATGATGATGATGATGATGGTGGTGGTGGTGGAGAAGATAAAGAGGAAGAAGAAGAAGAAGAAAAAGAAGAAGAAGAAGAAGAAGGAAATTGTGATTATTATTATTATTATTATTATTATTATTATTATTATTAGTGGTAGTAGTAGTAGTAGTAACAATAGCAGCAGTAGTAGTAGTAGTAGTAGTAGTAGCAGCCTATATCTCTTTTTGCTTTTTGTCAGACCTGCTGAATGTAGAACACCGGTGAACCTGTCCTGTGGAACCACTATCATCTCTAAGAGGAACCAGAGGCCAGAGAGTGTATAAAGTCCACAAGTAGAGTAAATAAATTTTCATCAGGGACAAGAGGCATGAAAACTAGTTTACAGTTCACGTGAAAAGAAAAATAGGGCATTACATTCTGTGCTTAAACATTTTTTATTGTGAGGGTACAGTTTGGACAAGGGAATTGAAGGGTGGTGAAAAGAGGGAGCCTATTTGACAGCCAAGGGCTGTCATTTTGATCAAAAAAAGAAAAAAAATATATTGTGCCTACCCTGCTCTTACATTTAAAGAGCTGTTGCACTGTGGCCTTGTCCTTTGAAACACAGGCACTGTGCAACACTCATTGAATTAGACGGATATACTCAAGCGGCTAGACCTCCCTAAGTCACATGTGTGGGAGGATTTATAGCTAAGCTTAACAGGGATTTGAAATTATTTAGTTCCTCTGTTCTATACGTGATGCTTATGAGCTGCAAGGGAGGCAACCTATCTGCAGATTATTATTATTCTGACAATCTTTCAATCTTTCTTTTTTTTTTCTTTAAGAACCCAGCACTTTATCGCTGCATGTGTCGTATGAGATGTGTTTTTGCCCCCACACTTATCCAGCTGCTGAGCTGTAGAGACAAGTTGGCCCTGGAAGAGAGGGTTCATTACTCAACCATGGCGTGCTGGGTCTTAACACCGTGGAGGCAGATGAGTGCAAAATATCAAATTGCCTTCTTTGGTGCAAAAAAAAAAAAAAGCAGCGTTTACTGAGCTTCACACACTTCACCCCACCAGGTGCAAAACATTCTGAATCATTCTGTTCATGACATCCTCTCATTGCCGAGGTCACGTGTAAAAATAACCATGGCAGAATTACGTGAGATCTACAGAGACATTGTGAAGAGATAAGGGAGAGAAAAGCTTACAATACTTCTCATGTGTTCACTCTGTCAGTGATGAAGCAGTCTGTATGTAGTACAGGAAATCAATTATTAATAAATATCAGTTTGTTTTTTTTTTAATGTTGTTAAGAATCCTAAAAGTTTTGAAAGAAACAAGACATATAGATTGATAACAGACTATTTGTTCTCTCTGCTACGGATACAAGTGTTGACAAATTATTGACCACTAGCTTACACACAGAGATAAGGTTGAAAAGAACTGCTGTGTTGAGCATATTTTGTTTTGACAGCAGGTGATGAAGACTGTTCCCTACATTTGGAGAGATAAAAGAGTGACAACAGAGTACAACAAGCACAGGCTGATCCAGTACGAACCAAAAAGACAGCTAAAGAACATAAAGAACATACAAGCAAGTAAAAGTTCCATTCTCCTCAAGCTTGGTTCTGAGAATCCTTTTCTCTCCATGTTCCGTCGCTGAATTTGACAAAGGGTGAACTCAGTCCTCATGCTAAATACGAAACTCAGGCAATGGACTCTTCTTCGACATAGAAAATACAGCGGAATAATTTGGTAAGACACAAAGGATTTTTGACTGGCAAGTTTTAACTTAGGTCATGCACACTATCTTATTTCTGGCCAGATTAGTTTTGTGACTCCTCTACGACTGTTGTGAGAGAGGTGTTTCAAAACAGATATTCTGCTGGCAGAGTTTTTAGTTCATGACAAATCATTGCATTCTGCTGCTGACGAAAAACATCTTGATACTCTGTGTGTTGACAGTATCCAGCACAAAATACAAGTTAGTGTGACATTCACATTAATTATGTGCAATACAATATATTATAAAATTGTTTTCTCTGTAAAGAGTTGTCCTATGGATAATATAACTAACATTGCCTGTTTAATAGGGGTACAGCGATTCAGAGATTCGATTCAGTTCGGTGCGATGCGATACGATGCAATCTGATACAGTTCTTAACATTTGTTTAATGTAAACATTCATTTTCGTACCTTCTCATAAAATCCAAATGTCTTCCAAACTTTAGATTTTAGATTTGATGGTGCACTGTAAACCGTGTTGGCGTTGTCAGACATGTTGCTCTTGTTTTTACCTCCCAAGCAACGCTAACGTAACTCTCATAAAAGGTAAAGGGTTAACACGAGATGCTCTACAGATTTATTAGTGAATGAGAGACGGTCATTATTATTTTGAAAGTAACATGACTTGTAATGTTAGAACAGTGAGTCTCCCACAGCAGCTTAGTTTATACTAAAGTGGAATTAGCAGCAAAACTTCAGTTAACCAATTCATAACTTTAGAATCAGGACATCGACCAGTTCATGGTATATTTAAATCGATCCAGGGGTCTGCGGATCGATGTAGTTGCACCAGTTTCTGATTTGTATCGGTGAATCATTACACCCCTACTGTTTAACACTCTCATACATGTTGAATTGTTTACAGAGATATAAACTGACATTATCATTATTATTATTATTATTATTATTATTATTTTAATATCAACTTTTTTAAGTAAACTTTTAAGATTGCTGATTTTTATTTCAAAATGCAAAATAACACCCAAACCAAACCCATGGAGGGTTATTCATTTCCCCAGAAATACCTGTGTGCTGTCATGGGCCAGGAAAACCATCTCTGCCTTTACTATCTTCATCATGTGTTTCTGGTGAACATTTTCAAACATATTCACTTGTCACCTGTCATTTTGTCAAACTGACATGGTAACAATTCAACAGTTTTAAGGGCAAAGCATAGCGCTGCTTTATGAACATTCACACTTGCACTAAAAATAGCACAAAACTGAATAACTTGAAATAGAACACCTTCTTTTGGAGCTCATTTTCAGTACTACTCAATAAATTTTCACATTGTTAAACTGAAGCGTACTGATGCCTGTCACTGTACTGTTAAGACAAACATGTCTGGTTTTTCAGACAAACATTGAGGTTAGTTCGGGGGCCGGTTATAGTCCTGAACTATTCTCTGTATTATGTGCAATAGAGAGTCTCCATAAATTTAACTTAAGTCTCGGTTTAATTCATGATTATAAAACAAACTCTCTCAGGCCGTTGTTTTCTGGACATAGGTAAACCCTAGGCATGGCCTGTTAATGGGTAGTTGCAGCCATTGGTATCATAGCAGTGTTGATGTCTATTCTGCAATGAAATTTCTCTCTGGTCCCAGACTAAGCTTAATCTGTATGTTACAACACTTTGCATTATAATTTTTAGAGTCATATTTAAGTACACTAAACATCTTCATAACTCGAGGCATTAAATCTTTCAGCGTCTGAAAGAATAGCTCAGTTGTTTTGATTATCTCGGTGAGGGTGCTCTTTGAAGGGCATGTCACTCTCTGTTATTTGTTTCCTGATTATTTATTTTACAAATGTAAAGACTGATCTGTAGGTTATGAGAGTGCAACATCGGTGAGCTTGTATATGTCCAAGCAGTGTAGATTTGGTATGTTGGATTTCAAGTCTTTTATCTTCTGTATTGGTGTAAATACTGAAAATTCTCATGATGCATATCATGCCTGCACACTTTGTATGTGTAGGTCTAGTTTCACAGTGAAATTACAACCATTATAAACCCTGGCAGTTTGTAAATTAATGGGAAAATATACTTCATTGTTACCAGTATATCTTAAGCTAAATGTTTTGTGTTGTTAAGTCCCAAAAAACAGTTCATAGACTGTAAATTCTCATACCTCTGTTGGATATAGTCATGTTTAAAGAAAAAAAAGACAGATAAAGAGTAAAAAGGAAAAGTCTTACCTATTTATCTCAGTGGGAATTGTTGCACGAGAGGCTGAGCTGAGGGAACACATCAGTGGAAGAATAACTAGATGTTCTACAGCTTGAGGCAATTTGCATAAACACTAGCAATTAAGATGCTATTATATTATTAGCATTAGTGACAGATATGGTTAATTATCAGAACACGTGGCATATGCTTTATATCTGGTGCATTTTCTGTTCATTTTCAATTATTCAGAGGCTTACCAGTCAATAAATTTGAACATGTTACAATCAATGACGATTTTGTTTTGTCATGCTATGATCACAAGATGTTCAAGATATGTAAGTGTATTATAGTTTTGAAATATAATTTACCTAAGGACATTCCACACTTTATATTCCTGTGAACTGAGTGCCTGAAACTTGCTTTTGAGAAGTTGCTGGAAAATATGCACTCCTTGCAAGCAAAATCTGCCTCAGATTTAGTGATTACTCACAAAGTGGAATCTGCCACAGGCCTTGTATTATAAGAGTGAGTACTTTATGCACTTTTCACTCTATATACATCATCTGACACCCACGCACAGGTAGAGGATAATCAAGGAATCTCTAGTCCTTCATTTTTGCAGACAGAAAACGCATTAATCACTATCTGGAAGAGTTCATACTTTTGTTCTTCCTTCATCTTGTGATTAATTCTTCATCAGTTTAAGAACACCACTTTCTTCATACTTGAATGAGATTAAGAATTTTGCTCTCTCACAGTGTTGAGCAGAAGATTAAAAGCTATGAAGTGTAGAGGAAATGTATAAGTTTGGGAATGTAAATGTCAGATTGACCGTATGAATGAGGACAAAGAGCTTAGCAACAGAAGCACTCACATCTCATACCTGTGTAAGGTCGAATCTCAGTCTTGAGTTTGGGAAGTGAAATAACCCTTTGAAATTCAAATTGACTGTACAATGGGAGAAGACATGGTCATCAAAAGGAATCTGGTGTGTGTTTGTGTGAAAGGAATATAGTATGAGAAGAAAATCGGGTGGGGTTTTGCACATTGGAACTGAGATATTTGAACTGAACCATATACTTCAATGTCAAAAAGGAGAACCAAGGAAAAAAAAAAAAAAAAGCTTGATGAGGTATGACTGAAATGCTTGCGTGTAAATGCACGTGCGTGTACGTGCGTAAGTGTGTGTGTGCCAAGTCTTGTTTGTATTCTTTTCAACTGGCGTGATCCAAAACCTATAGTGTGCTCCTCCCTGAATATACATGTACATGGACTTGCTTATGCTATAAGTATTATAATGTTATGCAATGTCTGTCAATGTGTCAGTTATGCACTGCAGCTTTGTCATCTATTAAAAAATAATTTTTTGTTATACTTTTCTTCAGCTACTCAGCAAAATGAAAACACCGATAGAATCAGATTAAAATACTAAACAAATTAGACCAACTTAACTTAATAATGAACAAGTAAGGATATATTTGGTTAAGAAGATACTGGCTTTAAAATAAATAAATGTATAAATAAATAAATAAATAAATAAATAAATAGCTGCTCAGTAATCAAATATTACTGAGTGAACTGGTTCTGAGAGCATGTTTGAATGACCTTCTATATTTTAATAACATGGAATTATCTCTTTGGGTATAATGGAAAATGTTAATGAATGTATGCCTAAAGGCTACTACCACAGACATTCATCCATGGACACCACAGAATGTCAGAGATGTGCCTCATCTCACAGTCATACGCAATATGATATTTTTACTGACATTCCAAGCCATAATTCTAGAATACATATATATATATATATATATATATATATATATATATATATATATATATTCTGTTAAAATATAAGATGTTGCAATGTCAGTGTGAGATTAAGCATTCCAATCAACACCAAAACACACTGTATTCCATTCTATATGAGTAGAGTTTTGAAGGTTGACAGAATTGTTTGTATTAAATTACCCTGGCCTGAAGTTAAATGTAATTTTAAACTTACATTCAGTTCAAAACACCTTGATTATTACAAAGGGTTGAGTATTTTCATTCTGAAATCATTGAATACCCTCATGGGTGCGTGTGGTTCAAAGTCAGTCTGCAGGGCTATCTTTTTGGCAAAAATGTAGGAGACTGTAAAAAATAAAAAGCTTTTTGTTTCACTGGAGAAGAGAGAAATATGAGTTTAGCTCTTAGGATTCAAAACAGATCTGAAAGAATCTAAAAAGACTCTCCAGAGCAAGTGAAGTTTGTTAAACGAGTCCATTATTCCACCCCCATAATTACACAAAGACTGTTGTACTGTTATTGTTTTAGGTTTGATGCAGATATTTCTATAATGTCTTAACTTTGTTTCCAATTAAAGTGCTGATATAATTAGTAATTATTTGTGCAGTCAATAAAATTCGATTTAAGACTGATTCTGAATGATTTATTACTACTGGTTTCAATGCTATGCCAAACCTTCGTGAATTTCCAAAACCTTTGAACTCCATCACAGATACTAATTTATGAAAAACTGTATGGCTTTCGGTTGATATCTTTACAGTCACCATACAATTTATGGTCTTTCAGAAGTTGTGTTTTCTTACAAATGTTAAGAATTTCTTTTTTTTTCAGTAATTTGCCTGTCAGTTATTGATAATGCCAGCAATGTGTGCATGTATGCTTAATTGATGAGCAAAATTAGAAATCTCTTCTTGATCAGTTGGAAGGCATTGTCCTCACTCAGTTTGGCTGCATAAGAAAAAAAGAAAGAAAAAATACACAAGGCTCCGCTGACCTCAGATTTAATTTTGCCAGCTGTTTATTCAAATGACACTGTAACGACAAAATTTATCACATAGGCACCAGCTTAACACATTTTTTGCAGGTCTGTATATGCATCACATATACAGACCTGTTCTTCAAGGCTCAAAAAATCTTTGTTCTTCATCAAATAGCAATCTAAGAGAGCACACTCCGCAACCACTCGTTAGGGGGTTTAAGAACTACAGCAGTGTTTGAGTTCTGATGGTGTCTGTGATTGGTCACTGAGATCAATAACGATTTTTCTTAGCAAGTAGAAAAAGAGTGCTATCAAGCCAATATTTTTTTCTTTCTCTTTTTTTCCCCTTTTTCCCCCTTTGTAGATAGTCAGATAAACAAATTATTTGGGTTTCTTACATCAAAATTTTCAATCATCGATGTAATTAGTGCTAGTGATGATTATAATCATCATCATCAATATTCATAATGGGGGGTGGGGGTGGGCGGGTGGGGGTTGGGGGGTGGGGGGGTGCGGTGGGGGCTCAGTTTGCATAACAGTTCTTGACAAGGTAAGTAATTGCAACAGAAGGCAGCATGAAGCATTTTATCCAATTAACAGAGCTGCTGCTAAAATCGATAGTCTTTAATTATAAATGATCTCATTAATAGATCTCCTGGAAGACCCGAGAGTGTGTCTGGTTTCATGACACACGCACCCAGTCCTTTATTGTGCCATTTTCCCAGTCATACTTGGTGCCCTTGGGATCAAACAGACACAATCTGCTGTTAAAGCAAAATATGATGATCTATGAACAACTTGATAAGGTTATAGGTAATCAGATCTTTCTGGTAACATTCACAGTAAAAGTGACTATAAAATAGATTTATGAAATGCAAACAGAAGCAAGGGGTCCCAGGCTTGTGGCAAGACAGTTTATTCGGTCCACTAGGACTGAAAAGCATACACACACAGAGCAATAAAAAAGTTGACTCAATTCTATATAATTTGCATTTATCCCTTCAGCTGGTCTTTCTTTGCTGGGTCATACTGTTGCCAAGCAAACTCAAGGGCATAAAAATCAAACTAATGTCAGGGTTTTGTACCACACCTTATTTTCTGATGAAGAGGAAAATGTGCTAATGAGCCATGTCAATGTCCCACAAATAGTGAATGTGCTGTTCTGGTTACTGCCTGCAAGCTATAAAAACTGTTTGTACATTATCATCTTCTATGTGTTTCACTGAATATGAATTAAATATGGCTCTCTATAAAACCACTATATTTTTCCAGTGAAAGGAAGGAAATCAAGTTCTCACTGACATTTCGACCAAGAAAAAAAAAGTCAGTCTTTTGTAAGCTTTCCAAGGACACTGGTTTAAAATAATCATAATTACAATCACATATGTGTGATGTTGATCTGGTGCATTTTAGCTGAGGAATTTTCTTGTATCTATCCTTGAAAGTTGGAGAAATCTGCAAACTCTGGCTGTGGTTAACTTTCAAAATGTCTTGGCATTGATTGTGCTGCCTTGTTTTACTATAGAAATACCGATCATTGCTTCAAAATGTTTTAACAAGGGCCAGAATGTTGCTTTGACTTCACAATATGGAATGACACTAAAGCAAAGAAATTTCATATTTTCAAATTGAAAAGTCAAGTGTAAAGCAATGAGTTCATTATGACAAGTGAAACGGTCTTCAAGATGACAAAATAACATTTGGTGTGCACCCTGACAAAACACAGTACACTGTGTGCACAAGCTTTCTGTGCTGTTAACAATGCTTACATGTTGAAACTACCACAACAGGAATATGCAGGTTATGCAGCTAAAGGCACTGAGAGCCGCTTATCTTGATTCTGGAAACATCTCTTCATTTCAATGCATGTTTATTACCTCGTACCACCAACCAATGTCTGGTTAGAGACATAATTGTGTTGACTTGCCTTGACTTCTGGACATTTTATAGCTTTAATTGAACATGAAACTGTGGTCACCACCATCTTTTCCCTTCAGACGCCATCATCATTTGGCATTCTGTCAGTTTGCAACCATACAAATTATGACACCTTTTAAAACCCAATTGCACACATAGGCTTCAAATATATACAACTGAGCTCAAGACCTCGACTCAGCTAGTACTTTTGACCATTGCTTTTAATGTGACTTTTGAAATGTTGGCTACGAAGCTACACTTACATTGAGGCTGAGGGAAAAGGTGGTACAAAAAACATAGGCAGTGACCTGCTGTGCAGTGGAAAAGGCCTCTGTGGTCTTATAAGCCATCCTTCACCCTGTCCTCAACAAGTGGACAATTGTGTGTGTCGTGCAAGCCAAAAATCTGCAGGTCCAAGTGCTTATTTCCCCAGAGAAGCCAATTATGGTATGGGATTCATGTTCATTTAGATACATTCAAGCCCCTTAAAGGTAGTGAAACATGCTAATAACTACAAAGCAATTCTTGATGACAAAGTTCAAGCATGTGAACCATTTCTGTCCTGATGACAATGCTCCTGTCCAAAAATGTTTAGTGAACGGTTTGATGAGCTTAAAAATCATGTAAACCATACTATGTTATTTCAGCCATCAAATTTCAAAGTTGTTCAAAACCACCCATGAGCAGTGTCCAAGTCCAGCCCAATCAGTGTTACCATTAATAAAAAACCCACACAATGGAATCTCTCAAGAAAGAATGGTGTTTCATCCCTCCCTGAGTTCAAGGCACTTGGAGAATCTATGCCAAAGCGCACTGTTCTGGTAGTGCATGGTAGCCCAGCGCCTTATAGAACATTTTATAGATGTATTTATGCACAATTTAAGCAGTCTCTTAGTGGGCTAGTTGTGAGGATTAAGGAAAATTGCACTGCTGAAATTACAAGCCAAAAAATCCTAGAGATGTGACATCTCATAAAAAATGTATGAAGGGATAATAAATTCATCAAAGGACAATAAATTAGTCGATGCAAAACCTGGCAGCTCAACTTGATATCCCACACAGACCCAAAACAAATCAGAGCAGTCTACTCTGAATGATTATCAACCTGTAATAACATGCTCCTGACAGTTTAATGTATTATTCATATCAAACATCCAAACAATCATTTGAACCTTTAAAAACAGCATGAGGAGAGGGACGAGTTGTTTTTTTTTTTTTTTAATGCATGGTTAAAGTTGGTGAGGAAAAGTAAAACGGGTCCACAAGTGTCATTCCCTGGGTTCTCTCTTTCCCCTTCTGCTGGCCATTTTATGTTAAATTCACATATACACTTCCTGGTTCCAAGGTGAATCATAAGTGCCACCTGTTTCTAGTTAGTCCAGTCTTGTTCTGTTCAGTATAAATACTCCTAGTTTTCCCTTGTTTGATTGTGAGGATTTGAATTGTCAACGTATTGTGTTTACTCAAAATCTGAATCTTGAACCTGTGAGTTCCAAGAAGCGTTTTGTTTCATCCCGTTTATTTCTAATGAAACTGAGAAACCTGTGCATGCATCCAGAATCTCCTTCAGTCTGTGACAACAAGGTTTACACTTGGATTGCAAGGTTAATTCCGTTGAGTTGAAATAATGTGCTTCAAACAAAGAGTAAACTTTTTTTTTTTTGTAAAAGTCTTGCTTATGCTTTCAAATTTTAAGATGACAGTGCTTTCTAGAGTGGAGCATTTGTGCAAAATTTGATTTATCTGAGATCAAATATTCAAATGCTGCTCTGGCAATCAACTGAAATGGATCTCTTTTTCTGTGACATTTGGGTAAAAATCTACAAAGCCTGTAGCCCCTACATTAGAGGGCTGCCTATCCATGGTTCAGGGTTCATTTCTCTGTCCCACAATAAAGAAAGAGACAGATAAAAAATATTATAATTTATTTCTGTACTTGCCAACATGGGACAAACAGGCACTGTGCAAGCCACTTTTAAAAAATGTAAAGTGTACATTACAACTGAAGTTGGAAACATATTTACAGAATATGTTTATTTATAGAATTTTTACATGCAATGCCCCTTTTGTTCAGTGTTACGATTAAAAAAGAAATCTGACTTATATTTAAACTTATATTGTTCTCCTCTCTTCTTGACACTGCAAAATCTTTATAGTGACACCAGATATGAATTTCTCTGGGTTCTTTTATCTGATTTGAGGAAAAAAGGAGCTGTACCACTGCTATTCTATGATATCTTAAGAAGTATTGGTGAAACAGCATCCTTGTACAAGAGGGTATGTTGCATTTGCATTCGTTGTCATTTCTATTGTTGTTGTTGTTCAGTTTGATGTTTAATTAAATGACTGCATTTCAACTGACCTCTATGGGTATGAAAACGTCCTACTACTATTCATTGATTAGTTTAGATATAGTCTTTAAGTGCACACTGTAAAACAATTTCACAATAAAATTATTTTATATTGTTCCCTATAAAATTGCAGTAATTTACTAGCAGCAATTTTGCCTGTAACATAATGTTTGTTTATAGTTTTTCTGCTGTTTGAAACATCTGCAGTACTTTACTGTATTTCTGAATAGAGATGATGACTGTGTTTGAACATTTTTTTTTTCCCCACATCTCAGTTTTCTACTGGGATACAAACCAAGATGCCTCTACAGTGGTGGACCAGCATCTCCTCTTGCACAGTATTTATTAAGGTTTGTATGGTTAGTAAATTATTCTTAGATTTCCCAACAAGCTTTGCAAATAACAGCTATTACTACAAAACAGGTGTTTTAAATGCTAGTACAATATAAATCTTGTTCCCCTGAGCGCACCATTTTTCAGCAATCTACTGTATTTAAGGTGGACTTTAGTAATGTAGTTACAGTAGAAGTTAATTTAGTTATAATGGTACATTTGCAGCTGATGGCAATTCCAAACAGTACTAAGATACAGTATGCTCTAGTTTTAAATTTGATTCAAACAGTATTTACATTAGACATAGTCATGAAGCTGCTTTATTGGATACTGGCTCTGAATCCATCATCAATGTTTGAAGGAGGCTGTTTTCCATCATACAAGACCAAGATATATCCAACATATTTCGCAAAGCTCAGGGCTATGGCATCATCTGGCATTATTTTTATATTTTCATAAGGACAGGTATTCTTATAATCCCACACTGCTGCTGGAGGGATATTTGGTTACAATATGGTGCAAACACTCCTTAAAAAGCGATTGTACCTCATAGTGTTAGCATTCTATACAGGTGGCAGCAACATCGAAGGTTATGCCTTAAAATAATATCTTCTCAAAATCCTAAGAGTATGCCAGTGACAATGATTATCTCAAATAAAATGGACCCTTGAACATAATTTTTGGCTGAATTTTGTTGCTAACTTGTAAAGAATGCAAGATGCCACAAATATGAACTGATTCTTCATGGTACACTGCCTGGCCAAAAAAAAAAAAAAAAAAGTAATCTGGGGTTGCTTCAGTTGGTCAGGTCTAGGCTCTGCAACGTTATGTGGCAATAGAATGAAATCAGCTGGATGTACTGAATTACCAGGTTAGCCCATCAATGATTTTTTTTTTCCCTGATGGCCCAGGCATATTCCAAAACGACAATGCCAAAATTAATTGGGCTCAAACTGTGAAAGAGAGGTTCAGGGAGCATGAGGAATCCTTTTCACACATGAATTGGCCAACACAGAGTCCTGACCTTAACTCCATTGAAAGTCTTTGGGATGTACTAGAGAAGACTTTAAGGAGTAGTTCGACTCTCCCGTCGTCAACAGGATCTCAGCCAAAAATTAATGCAACTTTGGACAGAAATAAATGTTGTGACATTGCATAAGGTTGTCGAAACAATTCCATAGTCGCGCACCATAATCAAAGCTAAAGGCGGTCCGATGAAATATTAGAACGTGCGACTTTTATTTTGGCCAGGCAGTGTATATTGTTTCCGTTCACTTTCTCTGACTCAACAGTCTTAAAAGAGGCATTAACCGCAGCAGTGGGGCTCTCACGGTGCCTTAACCCACGCAGGTTGTAATATAATTCAAAACAAAGGAAGAACAATACTAGGCCAAAGAGGAGGATCCAACGTGTCATCTCCCATACTCTTGTCAGCAGTTCCTGATAGTCACCTGTCTGGCTGTAAAAGTAAGAACCAACACACATTTGATTAAAGGGAAGGTCCATCCTTTTTTCATAGCTGGAAATATTGGAATGTTTACCTCTTCATTGTGAGTGATTTTCTTTCAATTTTCTGCCAGTTTTCTTTATTTAAGTAGACAAATAATTATCTTTCATTTTTTAAGACCTGTCAGTATACATGACTCTGAAATGCATAGTCAAGTGAAAAAAGGAAGCTTTATATGCTGTCTTGAAGACAAAGGGCACTGTTTCATCTTCCTTCCATGAGATAAGCAAAACCTTCTGTTGGCTGAAATTTATTTGTAAACTCTATGTTTTAACACCATTATTGGTATGGCGGATCAGTTTTGTTTTGAGAACATTTTGGTTAAGTGTCATTGTAAACCACACCCGCAGCTGAACACTTGATTTTTCCAAAATATCATCCGCTATAATGCAAAAGCCACTGAGGCACAAGCCAGAAAACCCAAAGATATCAAATATAACAACATAAAAAGGAGAAATGTACATGATAAACTCTAAGGGGCATGAGTTCATTCTTGATCAAAATCATAAGAACTTCTGAACGATACTGCTATCGTTGTTTGGTATTCATCTTAAACTTTAAATTAAACTGCCATACATAATAATCATATAAATCATTCTCAAAAAAATTCATCATAACTATGAAAACACATCTGATGACAATTGCCATTACTTTTGCCAAGCTTTTACTCGACTGCATCAGTATAGTCCAATTGACAAATTGCCCCATTCTTTTTTCTTGCTCTTGTCTGCATATCTTTAGTGTTGCACTTTACCACAGCAAGTCCGTTTCTGTGGAACTGCTAATGAAAACGGTGTATATGCTGTGGTTCTTGTTTGTATTTCCTGTGTGTCTTGGGCTCTTGTTTTGAACTAAAAGTTTTGGTGTTAATATTGTGTACCTTGATTTCTTGTCGACAATGGCACATGTGGGTGAAGAGGGAATGTCCAGTAAAGTGGTTTTTGATGTCATAATTGTTGTCATTGCAGTTGTTGAACTTGATGTGGTCTTCATCTGTTTAGTTGTGGCCTTTTTAACAGGATACACTTCGTTCCTTTCGATGGGACATTGTTCTGATCTTTCTAAAACAAAACGTAATGTAACAGTGAAATCTGGGCAGAAAATCTGAAACACTGAAATCAGCATCCATTACTTGTGGCAATGCATATTTGTTCAGTTTACTGTAGTTAACCACAATTCACACATCAGAAATTATTTATTTAATTAAGAATTTGCCATGTTTTATTATCACACTGGCTAATATCAAAACATTATGGTTCTTATGCTCTACTCTTGGGTTGTGGAAATTCCAGGTGAGACTCATTTTGTCTCTGTGAACAAATTTTAAAGTCTGCATATTCCACCAGACATTTCCTGTATGTCCAGATTTCTGTATCTTCTATTGATAGAACTCTCCTAAAAAATGTCTCAGCTTTATCATTGGTACCAAATGAATGGCAATAATCACTGTGTACAGTCACTTACCTCCAGAAATCTTTATTTGAAGGCCAAAATATTCATGTCTGCTGATTCTTTCAATTGCACACCAGTACCATCCACTGTCCTCTGTCTTTAGATTCCTCATGAGGACTGTGAAGACACCTTTTGCTTTATTGTCTGATATTTCAATCAGTCCACCAGGTTTAATGGACTCATCAGATCTAATTATAACACTGCAAAAATCCCAGTAGTACCCCTTGCACCAATATTTCACATTGTTTTGGTAAAATGGATGATACTGGCAGGCAATTTGAGTTGTTTTTCCTGCACAGCTTCTCACTTCCCTGGGTCCAGTGAGCTTAGAGCCAGCTGACACTAACCATAAACCTACATACAGAATTAAAAAAAAAAAAAAAAAAAAAAATTAAAAAAAAAAAAAACTTTTTTTCAGGTAGATTGAAATGATTCTTTTCATTAAGTCTGTTCAATGGGCAAAACAAAACTTACCTCTTACAATGAATACAATACAAATAGCCACCATTTTCAGACCTGCAGTCTTCTTTGTCCCTATCTGTAATGATTATCTTTTGCAGTCATACTCAGGGGTTTTAGGTTGAACGTCTTCCTGTTTTGTAAGTGTTCGGTCAGCAACATCCTGTGCCTTCACACATCAAGTCTAAACAGGAAACTTTATGTACCGACATGTGAAACATGACTGTAGACACCTGAAACTCAGCTGTGTGACCTTATAGCCTCCATCTCAACTTGGAGAAAGAGTGCCTAAATGTACTGTACATCTCATATAGTTTATTCATACAGCTCTCTTTCACATTGTGCTACTATTCTTCCAGCTGTCACTATTTAATCTTACAGGATAGACTCCCTGCACAGATATTTCTCACTGGGACCCACCAACCCTTCTGCCTGTTACTGAAATGCTCTCCACAGTACACAACAGAAAGCTTAACAGCTGGAGAGGACTCTTCAGAGAGTTAGCCAGATGCTGCTCTCTCTGAAACGTCTCAAGTGACCATTTTTCCCAGACCTTTTGTCTGTCTGTTGTTAAGCCACAGCAGCTTTAAGAGCTGTTATGAGGAGGGAGTCTTTGGAACTTCTGTTCAATTGAACTAGCTTGAGATGAAATCCAAGAAATACATTTTAATCTGAAGTCATGGAGTACAAGTAGCCTGCATAGCAAATCCCAGTGTTAAGTAATGTAGAGAATGCAGCATAATAACAACAAACAAAAACAAAACAGACTTTATTAGTCACACACACTGAGCAGTGAAATGGAGCCTCTGCATTTAACCCAACCCAACACCAGGGAGCACACACACACATTATGAGCCAGTAGCAGTGGGCAGCCACCGTCGCCAGCACCTGGGGACCAACTCCGGGACTTCTTACCAGTGCCTTGGTCAAGGCCACTGACAGGAGGAAACCAGAGCACCTGGAGGAAACCCACACGAACATGGGGAGAACATGCAAACTCCACACAAAGGATGTGGGACAGCCTTGATTCAAACCCATGACCTTCTTGCTGTGAGGCGACAGTGTTAACCACTAAGCCAGTGTGAACAGTATGAATTAATAATTTCTCAAACCTCTTTTTGGTCACGAGTTGTTTTAGTTTATATACAAAGCCTGCAATACGGCTTCCATCTTACAAACGTAGGGGCCAGGTAACAACTACACTAATACCTGCCACCATTAATCTCTTTTTCAGTGCACTTATTGAGTGCATTTGAGAGATACCTTAGACACCGCCAGTCTTGAGCCTGGAGGGCCACTTCCAATAGTGCACAGGCAGATGTGGACTATAAGCATACTACCATTCTTAACGCATGCAATGCATGCAAGTCAAGAGAGAACTTAAACAATGAAGAAAAATCCATGGTTATTCTAGAATTTAGGACAAGGGTGCCAAAATATTTAATCAAAGCAGTAAACAAAGTCAATAAGACACTGGAATTTGAGCTGATGCAATGACATGTTAGATTAATCTGTTTAAAGATTGCAGTTGTCGTTTGTTGTATTCATTTTTGCACAGAAGCCTTCAGGAGAAGGTGCATACAAAGACTTGACTCTTTTTTTTTAACCTTCCTCAGCAAACTCAGAATTAGACATTTCTAAATTCTGAGGATTTTAACATTGTAATATTAAAGGCACAATAAGATGGTGATGGAATCATATTATCTTTGGTAGTACTGGAAGATTCTTGGTGACATCTACTGGTGATGTTATAACAGTGCAATGGCACCATCTCAACCATAATCAAAAGCAGGTTTAACTCTAATATCTGCCTGAGTCAACTAATATCTACAGGGTGGCATTGTATAATTCTTTGTATATGCTATAACTGCCTCCCATGTACAATGCTGAATGGAAGCATTACCTGTGCTGAGAACACTATTATGAAAATACAATAATCTAAGATTATTATGAGTATTACCTGCATGAAAGTAGCGGGGACAAGCAAACTAGTCCTGTTGTTGTTGTTGCTGCAGCTGCTGCTGCTGCTGATGTTTTATTGATTTAACATATTACTAAGATAAGAGAATTAAATCCATGCTAGTTTTTAAACATATCAGATTTACCTCTCTCTGGTAACAAATTTGTCCCAGTTGAAGACCACAAGCCTGACTGAACTGGTAGCTGAATTCTCCTGAGCACTGTCAATTGAATGGCAGCAGCAAATCTTGACTGTCTAGCTCCCACAAATGGGGTAAGATATGGAGAGGTTGATCTCAGTGTGCATATGCTCATGCTGATATGATTCTGCTGAAAATCAAATTTCTGAGATGGTTTTTCTCTGCAGACCTGTTTTCAACACAACATAAAGTCTACATTATATAGATAGATAGATAGATAGATAGATAGATAGATAGATAGATAGATAGATAGATAGATATGCAAAACTGCATGTGTGTGTGTGTGTGTGTGTGTGTGTGTGTGTGTGTATATATATATATATATATATATATATATATATATATATATATATATATAGTAGCAGTGGGCATTAATGAGGACAGGTGAGATATCTTGAGTTGAACAAAATCTTACTACCAGCTTTATTAGCAAAAAGAACTTGCATATCAAAGGCCATTTACTGTGCTTAACACGAGGTGCTTGGTTTCTCTAAAGCGGCGCCTGAGCAGACTCTGACAACCACACACACCATTACCACGCCCAAAGCCCCATCTAAACACACACATAGCCAGGCAGCAATACTTTAACAGAATTACCCACAATTCCTCCAACCAGGAACTGCCCGACACAGCATGAACTCGCCACCACCATATGTGCGTATGTATATGTACATGTACGTGTGTGTGTTTGTTTGTGTGTGTATGTATGTATGCATATATATATATATATATACATATGTGTGTGTGTGTGTGTGTACATCTGTGTGTGTGTGTACATCTGGAGTGGAACATGGAAACATGGAACAGAGTTTCACAAAGCAACAGGGGAGGGCTGAAAGAGGTCTGCTTAAAAACGGTGGTTTGATTGGTAGCAGGAGAGTGAATGGTCAACCTCCAGTTACTCCTACTACACTACTCATTAAAAAAAGGAAAATTTAAAGGCAGACGCTGGGAATCTCTTACGTTTAACTTTTATTGGTTGTTCTCTTGAGTTAATTCCACCTTAGTTTGTAAACACTTGATTTCTTTTTCTGTAAACGGGTTTGATTTTTGGTATTGGCAGGCACTTATTTTGAGCACCTAGTTTAGGTTCAGTTAGTGTAGTAAGCAAGTGGACCGGAAGACTCGCGCGTTTTCTATTCTCGGGAGCCAGGGAAGTTGATTTATACACAAGGAAGAAAGCGTGAGGTTTTTTTTAAATTATTTTGTCCTCTGTTTTTCTTGTTGTTGTCGTTGTGATCGCCACATTCCGATATTTTTGTAATTTTTGTCATTTATCATTAAACTTTTAAAATTTTAACCCCCTACCGAACTGTGTGAGCTTTTTATGCTAATATGTCCTGCTTTAAAAAAAAAAAAAGTAGGGCTAGCAACAGTTTTTAATAAAGCACATGAAATTATTATAAACTCAAACTAGCCCATACAACAGAATTTTAAACAGCTTCCCTCAGACCGCCTCTTATCACGCATCAGTGTAGAAAAAAACAAAAACAAAAACACAATCACATATAACTGATCTATAATAAATCTTTCAAAAGACTGATAATTCATATATACATATTTTAGACATGTTTATTGTATGAAACAAAAACATCTGGTTGTTCTTTTATATTTGTGGTGATTTAAATGGCCTTTTGTGTGATATTTCATCAATTCTTGTTGCATTGATTACCGTTATTATTTTATGGTACAGCTAACAGCAAACTGCAGACAGCATTTGGCCCTACCTGATAAAGTGATGAAAATGGACATGCTCTTTCTCTTCAATGAATAGGTAAAGTATATTCTGGTGGGCCAGGTAAAGTCTTCTCTTGTGTCTTCAACAGTAATGAGCAGCCCAGGAGAGGCTCCGCACAAATTAAACAATCCTACAAAGAGCAAGTCACTATATTATTCCCCCTAACAATCTGCCCACTCCAAAACATTTATGGAAGCAGCCATCTCCATTTTCCTTGTCACCTCTTAGATAATCTTTGGACAAAAGGCTGTCTTCCTGAGCAACCATCGGATGACTCCTCTCCTGCATCTGATAGACACCATTCAGAAAAAAAACATTAAAAACTGCCAGAAAATCCTCACCTGCATCAGACACTTTCCAATGCCCATGTTCTTTGGGGCCACATGGAGATCCTGCAAAGGTAGCACCCCCAGCAGTCCTGAGCTGAACGCCTCACTTTTCGCACTCCATCAAACCCCACTCTTCCTCATCCATTACTCACTTTTATGGAGTTCAGACCAAAACTTAATTGCCTGCCTATGTCTCCCAGTTGACAGGCAATGAAGTTCCAGCCCCATGTTTAAGCCAAGACAATGGAGAAGAAGAATGGCAGTCAGATAAACCCAAATGTACAGTATGTGTGCTTCAAATAATCTTGGAATAAACTGACATTATTAACATTATGAGATTGAAAAGGGTTCTTAACTGATTTCCAAAGAAAAGCTGATTACCCTGTATGCAACTTTCTGTAGAAGTCTGGTCAATTTAAAATATATAGTTCATAGGTTGAGCCCACAGCACAATCACATGCATTCTAGGATTAGTACTCCTAAGACCTGGAGTTGGTCCCCAGACGACGGCAGTGACGGCAGTGCCCACTGCAAGCTCATAATTTCTGTGTGTGTGTGCTCAGTGATGTTAGGATGGGTTAAATGCAAAGGCTCCATTTCACTGCTCATTGCTCAGTGTGTGTGTGAAAAAGCACTTCTTTTTCTTCTTCTTCTTCTTCTTCTTCTTCTTCTTCTCCTAGCTTGACTGTGGGTGTTTTGGGTGTAATGAGAAATATCTGCCCTTTCTGGTGTACAAATTTTCAGGAGCCAGTGTTACTCATGCCATTATGCTCAATGCGCAAATAATCCTGTGAAGGTTGAATTTCATCATTTGAAGCAGCAGCATAACTACCACACCTCTCTTGTGCGCTGCATCACACAAATTAATTACATCAGTGCACGTCTTGAAAGTTTAGATTCTGGATTCTGCTTACATCAAGTGGGTGAAATTTGTATAGGTGCGATAAATGTTCTAAGTTGCACGTATGATGGTTTGTTGCTTGTGATATGTCATTTTCAAAATTTGCATTTACTTTAGGTGTGTGTGTTTCAACACTGGAAGTATCAGTTTTTGTGTATGGAAGGCAGTGGTATAATCAGCACGGTCTGGGTATGTCATAACGCTCAATGTTTAAATATTTGACAATATAAGGATCATGAGTTGGCATTTAGATTAATGATAGTAATTAAACGTCCATACATATTGTGTTCATTTGAGCCGGCGGTGTTTTGTATTGAAATATGTTGAGATTAGATCCACGAGTGTTGTGGATCATGACATTAGGCTACATGGTCATAGCAACAGCTAAAAGGATTCGGGCTTATCAACAGAATCGTTTCTACGTGAACCAAGCATACTGCAAAAGTAGTACCACGAACAGGTGGGCTTTTTTTAGATTAATCATGACATTTCCTTTGTACACACGCAGGCGTAAAGGCATCTTAAATGCACAGTGAAATGCATTGGCGGAGCAAACTCCACAACTTTAAGCAGAATTTCCCTGTGCCACATCCAATATTTCTGTACTGGTACAGTTCGTGAACCATCATCCTTGACAAACACCACACTAACACAACAATACAAGTAACCAAAGTAACAAAATACGATGTCTGCTTCTTTTAAAAGACCATTCGGAGCTTGTTTGTTACTTAGCGTGCGAAATGCCTCTAAACATCAGTGAATTAGCGACACCGCTAACATGCTTTAAACACGTAGACAAACATGTCCGAATGTGTCTCAAGGGGAACGTCATGACGCAGGTACCTGTCAGAGGTACCCAAATTCATCCTTTCCCTATGACTACACTGTTCAACATATCAAAAGTCCCTTCACAATATAAAATCAGGACACCCGTGACTTCGTGTACACCAACTGTGAAATGACTCCCATGCACCATGTGGGAGCTCTATAGACGAAAAAGCCACTTTTTCTACTGCCAAGTGGTAGCGCTATACCAGGGTGTCACTCTGGGCACGTGGATATCATCATAACCATCATAACCAATAACTTGTTGAAGTTTGAGCTGCATCAAACAATCCATAGAGAATTTATGACGCATTCTTGTTTGTGTGGCGAGACATATAAATTTATCGTTCTGCCATTTCAACACCTTGCAAGATATCAAAATCCCTTTGCAATTTAAAGTCTGCAACATCTTGACATCATGTATAGCAAATCTGACATGAATCCGATGAAACCATCTAGGAGGAGAAAGTCAAACTGTAACATGCATCATAACACACAAAATCCAATATAACTCACTTCCTGCTGGGCATGGCTAATACAGTGTAATTGCAAATTTGTTCGTCTTGGGGAGACCCACACGCCTACCAAATGTGGTGTGTGTGGGTGAAACAATATGCTGAGCAATGTCATATGGAGGCGCTATGGAGCCCTCCGTCCCTGAGTAACTGTCCCTGTCCCTCTGTCCCTGAGTAACTGTCACAAGCACTGATGTGTGTGACAAATTTCATGAGTTTTCGCCCATGAGAACAACCTCAAAAATGGGCAAGTGTTGACCCAAAAAGGATAATAATACTTATGAAAACAACAGGGCATTACGTCCCAGGTGCATGCGCCCTCCGGTGGACACTGGAGGCGCAGCACCTCTGGTGCTTGGGCCCTAGTAAGAATAATAATAACAATTATTATTATTATTATTATTATTATTATTATTATTATTATTATTTGTAATTGCTGTTATTTTCTGGTTATTATTGTCCTGGAATTTGCTGATTTTCTCCTGCTCCTTGGTTGAGATATTCTTGTCATCTTGAATTACAACTTCATTGATCATTGCTCCTCTCCTATCCTTGTAAATCACCAACAAGTCTGGTTGAGATTACAGACTTCCTTTTACATTCAAAAATCGCCTGTTTTTGTTTTCTGGGCCATATATAATAAATGTCTATCCATTTCAGTGGTCTCTTATTTGATACTGTAGTTACAAAACCACTTTTTGTAACTTCTTGATGCAGAGGAACAGTTACTGTAGTGATTTTCTGAATGTAAGGACCAAACCAGAAGCATGGCAAAATATATAACCAAATTCATCACTGCATTGTTTACAGTTGTAAGGTCTTAATAGTTCCTCATTTGTCCCTGCTGCCTTCTACAAGCCACATATGTAAGCATGTCTTGAGAGTAGACAACTCTCTGGTCCACCCGTAAGAAACCTGATTTATCATAGCGTTTATCTTTCTCATTCCCAAACCAAATACTACACCACTTTTCAAAATAAAAAATTAATGCTAGAAAATTTTAGGTACAGTGTCTTAGGTACCTTCTACTTACCTACTTACAGTCGATGTGTTCAGCTAAAACTACTCAAACAACTCTTAGACTGGAACCTTGCAAATAGCATTTGTAATGCATTATGAGCTCTACATAATGCATTTTTGGCCAGTTACAGTCGATGGCATATGCGTTACCACTGATGCCACATTAATAGCAAATGAAAGAAGGGTAAAAATATTTTTGTTTGTTTGTCTGTTTTTTCTGTGAGGACATCCTAATTCACTGTAGCTATGCTGATAAACACTTTGCTATAAGCACTTCACCCCCAAATAACTTCTGCACACATGTTATAACGCGCTGAATCTACAATTTAAAAGACATTATGCAGTTTCTGTTCAAACATTTTATGTATATAAAATTGTGCCTAATTACTTATGAACAATGTGAAATTGATGATGCATTAAGCAGAGATTTTAAGGCTTTATAACCCTACATTTATGCATTTGTAATGCATTCTACATTAGGGATTCTAAATAACTGAAATCAGAAATTTTCTGGATACTGATAATGACCTTTTTCTGAAATAATACAGGACTAGTTCATACTTAGAAGCTGCAATATTCCAATTAACCACCAGGTGGAAATGTAAGAGTTATGAGTGTTTAAAGTTTATCTAGAGGCATCTTAAGAGAAGAGGAGGGTTAAACGTTGCTGAACGATTACGATTGACAATTAAGAGTTACACTGTTTACTCAGTGATTCATCAATGTACAACAATAACAACAACAACAATAAAAGGACGTCAGTGGTGCTGAATTTTGCCAGTGCTGCAGTTGAGAGAGCTTTGAGTGGGGCTTACAATTTCTTGTTACACTGGAAAAAAGATTCTTTTTGTAAAAAGAGAGGGTGCAAGGGCACACGGGTGGGGGATAGGGGTGGGGGGGTCTTACTTCACAATGAACCCAAATTCTTTAAATTACTGGGGTGCTTTTCCAGCACTTTGCTGAATTTGTTTCACGTTTGCTATGCTAAATTGACTGAAAATCACTTTATGTGGTGAACGGATGTGGGTTTCACAAAGAGAGTGCAGCTCTGTCCTTCAAATTGTTCAAACTGGTTCATTACGGACCGATCACTTTAATCAGTTCCCTGTTTTCTCCTGAACACGCTCAACATCTCTGATGATCTCTGATGTGATCCAATTAAATCAAAGGGTTGATCCTATCGTTCACAATAAAATGAAACACCGATAGAAGACACCACTCAATCTTTGTTTCCGCCCCTCCTACTAACAGTGACATCACGCTGTTCTCCTGCCTCGATACGAATTTCGGTGTTGGTTACGCGGAGCGTTGTCCAAAGTCGTATGAAAGAATAACGGTGTCTTCGCGAGTATGCTCAACTGAACTAATTCTACTGAGGTGAGTTTCACATTTTCTTCTTGCTCCCGACTTCCGCGTATATTTCTCTTTTCGCAGCTCACCTGTACAATTGTTGTAGATGGGTTTGATAGTGTGTGTGTGTGTGTGTGTGTCTGTGACTTGTTGAGCTTGATTCACTGATAGAATAAAATGGTTTCAGCATTGAGTGAAAACGACCAGGCTGACGACGTAGCATCCCTCAAATCAGAGCTGTAAGGAAGTTCTTCCTCTGCAGTTTTCCAAAAAACGAAGTAAACTCTGCTTGTTGGTGGTTCAATAAGAAATGAATCCATTAATAGCAATACAAATGTTACTGCATGTAACCTGTTTCTTTTTGACAACTTCTATGCGCGCCCCACACTACCTGTTCTGTATGTCATAGATTGTAGCCATAAATTCGAGTCTCGTTTGATAAAAAAAACCCAATATCCTAACCGAGCTCTTATACATACTTCGCTCTCGTTGTCACGGTGTAAAATACAGTTTATCAGTCGTACAACGTGTCTCCTTTCCTGTCATGCTAGCATAAGATTTCCCTGCTCGTCAGATTCCTTGAGCGTGTCAGATAAACGAACCAGGAAAATTGCCTTCCATACTTTAATGTCCCAGGAGACCCTGTGAACGTTCCTCCCTGGTCGACCCCTCCTAATATCAGGCTTCCGTTCATTGTTGATGTCAACACTACTTCCCTGGCTGAAATGAAGCATTCTGGACTTGCCTTTGTCTGTTTGGAGAATTTTTCTCTCTCCTCTGCACGACTGTGTGTTGTTTTAAAATATGCGGACTGCGTGTGTTTGTTTGAGATACTAGTTATCTTCATATTTTAAGTCAACAGGATTTTTACTTGTCTCTCTGTCTTAACATGTTGTCTGTGAATATATGGAGGTATTAGGAATCAAATAGACTATGTTTTGTGAATGTACGCCAACGAAAACAGACAAATCACAGTGAAATTACAGGAGACAACTGGAAACCATTGATGTATTAGTTATGTGACTTTTTACGTGTTCTTGCATTTACGGCTTTCACAGGATGTTGTTGATTAATATTTGCTATGTTATACTGCTCCATTAATGTTTTATTTAAGTAGTCAGAGCATGAACATTAATTTGTACACTGCTGAAGTTGGGTAGTTTCAGAAAAACAACTTTCAAAATATGAGTGTGAGGGAAAGACACCTAGCTAATTTTACTGAAAAGTAAAATTCAGACTCTTGACTGAACTGATCTGGTGTCTAACTCATAGTTTTATTTATTGGCTTGTTCCTCGTCCCAATACTTGTTTGTCACTGAAGGTGTTTTAGAGAGCCGTACTTGCTTTTTCCATTTGAGAAACCAGTGTTGAAATTTGGGAATCAAAAGGAGCTCGCTGTGCAAAGACAAAACCATGTGACTTTTGATAAGCTGCTTTCATGGCGTCAACCCCACACCCACCATTATGAGTGTACATATTGCCACATACGTCTGTGTCTCACCAGAAACAATTGCTACAAAGCTGCCATTGGCATAATTAGCGTGAGCGTAATCGTTGGCGATTTTGCCTACTGGCTTTACCTTTTGTTATTTTGAAGTCATTGTGACATATTCAGGACCAACAGAACCAGTACAACTGCAGGGTAGACTTTTAATGGTGACTGATAGGATCATATCTGTACCCTAATGTTGTGGGATCACACATATAATCTTGGTTTTATTTAAAAAAGAACTGGAGGAGACGTAACCTCACTCAGTTAAGTGTCCTATGAGTGCACACAGGCTTTTCTGGGTGACTTTGACATACACTTGACATTGATATCAAGTCACTTAACCTTTTTGAAGCAGTGACTTTTATTCTTTAAGGGTTGAAAAGAAAGTGTCTCCACACACACTGCTGTTGCGCAAATAAAAACAAGCATGGTTGCAGGGGTAGCTCCTCATCACAAAGGCATTTCCTCCTTGTTTCTCCCCATCCCTTTAAGCACACTTTGCCCAGCAGCTAAACCCCCCCCCCCCCCCCCCCCCCCCTGCCATTTACATTTGGGTCACGTATGGATTCCAGACAAGGGGAAATTAATACTCTCAACTTTCTTATTGACTGCATATTACTGAATCATCTCTCTCTATGCCTTTATCTCTGTGAGGAACCACTAAGTTGGACCTGTCATCCGTGCTAATCTGTCCTTTCCAGCATAAGGATGTGAAAATCTAAAATGTTCTAAGAACCATCATCAATATTTAGAATTCCTTTAAAGACTGGCAAGCCATCTTTTTATCTATGCTAGACTGACTTAAAGGTAGACAAATCACTGGTGATGTCCCACATATTTTTGCTGTTATTTGACCTCTTGTAGATGTTCTTGCTTGTACGTAGGTTGTACAGGTTTGTGCAAGTCAGGCGGTAGACAAGTATGTGCAGGTTGCTACCTTACAAATGTGTGTGCCCTTGGATGTCAACAAGTGCTAAGATAAAATCTCTAAATTACTTTTTCCTCATATCCGTAGTCTTTGCATGCATAGACAGAATTGTATTGAGACATAGAAGTGTAAAAATCGCCTTCACTGGATTATAAGGATGATAGCTTAAAACAGCAGTGAAAATTTTCTTTCTTTCTTTCTGTCTGTCTGTCTATCCGTCCGTCCGTCTGTCTGTCATTATTTCTCCCCTCCTCTTCCTTTGAACTTTGTTTCTTAAATTTTTTAAAAGAAAAATAATTTGTGTGGCAAATGTGTGTCCAGACAGAAAGCTGACATCACGTGTTTAATACTCAATAATAACAAACTCATTTTCATATTTAGAGGCCATTGCAACATGCATGTAAATTATTGTAAGACAACGCAGGTTGACTGAAAGACTGATTACTAGTCGCTTGAGTTTGTATCGGAGTAACTGACTTCCTATAACTGTGAGATCAGTTTAAAAACTCACATCCTGTGAAAAGGTACAATTTTATCATGGAAATGCAAAAGCTTCCTGAGAGTATTTTTGTCTACTTTGTCTATGTTTTGAGAGTGAATTGTGTAAACTACTGGCTACAACTCACTAAAGTAGAGGATAAGGCAACTACTTAAACTGAAAATGTAATACTTCACCATGAATGTTGCTTCTGACAGCACACTTTTGAAAATGCTTGATTACTGCAAGTCTTATGTTGTGTAATGAGTAGAAATAGGAAGCATTCAAATTTCATATGTAAGGGAACATAGGGGAGAGATAGTGATATGTAGAGTTGGCAAGACCTAGGTCCACCTCTGTTGAAAGATGTCATAATAAACGTATAACCCCAAAAACAGAATGGGTAAAGAAAAAACTTAAACAGCTAAACATTTTTTTTCTTCAGCAGCTTCCTCACCGCCCCCACCTTCCACCCCACTGCGGTACCCATGGAAACCATTGATGTATAGTTCTCTGAAGCTGTGTTATGCTCCATCAGATGAGTCAATTAGTGAATGCTAGGCACCAATTAAGGATCATCTAGCAGTCAGTTTGAAAACATCTTAAATCACTACAACTTACTTTGGTGAGTAATGGACAGCTGCTTTTGATCATAAAAATTTGTTAGGCTACCATTTCTGTTAAGTGTACAGTTATATTAACAGTTTTTAACAACATTCAAGACTTTTTTGTTGAGGTTTTACTTATAACACCCAGAAAACAACCACAACCCAAACGGTTACAGCAATTGTAACTATAATAAGTATTCTGCTGAATTACTCCTGTGAAAGATATATGATGCAATTAGCTTGTAATGTTATGCTTAAGGGTGTTGTGAGTTCTATTCTGAATACTTAATTATTTTTCCTGTAGAGAATTTTAGATTTGACATGTACACAGCATGCAATTTGGAGCAGACTCTATTTTCCAAGCACTGTTGCATTTGACAGGGTTCCCTTACAAACAAGTCAGTACTGACAAGCATGTTCGATACAGAGCTTCAGGGTCCATGCAAGAGATGTAAATATTAAAAAAAATGACAAGCTTATCTTTAGAGACAATGACATTACTACTCTGACTTGCTGAGGAGAGGTCTAGAAGTGTCCTACAGTATGTGTTCAGACATTTTTCACTCAGACAAACCATGTTTTTGTTCATATGTTGCCACAAATCCCTAGTCAGTGTGCTTCCTGATATCAGTATTCTTGAACAAGCCTACAAAGCAGAGGACAACACAACAACATAGCCATCAATAAAGGCAATAAAGTACAAATATAACACAGGATATGGGCTTGACATATTCCAGTACCACCCCTCCCCCCATTCAATTTGATTTTATCACATTTGAACATTTTGCTTGTAAGACCATTGATCAAAATGTTTATGGTATCCTACTTCAGTAAGCACAGAACACTCAAAGGACAGGATGTAATCATTTGAGTGCAGTGGGTTGTAGCCAGTGAATGAGACTCAGAGGGAGCTGGGAGCAAGGCTGAGAGGATAAAACGATCAGTACATATAGAGTGTCAAGCTTTACTTTTTCAGATTACTGTGATTTCTTCTAAGAGCATAGCTAAATTAGGTCGCAAGTTGTGTACTATCTGCTAACAGAGTTTGCTGTTTTGAATACACCCAAGCAACCACTCAGGAGTTCTAAAAATGTTTAAAATTCAAATCATAGGATTATTTTTTAGAATCATAATTAGGCTAGTTATGGTCATGAGATGTTAAGCCAAATTGTTTATTAGTCTATCTCAGAATGCTGAACCATATTTGAAACATATTGGAAAGAATTAATCCCATTCTTCTGAAGATTTGTGAATGTTGGTCTTTCAGCAGTAGTGTGGAAATATGGTTTTGTCAGTTTCTTTTTCATTTATTACTGTTGAATGCATATTTGGACATTTCCTGCTCATGCGTTTTGTTGTTGCTGTTGTTGTTGTTTTTATTTTGTTTTGTTTTTTTGGTATGCATCTAATCTCTGCAGCCATTGATGCCATTACATGGAAGAGATATGTGTGCCACCAGACTTTAGCTAGGCCTAACATGACATTACATGAAATAATTGCTAGTAGTGCTAAAAGTGCCTTGCTTTTTGCAATATTATGAAAATGACAATTCTACTGTAAATGACCTCAGAATGTGCAGATATAGTTTCTTTGGCACAGGTGGATCCTCTGCACAATCTTGCTTTTTAACTTTAGAGACTTGACATAAACCATCTCATTTGTCTATTTCATAATTGCAAATGAAGAACAAACACAAGCAAATTAGAAAATGTGTCCCTTCATGAGAAATTAATTTTAGTTTTATTTACATTTATTTAACAGGTACAATGGACAATTTGTTAGTTGTCCAAGAATTGGTTGCAAGCTAGATTTCATCTTCTATCCCTGGATGAACAGAGGATGTGATTTCATTGTATGTCATTACTTTTTCAAATGAAGCATCAATTATCTATAAAGAAATATTCACCCAGTTAAAATCTAACACTGGTTTTGATACACATTGGATACCATGTGTAGTTGGTAATCACTGACTCTTATCCTTGGCAGAAAGTAATGGGAGGAGAGGCTTGACAGAAGAGGCACAGAACAGACCATGGCTGCACATCGAATCCGAGCAACAAACAACAATGCCCTACCACGATGCAGGTCTGAAGGTGCACTCATTGATTTCAGTGAAGGAGTGTCAGAAGCCAACCTTGCAGGTGCCAAACTTTGCCTGTTTGTGGGTACTTATTTATTAAGATATTATAAATATTAAGATATTTATTCATTATACACAGCCATTATAGTACTGATATAGTGTATATACTTAACTATGTATAGCTAAAACTTAATAAATTGTTTGACCTGCATTTTTTGTAGTGCCTTCACCTAGTGCCTTACGACTGGATACCACTGCATCATTCGGTGGTGCCAGGGAAGTTGTTGCTATTAAGGATTACTGTCCATCCAGCTTCACTACTCTGAAGTTTGCAAAGGGAGATCATCTATTTGTACTTGATACTTCCTGTGGAGAATGGTGGTATGCTCACAACAACACCGAAATGGGCTACATTCCAGCAGCCTATGTCCAGCCTATAAACTGTCGGGATTCATCATTCAGTGACAGTGGCATGATTGACAGCTCAGGGGAATGCTCTGAGGAAGGGGCCAAGGAGCTAGACCTGTTTGGGGAGTGGAAAGGGAACATCCTGACCCCCATTGCACCTCAAAATGGGAACCCCTTCAGAAATAACCGAGCATCCACTAACCCTTTCCTTTGCAGCGCACAGGAAGGCTCGTTTGACCAGAACAGCAACCAGACACCAGTTGACCTGCTTTTAAGCGATCCCCTCACTCCATCTTTTTCAAACTCCACAAGCAGCAATATTAACATCAATGGCTTTGGCAGTGGAATATTTGAAACAAATGCCATTTTCCCCACCATAACTACAGGTCAGAACCCTCGCAGGGACAACCCATTTTTTAGGAGCAAACGTTCTTACAGCTTGTCAGAGTTGTCAATTTTGCAGGCCCAGTCAGATGCACCCGATTCTTCAATGGGTTTCTTTGGTGGCTTGAAAGCACCAGCACCTGAGCAGTTTCAGAGCAGAGAAGACTTCCGAACAGCATGGTTAAACCACCGCAAATTGGCAAGATCCTGCCATGACCTGGATTCCTTGGGTCAGAGCCCAGGCTGGGGTCAAACTCAACCCGTAGAGACTAATATTGTGTGCAGACTGGACAGCACTGGAGGAGCTGTGCAGCTTCCAGACACCAGCATCAGCATCCATGTTCCTGAAAACCATGTTGCATCAGGTGACACTCAGCAAATTTCCATGAAGGCACTGCTAGACCCACCACTTGAACTTAACAATGACCGATGTACCACGGTTAGCCCAGTGGTGGAAGTTAAGCTTAGTAACATGGAAACTAAGACCACTATCACCTTAGAGATGAAAGTGTCAGTTGTGGTTAAGAAGGAGAGCAGAGACATTGCAAAAGTGGTGTGCGTACGAAGTGACTGCAAGGAGGGCCCATATGTTCCTATTGCTCATGCGTACATGTATGGAGACACAGTTCAGGTAAGGTTAGACAACCTGGAGCCTTGCATGTATGTCTCTGTGGTTGCTCAAGCCCAATCAGTGGCTCCATATGCCACAGTCTGGGAGCATGTTGTGAAGAAAATGACTCTTGGTGTATATGGGCCAAAGCACATCCACCCATCCTTCAAGACAGTAGTTGCAATTTTTGGCCATGATTGTGCCCCAAAGACATTGCTAGTGAATGAGGATGCGAAGATGGGACGGTCCAACCCACCTGTGGCCCTGCAACTCTGGGGAAAACACCAGTTTGTTCTTGCAAAGCCACAAGACCTACAAGTTGGTGTGTATTCTAACATGTCCAATTATGAAGTTAAGGCTAGTGATCAAGCACGAGTGGTAAGGGGCTTCCAAGTGAAACTGGGAAAAGTGAGCCGTCAGGTCTATATAATTTCCTCCCGTGATACATCAGAAATTTCTGATTTCACACTGCGAGTTCAGGTCAAGGATGACCAAGACTGCATTCTTGGCCAGTTCTGTGTTCAGACTCCCCCATCTGCTTCAAAAAAAGGACAAAGGAGCTCAGTGCAGAGACGTTTCTTAAAGAAGAAGGAGGTGAGCAAAATTGTCTTGTCCCCTTTGGCAACAACCACAAAATACCCTGTGTTTCAAGACCATCGTGTCAACAACCTAAAATTTGGCAAACTGCTCAAAACAGTGATCAGACACACGAAGAATCAGTATTTGTTGGAATACAAGAAAGGTGACATGATTGCGCTCTTGAGTGAGGAAAGAATTAAATTCAAAGGACAACTTTGGACAAAGGAGTGGTACGTAGGATACTATCAGGGCAAGATAGGGCTGGTCCATGTCAAAAATGTACTCATTATTGGAAAAGTGAAACCGATCTATTTCAATGGCCCTGACCTCACCACCACCATACTCCTAGAGCAGATCCTCAAGCCCTGCAAATTTCTTACTTACATCTATGCTTCAGTGCGGACCATACTGATGGAGAATGTGGGCAGCTGGAGGACATTTGCTGATGCCTTGGGCTATGTCAACTTGCCTCTGTCTTACTTTTGCCGAGCAGAGATGGACAGTGAGCCGGAGAAGGTGGCCTCTGTTCTGGAAAAGCTTAAGGAAGACTGCAATTCTGCAGAGGGCAAGGAAAGGAAGTCATTCCAGAAAGAGCTCATGACAGTAAGTTGGAATGGACAGATACAACATTTACATGACACAATGTATAAAAATTTTGACTGTAATGTTTAAACAGGTTACCTGTGTTCCACTTTGATGAGAATTAATTTTGGCCTGTTAATCATATAACAGCATCTTTTGCAGAAATGTTCTGTAAAAAAGGAAAGAAAGAGAGAAAGAGAGAGTCAAAGAATAATAGCAAGGCAGAGGTAAAGCCCACTATTTAGATCTCTACAGAAAAAAAAATGCTTTTCTTCACCTCTTCGATTGATCAATCTCAGTACCTCTTCATATTGAATGTGTGCTGCAAGGTTTAGGAAGCACAAAATGAACCTGAGGAAATGTTATTAGCACATTCCAGCGTTGCCCAATACAACTTAACCATCCAGGTGTCTCTAGATGTTCATCTTTATTTTCAACCACACTGAAAGTCACACGGAAAGAGTGTTTACGGCACCTCTTCTGCTCTCTCCTTTTACCTGGTTATGATCCTTAGCATGTCTGTCTCTGTTATAAAAAAAGAAAAAAAATATATATTCTTTTTGTTTAATCATGGCATCTGCTTAGGCATCTGTTTATTTCTCATTTCTTACAGCTGCTTGAGGTAGTGATCCTGTTTGTTAATACTGCACAGTGATCAATTAATAAGTGGTGACTAGGTACAATGCACTCCACTGTATTTTTTCATATTTACTCTCACAGAACTTTTTAAATTGCAAGTGGAAATGTGAGCCCTACTCAGGGGCGTGTCTACAGGTGGGCTGGGGTGGGCGGTGCCCACCCAGAGATAAGCCTTGCTCACTGACAGGAATCATCTGCCCATCCAACGAAAACTCTGAAAAAAATCATCGTTATAGCTACATTTTGAGCGTTCATAGTCGTTTAACGTTCACGATACCTTCTGTGAAATAGGTCTTTAAGTGATTTAGACATTCTGTGAACCCCATATTGCAGTATATACACCATATTGCAATAACATACACTGATTTTCCACCTTTGTGTTGTTTAGTAACCTTTTGTTTCACTTCCAAATTGATACTGCTCCTTTGCCTCTTGCTGCTGCTATCACTAGCACTGCTTTTGCTGCGTTTGTGAGCCATGGTGCACTTCATGGTAATATTTTCAAAAGAACATTAAACAGAGGGAGAATGCTGCAACATTCAAGAGATGCATGATAAACAAGATTGGATGCTGCTGCCTACCAGTTATAACCTTATAGGACCATGGACGTTTGTGGGTATTTATTTATTAAGATATTATAAATATTAAGATATTTATTGGCTCTTCAAATCTTCAAAGATTTCTTCCCACACTCAGGTCCATACAAGTTCACTTCTGTGTCACTCTTTACACTGGATAGATTATGTTTGACACCCTTTCTGGTAGCTCTGGGTCATTTGTTTCTTTTAAGGTGCTGCTTAGCATGCCCCACCTGGCAGTGTTACCCACCTGCCCACATTCTGTGGGTTTATCATATTATCCATTCATTTTAGCCAGTGTGCCAGCCATTTGTCACCATGACAGAGGTGGTGGAAGACTACAGCCTTTCCCCAGACATTCTCTGTCATGTGGGAGGAGGTTTAGTGTGACTCAATTTCCCTGCAGTTTTCCCTTATCCATGCAGACAATCCTCTTAACTACACAGATGCATTCATGCACTGCTCATGAACATATTACACCCCCCATTCCTGATACACTGCATCTTGTGCTTCTTAGAACCTGAGAGAGGAGCAGATGTCACACTGCTACAACACCTCATGATTTCTGTTGGCAGTCAACAAGCTGATGTCAGATCCCACAGATAGACTGGTGTTATTACAGGCATACAGGGTGGGAGTCATGCCCCCAGTGCTGCAACAGCACTATTTAGAATGCAGAGGCAGTGGCCTCTGAAGGTGATCAGCACAATTCAGGGATCTGGAGTGGTGTCCACCATGACAGCCCATGCATGTTGGTGAAATACCTTTACATGCTGGTGTGAGACAATGGGTGAGGACTGGTAGTCCTGCTCTAAGTCCTCCTTTACAAGTGTGTTTTTTAGTAATGTCTCTGTTACTATCAGAGTGCAAATTTCTGTGATTTCTACTTGTCAGGAAAGTATTGATGGTGCACTAGTGTTCAATTTTCTGTTCTTGAAGCATTTCCTCTAAGATGTGTTTCACCTCCACAACCTGGTGCTGGAGGGCTACTCTTCAGATCCCTTTGAACCAGTTTCTGCAATCTCACTGAAACTGTTATCCTCTAATATTGCTCTACGACTGGTGCTGGTATTGACAGAGTGCATCAGCGGCCTTTTTGCCTCACTGTCTTCTCTGCATGTCTCATGATCAGTGTGGATTTGGGGAAAGCAGTGGGGAAAGCAATCCAGAAAATCTCTTGTAGTTGTCTCTAGTCTATGATGCCACCTCCTGCACCTGTATGATCATTGACTAGACTTGTTACAACATAAAATGCTTCTTCAAAGGAAAATGCTGAAATATCAAAACACCTTTGAAACACCTCCATTGACTAGCACTTTTTAAGCTTTTAGGTTTTTGAGTTCCAAAATGTGTTATGCCTCCAAGCAAGGAGAGAGACATTCTCTTAAATTCAATTTGTTTCTGTGGAAAGACACAGACAGCTGGATATTTTAGGGAAATGAATTATGGCAGTACTCTCTATTTTGGCCAAAAGGACTTTGTCTATTTTGAAACGTCATGGAACTGTCCATGAATCACCACAGACAGTTGAAAGAGAACCAAGTCACCACTTTTTGCATTCCTTCATTCTTCATACATTACAGGGCCATGAAACAATGATAAGAAACCCCGTAAAATTAGTTCTTCAAAATCAAACCTGTTCAGTAATAATCTAGCATGCCTCCATAGTCTGTTCCTAAACTGTGAAACAGTCCTGTCTGTATTGTATATGTGTCTTGATCGCCAAGGCCTTTAGCGTCATATTTAAAAAGGAGGGTAAAAGTACAGATGGGTTTTTTTTGTTTGTTTGTTTAGCCTAGGCTGGCTCAGATTGGTTTGCAACTATGAAAGGTGAATTTATTCTTAACCAGGTTGCACTCTAATTGCAGGATATTTTGCTAAATAATAAAATAAATAAATTGAGTACACTAACATCTTGCATCTTTTGAAAAAAAAAAAAAAGATTTTATTCCATGGATTTTGAGTCACTAACATGCGGAGGGGGTTTAAAAGACATGTTTTTCAGAGCAACTCATCTCTCGCCTGTGACCACATTATTTAACAACATGTAACCCAAGATATAAATTGTTTCAGATCTAGCTGTGCCAGTACACATGAGATCCCCGAGGAAGTAATGCAGTGAAGTTGTGTATGCTTAGTGTCACAAAATCCTTGTAACACCCCACTGTGTAAACAGAAAGTTAGGAAGCAAAACCCTTGAATCAACAGGAACCACTGACAGGATGTTTTCCAAGGCAGTGTCATTTGCCTTTGAGCTACTGTTTTCAGCATTTACATGTTAGGAACACAATTATGCTTTCCAAAGAGCACACAGTCTTTGTTCTATAAATTAAGCAAATCATTTTTTGTCCGCAGTATCTGGTTTGGAGAGTGGAGGGAGAAAATGTTGTCTTAAGATTACCCTCTTAGTGTTGTGATGTGTATAATATGCTTTCAAAACCTCCTGGTTGTTTGACTAAATCCATTTAATTCCAATATCAATTCTATGAAAACAAGCATAACATGTAACTTATTGATCCCCAGAGTGATATCCCTTTGTTTTATAGCAACCTGTAAAAGAAGACACATGAAGATTTTGAAAGATTAAGCGATTAAAAATGGAAGTTAAAACTTTAAGAGTGTGTCATTAGACTTTCCATTTTATAGGCCTGGCAGGAAAGATTCCCTAAGCCTGTCTATAGTGCATATGCACCTCAGGAGGATGAATCTTGAATCTGGTTAAAACACATTTGCTGTGTCCTTAGCACAGTGAGTGTCTGTGTGTGTGTTTCAGGGTGGGGCATAATCACTCATTTAAGCAGTTGTTCTCAGACTTTATTGGTTTGTCTACCCCCTCTGGCAAGATTGTTTTCTGAAACATTGTCCTTGACCAACAAAGCTTTTATAAACTGGATGAGAAACAAACCAAATCAGAGAATATCAAAATACTAAAACATCCTTTGAAATGCCTCCCTTGATTGGCACTATTTAAGCTCTTGGCTTTCTTAGTTCCCACCTGTTATTGCCAACCTATGTGTGGCCTGCAGGCAAGGAGAGATAAATTCTCTTAAGTTTAATTTGCTTTTGTGGTGAGACAGATATTTTAGGAAAATGCATGCCGATGGAACATCATTGACAGCTGCAAGACAGTTGAGTGACCACTTCTTACATAGTAAGATACTTCATACAGTAGTTGGCCGAGAAAAAATGGTAAGAAACCCCATAAAATCAATAAAATTCTGACAACTATTTAGTCGTAATCTAGCTTGTCTTCACAGTCTTTTCTTAAACTGTGAAACAATTCTGTCTGCATTGTGTATGTATCTTTACAACCAGGCCCTTTAGGGTTATATTTAAAAAAAAAAAAAGATTCTTTTTTGTGAAAAAGCTTATAATATCGTACTTAGAATCTGTCCTTCATTGTAACATACAACGAAGTACAATATTAACTGGATACCTCTATATCCCAAGTGCAACTTTGCTTTTTTTTCTGGGTACATCTATATATTTACAAAGATGAAAAACTACATGAATGAGAAACAAACAACATGATGTTATAGTGATGTTGTACGTGTAGCCATATAAAGGCTTCTGAATGGTGACATTAAGTACTTACAGTTTAGTGAGACATCTGGCCTTGTTGTCCACAGATGATTGTTGTCATTGCGGGAGGAAGGGAGACAACTGCAGTGAGGTGGCTTTTTTCCTGAGCTTAGTCTATTTCACCACAGGTTAACAGAAAAAAGGAACAGAATTCACTTTAACTGATGATATTTTGGTAGGACAGCTTTTTTAGTCCCTCATTCACTTTCAACCACATTTGCATATAACTGCCAGCCATAACAATCTGTCCCTATAATTATTTTTAAGGCATAGCAGAATTTCTAGCACAAAGTTTTACTCCTCACCTGTACCATTTTCAGCTGTCGAGCTGCCAGTAAGAGATGTCAGACATCAGGCAGTATTGGCTGCAGCAGGCAGAGGAGCTGCTTGCCTTATCCTGGCCATTGAAACTTGAAGCTCTATCTTTTTATTTAAAGAAGTTTGACAGTATTAACTCCCGACTCAGCACATACAGCTTATTAAAATGTACTCATGGCTGAGTGCTCAAGAGGGCCCACACACCAGAGTGCTTACTTTTGGATGAAAGAGAATCCACAGGAGCTGAATTCCTGAGCATGAAGGATTTATCAGCAGAGCAAAGCATGAATACATACATGTCTGCTCTGCTCAGACAGACTGGTAAACAGTAATGTTCTGCATACATGCTCGCTCTGTCTGTCTGTCTCTCTCTCTCTCTCTCTCTCTCTCTCTCTGTGTCACACACACACACACACACACAGAAACAAACAATATACAGCATAAGCATTCATGTGTGTACGCACACGCATGCAGATCCTTGTGTATGTTTTATATCATCAAAGACCATTTTGCATCATTTCTGTTCTCAGACTATTGTTTATTTCTCTGGTTTGTATTGCCGCATAAAAAAGGTCTTTGGTCATTTCAGGCGCACCCTTCAGTTTCCCCACAAAATTCTCTGGCATTGTTATGTGGAGGGCCAAGACAATGGCAGACACTCACATGCCTAAGTATAATAGCAATAAACAGAAAGCTGTGTTGAGTAGCAGTTCTTTTCTGTGGTTAACCTAGACTGAGCACAGATGTGTATGCAGAATGAGTGTCAGCTGAGGATGGACTGTGGCTCGTGCATGTCTCTATAAAGAATCTTAACTCAGCAGATGTTTCCTCCTCCATTGTTAGACTCTAAACAGAAGTGCCATAGATGGACCTGGAGGCGCCTTAGGTCCACACCCCATCCTTATCCCCCTTCATCTATGACTACACTATGAAACTCAACAGCCAACAGATTTAAAGCCAGTTTGAGGTTTTGAATCCTTTTCAATGCTCAGAAGATAGTGTGATGGATGGATGGACTTCCGCGTAGAATGTGTAGTTATGTCTGTCTCAATAATGTGTCCAGATGCAGTGTCGTCTTGTGAAATGATGGCGGTCTAGATCAGCAAGTACATTGCCTTTTAATGTTTTGATCTATACTTTATTATTCATGTGTCCTTGGTAGCCATATAAGGCATATTAAATATTTATTTCTGACTACCGTAGTCTGTACAAAGTAGTCTTATATTTATGAAAAGGTATGGAATGTTCCTGTACTGAACAGAACACTATGTTGTGTAATCGTGTAATATCTTGGAATATTCCTCAGGTCAAAAAGAAAGTTACCTTTCTCCATCCTTAGTTTTGAACAATAATAAAGTAAGGAATCAGTCATTCCTGTAGCAATGTACACAGCATCTTAATGCTGCGGAAGGCAGGGAGGGAGAGAGAATGCCTCACATATCACTCTAAAAGTTTCATTTACTGTGATATCTATCTGCAGTGAGAAGTTCTAACACACAAGTACCCTGCTTTAATGGGGGGAAGATAAGAGGGTTGAGCAAATATGTAAAATCACATAGCAGTCCTCTAAATCATAAATCATCCTGTCCAACCCCCCTCCAGATAGGATCACACTTTGACCAGCAGAGAGGTATAATCAAGGGTGTGGAAAAAGATTCTTGTCATGGATGTGCTGAGCTTGTGAAGTGACATTTAGGCACACACACTCTAACATACATACACACACAACAGTAACCACAGTGCTTAATGATCCGTGCAGGAGAACATCATCTTGAGTAATGTGCGTAAAGAGTGAAGAGGGATTGATATAATTGAGAGTAAGGCATTTCAAAGTTTCAAGTTGGGGTACTCATAGACTTACTTAAAGAGTCACCTTAGTAATGATTGAAGGAATATAGTGTCTGTGGAAATTAAGCTCAGTTTATACAAAAAGAGCAATTTCATTTGTTGCAAAGTTTAGGGTACATTGTGTATACTATCTTTAATCAGATCAGCTAGCACATAGAAAAAGACTGTTAATTAACACATCATCAATATGCCAAGACATCGTACTAGACAGAGTGTGGGGTGCATTTTCATCTTTGAATTGTCTAAATATCCAGCATGGTTTCATACTAAAACACTATCTGTCTCCATCAGTGTAATCTATTTTGGACTTGGAACTGCTTGAACCGTCCAATGCATAGTAATACCCTGTTGAAACAAACAAATCCTACCAGACAAAACTGAATCATAACTCCATCTCTTTCAGAAGTAGGCCACAGATTGTAAACTTCATAAGTCAAGTGTGTAGTAGACTGAACAGGAACTTTCAGCAATTATTAATGGCATGATTGACATTTGTCTGTGAAACACATTCACAAAAAATCTTTGGAGTAACAGCATATGAGAAAAATAGTGCATCTCCAACAACTGTAAAAAGAAGCCTGTCTTAGTTAGCTTCATACTCAATATGAGGGGTGAAATATCAGTCCTCAGTGTAATTTTAAGATCCTCTCGAGTTTTGCTTTTGCTGTGCCTATTGGAGTATAGCCATTTAAGCTAACAAAGTGTGGACAGATAGAAGTGTTTGTTTAGTTGTCTGTTCTGTCTGAGGAACTGTGACTCTAGTGTCCAAATTTGGCACAGGGCCATGGAAGAGGAAGCAAATGCTCATGTCGGACCTTGTCTTCTTTAACCCTTTCTGACACACACTGCAAAGTGTGCACACATCCTGTGTAACAGCTTGTACAAATTTACTTTACCCCAGTAGCTACTTAGCATACACATGTCTCCTCTGATCAGAGTTTTACATTTTTGTGCCCACTCTAAAATTAGATCCACAGTTTGGGGTAGAGCACACAGTTCTGAAATATTGATTTAATATTTGATTCCCTGTTGCAGATCATACTGCATGTACTTGACTATGATCAAATCTTTTAAACTATTTCTCTCCCTCTCTCTCTTTACATACACACACAAGAACACACACTCTCTCTCTCTCTCTCTCTCTCTTTCTCTCTCTCTCTCACACACACACACACACACGCACACATTATTCACCGTGATATCATTATCAAGAACCCGTCTATGAGGGAGGGCTCTTCAGGGACATCGTCTTAGCGTTTCTTACCCCTCCCTGCACATTTCCTGCCATTCCAGGCATTCCAACTCTGTGAACTGTAATCAAAGATTAGAGAGCTGTTAGCAGACTGAGTTTGCTATCACCATGGTATTTTGGCTGGGGTGTGTACATGTGCATATTGAGTCATATTTCACACTTTTCATACAGGGATTACTATATGATGAAAACTGATTGTGAATAATGGACAGTGTAAGTGTATGTTGCTATTGTGTGTACATACATGAGAGCATACTTGTGCATGTGAGTTTTGTGTTTGTGGGTAGCTACATGTCAATGACTGTCAAATACTTTACTCATATCTAGTAGATGTTTTGACCCACTGTGTTTAATCAAAACAAGACAGACTAATTTGGCACACCAATATAAACAGCCTTGCCGAAAGACCCAACAGATGCAGCTCTTTCAAAATTTTCCACTATAAAACTACAGTTTCCTCTTGGCATTCTTAAATCTACCTTCTTCAAAATCTCTTGAAATGGAAAACATGGCCCCTGGTTTCCTGAGCTGTCCTAATGCAGCACATAGCAACTCCATTCAAGTGCTTTGCTAACACTTTTGAAAGTGATTGTAAAACTGATAGGAATGCATAAACACCGCTGTGTAAATTTGGGTTGTTTTTAATGGTGGTCGACTAAGTCTATGCTGGTTTCAGTCTTCATACTGAAGTTTAGATTTTGGAAAAGCTTTGGTTGCCTTGTCTCCTGGGTGGGTAGTGGGAGGTGTGATCTTGAAGACAGTCAGTGGTGCTTGGTAGGGTAGGGAGGTGAGAGGGTGGAGTGGGGCCTCACATATTTTGTGAAATGATGATATCGTGTTTATCTGGGCACACTCATTCTTAAAAGCATACAAATACCTCAAATTCATATTAAAACTAAATCTGATGCAAGCTACCGACTGCCATCAGAGCAGGGGCATTCCTCTCTATTTTCAAGAGTCTCTTGAAGACTCACCTCCTCTGAGAGCACCTCCTCTCCTAACACCTAGTAACACCTCTAACACCCTAACATGCCTTACGCGCACCTACTGTGTGCCTCTCTACCTAATCTCCTGCTCTTTGTTTTGAAGGAAAACTCCCACCTATTGCTTTGCACTTTGCTCTATTGAATAGATGTAATACTTGGTGCTTACTCATAGGTCTCTCACTATACTGTAGCTTGAATTGTTTCCCCACTTGTAAGTAATGCTGGATAAAACCATCGGGTAAATAAATGTAATGTAACATAATGTCATGATGTGACGCAGGTCAAGACTGGAGTGAATCACACATCATTCATCAATATGTAAATGAATTAGATTTGAATTATATGCGGAATGTGTATTGATGTGTACAATTGTTTATCTGTGACGTAGGCTCTACTCAAGATGGACTGTCAAGGATTGGTAGCCCGACTGGTCATGGATTTTGTGCTGCTGACTACAGCTGTGGAGGTGGCTGGACGCTGGAGAGAGCTGGCTGAGAAATTAGCCAAAGTCTCCAAGCAGCAAATGGATGCTTATGAGGCCCCTCATCGAGACAGAAATGGGGTGGTGGACAGTGAGGTAAGAACAGGACCTGAGATACTGCATAGAATGTGCACACAGACACAGCACAGACATGCAAGCATACAAATACACCCGTGTAAACAACAGGTTTTCAGAAATCATCTAAAACAGTGTTTCTTAATTTCACTTCGATGACCGAAGGACTTAATTCTAAACTGGCAATAACAATCCTCACAACACTAAACTGAGCGCTTGAACACCACGTTAAATGTACACTTCGTTGACTTGTGCTTCGTGTTACCATTTAGTGCTTGAATTAAGAGGAGAGTGAAGCTGAATAAAATGCGTCGGTCATTAAAAACCTTTTTGGCACAGAGATTGGTTGGGATTACTTGCTACATTTTCTGTGAGCATACTTCATAATTATTTGAACGGTTTTCTATTAGACATCTTTTTACGGATTCATTCTGCATGTCAAATTCGCCGTTAATGGACTGAAGAGCTCAATGTTCTTATACATTTAATTTTTTTTTTATTTTTTTTTTTTTCCACCGGCTCTCCCCCTCCTCTATTTGTACAAGTCTATTTCACGCTCTCAAACGATTTTCCTCCCTTTCGCTTTTCTGTTTGTAATAGGCTATGTGGAAACCTGCCTATGATTTCTTAATAACTTGGGCAGCTCAGATTGGGGACAGCTACCGAGATGTTACACAGGAACTCCACTTGGGCCTGGACAAAATGAAAAACCCCATAACCAGACGTTGGAGACACCTTACAGGCACGCTCATCCTCGTCAACAGTATGGATCTGCTGCGGAGTTCTGCATTCAGCCCGGCCCCTCAGGACGACTTTGTCATCTAAGTGCCAAGCTTGTCATGCAAAACTCCACGCCAGCTTTTTCTACCTTCTCGAATTTTTGCGTGGGGCACATGACATTTTTACCCCATATTTCTGTCCCTTCTTATTACTCACACATTAAAAGAGAATTCATATATAAGGCCGTGTATTATAAAATCTGCATAAATCCTTTTGATAGATGGCATAAAAATAGTATGCATCTGCATTATCTTGTGAGTAACATAGCAGAGATGAGCCATAGCAGAGAAGACTCCATGCCTGGCCCCCAAAAGAAGCTATGACAGGTACGCTAGCTACCTTGAGCTCATCTGATTCCTAATTTAGAAAACTGGGGCTCAGGATTCATTTATGACAGGTCACTGGTTGTGACGTCATGACTGGTTACTTCACATTTATGTGGATTCAATGTCAGAACAAGATATGTGGAACCAGACTCTCTATCATTGTTCCTCTCTGTTACCTTAAAGCTGGTATCCTCTAAATCTGCTGCCTATCATTCTGGTGATGTGCACACCACCCACATCCCTACCTTGATGAAAAGCATCACTGTGCTATCAGTATTCCTGGAGTATTTTCTAATCTTTTGTCTTTGCTGAAGTATATATACTATAGTTGTAGTATATACGTTTCTTCCATAGATTACAATACATTATATTGTATGGTTGGATTGGATGATATTTGATACTGCACATTTAATACCATTTCACCATTTTGGCACTTTTTACCGATTCAAGTCAGAGATTTCAACTGGTGTTGATGTTATGCTTACTAAGTTTTTGTTGTGTCAAATGAATGTTAAGTGAATGAATGTTATATGTTTCTGTAACTGCCTGAAAATGTTGTGGATTTTGTTGGATTGAAACTGACTTTTTTCTTCTAGTCTGCCCATGGTCCATGTCTTTTCAAATAATGAGTCAAAATGTGACTAGTCTTATTTAAGATCAATCAGCTTTATAATCCACAAAACCATACCAACAGTTTTAATCAATGCCAAAATGTGGCCCTCATAGACTAAACTTACCTTTCAGAACAATATCAATTCCTAGAGAATAATTCAAACAGTGTTATTCCATCCTGTCTTTGTTTTGTATATTTTGTACCACGGTAAGATATTCTTATTGCATTTTTGATATGTAATTCCTGTACGTGTGAGATGCCAACTATGTATTGAAAGGATAATGTATATTATTTTTCAGTATTTTAAATTTGTGTTTTCCAAGTCAAGTGTTAGGTTCTGCATATGGAATGTTGAATTTACATCTGTATTTTGTAGCTTTTTTTGTGACTGCAAACCTTAAATGGGAAAACTAAAAATAAAATATAAATAGTTTCACTCACTGTACATACTTAAATGAATCCCTAATCTTTTACTGAATTACTGCTTTATAAAAATGTATGTAGTGTGTACAACTGACTGCAACTTAGGCAAGTGAAAATCAAAGGGTCAGACCTTGAGTAAGAAGTATAAAGTAAAGAAAGAGTAAGAGTGATGTAAGAGTGAAAATCAGTAAGAGATAAAGTGAAGAACACATGCACTGGTCCTTTTCCAAAGTTATTAATGATTCTCCCTGTATGCAACAGAAAGGGCAAAAGGGAAATTAATTTACTTTTCAAATTTATTACTCCATGACGCAAATTTAACCACCAATTTGATTTCAACGATGTCTCATCTTTCACACCAGACAGAAGATAATGAGTCAACAATTGTAATATACCCTGTGATTGGTGCGCTAGCTGGATGGATGTGAAAGTTAACATCATTAATGCAGTAGAAACATGTAATCATATTATGTATTGGTGCAGGGCACACCTGCGTATCTTTGAATCTGTGTCTGGTTTCACAATCCACATGTACATCTGAAGAAAAGAAAATGTGATTTTGATGTTTAATGTAATGACAGTCTAAAATATAAAGATTTTGTTATAATTCAGTATCCAGGTATTTGACAAAAATAAATAAATAAAACATAAAACAAAACAAAGATGATATTAAGCATGTTGAAAAAGCATGACGCCTAACATTTATAAATATGGCCAAAGAACAAAAAAAAGAGTATGTCAGCTTACTTAAATTTGGTTTTAAAAAAAAGCACATAAACATTTTGGCAGTCACATCTGAAAACTTCAATTTTAATGATGGGCATTCTACAAATAGAACTTTTAAGAATGAAGGTCAATGTCACGTTAAAGCACACAGTGAAGCCTGAGTTCAAACCCTACACATTCACTGTGTGAAAAGAGATCAAAATGACTTGAATATACTGTGGTATATGGGTAAATGGGTCCCCCCTCTGAGAAAAGCCAATTTCACAGCCTCCTGCGGTGACATTTACACCTTCTAATTACTATTCCTCACACACTCCTCAGTGGTTTAGATGACCCCAGTAATTTTAGGATTATTTATTATTCTAAGAATTACAGTCCACTAATGACTTCATAAAAGTGCCTACCACATCATTTTGATTCTTAATCATAATTGTTCATACATCATCTAGAACTCATTTGGTGGCTTACTGCCATTAGTTTGATATGATATTAATTTTAATTAGGGTCTTCGTTTAAAAAGTATGCTGAAAGAGTTGATCTGATGCATGAGGAGTCAAACCTGGATCTTAATTTCAGATTTGTGGGAGATTATTAGCCCTGCAGATTAAATGGATAGTGAGTTTTTTTGGACAATCATGCATTAGACTGTACAGCAAACCTTTTCTCAGGTCCAACCTGAGCCTATATAGTTGCCTCTTGTCATTCACTGAACAAAAGGCTAGTTGTTTGGGGGCTGTTTCTGATAAGGGAGAGTAGGAGAGATGGAAACCTGGAAAAGAAGGGAGTATAGTGTCTCCCTGGAGTGCATACCTTCTCTTATTTCCTGTGGTGTTTCCTAAAGTATTAAGACTGCTGCTATATCTAAATGAATTCATATCTCAGCTTTGTTGCCATAACAAACATGGGATATCAGACATAGGCACGAATGAATTATTAATGTTCATGAATGTTGTGTACTTACACACTTGTACAAAGAAAGAAAGAAAGAGAGAGAGAGAGAGAGAGAGAGAGAGAGAGAGAGAGAGAGTGAGAGGAGAGGGAACACAATGACTGGGGTAATGTTATTGCTAGCAGCTGGTGAACAAGTACGCAGTAGTTGATCAAAATCATCCAGCATCTTCAGCTATTACCTAGTGGCCAATTCCCTATTATGTTAGTGGCCAATTAGCAGCAGAGTATGACCAAAACAGTCTTATATCTTGTAACAATCTTATAAAATAGCATATGTTGTTATTGGTAGCCTCTCCCACTCCTTGTCCATTTGCATTCTGCACTCTTTAATCAATTATAGCACACAGTGCCTATGTTAGTCGCCACCAGTGGTGTTTGAATACATTACTGTAAGTTTCCATAGGGCTCCAAAACAGTAGTGTTACTTGAAAAGTATGAGGTCTGTAGGTTTTTTTTTTTTTTTTTTTGTTAGATCAATATGAATCCATTTTGCCATGAGCTATCCTTGAGAGTGGGCTACATCTCCTTTGGCATGCCAAAGCAAAAAAAGTATCATTTAAAGTGAGGGGTTTGATCCATAATCAAAGCATTTGCTCGCTGCCTTTCGTGCTTTAGTACTTCAGATTCCAATTAATCAAATATTTATGGAGTCTGGTTTACAGTTTATCTTTCAGATGTACACCCATGTGCTTGACCTAAAACTGTAGAATTGCCATATATCTTTCCCATGTCTGCTGTCTTTTCCTTCTCTTGTGTACTGTGTTCTATAGTATCAGCCGGAGTGACAATGGGGAGAGGACTGCAAAGTGAGAGAAAAATACCAAAGATTGAGAGATCATAACGAAGTATACATGTCATGCTGTGATGAGGTAACATTTCCCTTGCTTTTCTTTCTCCAAAGATACACAACTACAAAAGCATCGCTTAAAATACACACAACAAACAAGAGAGAAAGAAATACCCATAGGAAAAGAGATGGCAGGCATGCCTCCATTAGTTTTGAAACATCTTATGTCCCAGTTAGTATCCCCATAGGCTGATCTCATTATTTTCTCTGAAGAGAGATAAGAACAACTGAAAGGTTAACCTCAAAGGTTTTGAGTTTTTCACCTTATTGGAGCACCAACTTTTGCCCCTTAAATATGGTTCTTCTCTTTTTTATCATGTTTTTTTTTCTATCCTGTGAAAATAAAATAAGCAAAAGTGCAAAGGTTTATTGAAGTGAAAACCTCTGGTCCCTGTATAAGAGGAGGTGCAACTGTATTTGGAGTAGAAAAGCATTGAAACACTTTTAACGTGATCCCCTCTCTGTCTGTTTAATGATAAAGTCTGTCTTTTGTCCTATCTCCTCTTTAATACTGTCATTCACTTTGCCTATTTCAGCATCAGCTATTAATTCCAATAATGACACCAACATTTGCATTTAGTGTAGACAACAATGCTCAGGCAGAGCACAATTACTGCATTTTAGAGAACAGAAAGTAGAACTAACTGCATTTAACAGGATTCCTGCTGTCCCAGCCCTGATCCCAAAGGACATGTTTTGCCTTCACTTCATACTTTACACTGGGTTACTTCTTGCCACAAAGAATTCAGTCATGCATTTCCCATGCAACCTCTTCACGACTCCATCCGCAAGCGTAGCCATTTTCTCATGGAATTTGGCATAAAATATTAACCTTTTCTGCATGGGCAGAATGAGGCCAGGCTAACCTCCGTTGGTCCTTCTGGTTATACTTTCATGAATCCCACAGTTCCACAGAAGTAGCTTCATTCAGAAGTAACGCTTTTAAATGCTACTGAATAAGCTTTGGATCCATGTAAATAAAGGTGCCTCTAATAGATTCTATTTATTTCAAAATATTTCAGAAATACCTGCTTTGAAAACAATGTGCGTTCGAGGCAACAGTAAGTGCTGAGCCTCTGATAATCACGAACAGGGAAGATTTTGCTGTTTATTATGCTTACGATTATATTTCTTGTCTGTTTTTCTTTTCTTTTCTTTTTACCAGCTAATTGTCTAGGTTGTTTTTTCAAATTCTTCTGGATAATTCCACCGACTGTCAGCTCATCTGAAGAAGTAACACAACTCCCAAATAAAACAAATAATCAGATCTGTGGTGTGGATAAGACTGTAAGTCATCATTGCCTGTACTTCAGCCATAACGTCTTTTGACCTAAGTTAACATGTCCACTTCAGTTAAGTCTTCAGGCGCAGAGGAATTGCAAATGTCAGGATTCCAGTCTTATCGCTCTCTGCCCACATTTCTCCAGCTAGCTGACAGGTTCTCTCAACCAAAAAGCACATCCAATATAAACAAGCCAGACAGTCTGCCTTCTTATGCCAAACACGCACAACCCACAACAGTCTCCCCCTTTCCTATACACACTAAACCCTTTACATCAACTCTGCAGTCAAAAATACCTTTCCATTTCTAAAAATGGACTCACTTGTGTGTTCAAGTCCATTCCAGACTTGAACATACGAATGTAACCTCCCACAAGCAGCTTCAAATCATCTGTCTGATCTTTTCTCTCTCTTCCACCTGTTCACGCACAACACCATCGATGCATATCTTTGAGTGTTTAAGTGCACTTGAGACAAGAAAGCAGGTATAGGCACAGCACATACCTCTCTCTCCCTCCATCTCTCTTCCTTTAAAGGATGCATACTCTAAGGCACCGCAGGGTAAGGAATGGTCTGATCTCTCTGAGGAGAATTGTGTGATGTCTGAGACTCCTACACTTCAAAGCAGCCAGCCGAGGTGACATAACCAAGGCTGCTACCTGTGCACTGATCTCAAGGTCTTCTGGATTGACTCTCTACTTTAATTTAGTGTCATGGTGCACTGTTCTTATTAACAGAGGTTTGTTACAGTGTTACAGTGTAGTGTTTCGGTATGATGACAATATTGTTTTTGGATAAAGATGTAAGGTAAGATGTAAGATAACTGATATGTTGTGAAGAGCTTGTCTTTCCAGGATGTTAAGAAGAGTGTGTTATACATGTGTGATGGTTCAGTGATCACAGGTAAAAAAGTCCAAAAGAAATAACTGCAATCTATAACTCTAACTCTATAACTGCACATGACAGCAGTAATTGAGCTCATGGTTTGGTGGACGAAATGCAATGAAGTAACACCATTCACAATGTGGCATCATCTCCCGTGACCTAGTTCTGTTGTCTAGCCTCGTGAATGTTTTACACCTTAGCATTAACCCTTCTATTGCTGTGTCAAATATGCACCGTGTCTTTATGGGGTTAACATAGTAATGTACATTAAATTTTAATTTACATTGACTCAGTGAGGACTGTCACTGAATACATTTATGATGCATACATTAAAAAAAAAAACAGTCAGAAACGTGACGCTTGAATCTTAAAAAGTAATTAAGGACATAACAAGCATAATTTAGGTTCTGTTCTTACTTGATAAGAATGCCCAGCAGATAGTGTGCATCCCTATCAAGACCGAGATTTAGTATTATTAGTTTGAACTTATAACATATTCATTTGATGATCAAGTAGAGAAATATTTGAACCATGATCGCACAACACCTCTGAATACCCACACTGTGCATGAATATGGTCAAATATAGCACTGCTTATATATTTTGTCAGCTTCACAAAGAGATCCTGAAAAGAGGTTTAAAGGTGTCCACCACCCTTTATGTATTGTAAACAGAAGTTGTTGTACATGCCTTATCTCTGGAGTTGATTATTTGATAACAGTAAAATCATTAGAGAAGCGAAGGGCATCACAAACCACTCATCTGCATGCCTACATTTTTACTTGTTCCCAGAGAACTTGAGACCAGAGAAAACCATAAAACACACCAAACTGTAAATACAACTAAATACAAGTAATGTACACAAACATTTAAGGCAGTAAGGTAAGAAAAGGTGTAGCAGGATTTTCTCCCTTGGTTAAGTACAAATCCTTCATCTGATACGCGTTATTACACTTGTAACCGCAAAAGTAGTTGATAGAAGACATTTACTTTCAAAGAGTGTAAAAGAAGGTGTGTAATTGCTTTTGTGGCAACTACAGGTACTCAAAGAACTTTGTTCTGTTCTCAAAGGGTTGACATTTCTTAAGTTTTAGTTGTGAAATGTCAAAAGGTCAAAATGTAAGTGCTGGTTTACATTGCTACAAACATTAGTGCACTACACTGAAAAAAAATGTATAATGTAAGTGAATTGTAAGCTAAATACATCACAAAAGCCCATTAAAGGTTTGTTTAACAACCTGTTTACATAGTGGTTACACAAGAACTGGCATGTCACTTGGCGTGACAAAGCCTAATTTAGTACAAAAAAAGTGATATTACCATACTTACGTAACTTGCCCACAGATATTATCCGCATGATTCACAGTATAAAACCCTGTTCTCTAGTGCTGAGCACTTGTGTACTTATGAATTAACTCAACAGTTACTATTCTGTATTTGAAAAGTATGAATTATTGAACAAGACTGTGTAAAAAGTGTTGCCATACTATCACTGTTACAGGGCAAGAACTGCTCACAACAGGTCTAGAAGACTGGATGTGAGTGGACTAGCCCATCAACAAATTTAACATCATGGATGACCACTAATTTTCTTTGAGGAGCTGAGCATTAGTGCTGTACACAGCTTAGATGGTATGGCTTCAGATGCTTACCATTTAGGAACTAAGAAGAGAAAGAGAAAGATAGAAAAAGAAGTGAAACATGGTCAAAGTAAAGATATGCCAAACTTAGCATCTTTATTATTATGTTTAACTAAAGCTATAACACTGCATTACATGTATATTTCTTAGTTTCCCAGTTCGCTCACTATTGTTCACCTCAAAAAGAAGCCAGAGGGCAGGGCATTTTGTTTCTCAGATTACTAATGTAAGGCTTTTTTTTTTCTTATTGGCCATCTCTAAATAGAATACCTAACCAGAGACAATGATTTGCATGCATTAGTTAACTTGCCCTTTTTCTTTCAGATCCAATGCAGTGCAAACCCTATTTGAAAATATGATATTTAGGAATGTTCTTGTCAAATATGAATACAATCTATGGTTGCTGTTTTTGCATTTAGACTCATTGCTACAGGAAACTGGACATATCAAATTAGGAGAAAACTGGATAAAGATATGTATGTTTTTCACTCATTAAACAACAATCCTATAGTTTTGATCACTTATTAAAATTGTTCAGTCATACATTATGATCTGGTAGTACTCTTTGGTCACTGCAGCTGTAGATATATTACACTTTACATTAAGTGAACAGCTCTTGTGTAGTTTTCATGTGGGCCTCCTCAAAGGAATGACTGTAATAGTGCTCAACACTGCACACAAACAGCTACAGTTGAATTATTACATTAGCACACACAGTTATAACATTAATAAGCAGTAACACCTTATATTAAGTGGACAGTTCTTGTGCAGTTACCACATTGGTACCCTTATTGTATCCAGTATTCAAGGCCTGTTGTCAGCAGTTCTTGTGTTGATATAGCAATAGTATTGTAACATCTTAGTGACTGAAACAATACTCAGATTTATACAGAAAACAAATTTTGCTGCTTCACAGCTGCTCGTGTAATTAAATAAACCATAGAAATTGTTAATAAAAACATACATTTACGTACATTCTACCATATTTATTATTTAGTAATGGTAATGTGTCACCATGGACAGTTACATTATACTTATGTTTTTGCTGTAACAGATGAAATATTGTAACACACACCTTACGGACCACCACCATTTGGTTTATAATCTATTGTGGGTTGTAAATCAAAACTGATTGTTGTGTTAATTGTTGTTTAATGTATATGAATAAGCATAGTGTAATTTCTGCCATATTGTCTTTTGCTCCATATATCTACTGGTTTAGTGGAGCAACAATCTTTGTCTTTTTTAATGGGAAATGTAGTCGAGGTTTGTTGGAATGTGAGGGGTACACTTATGGAGTATACTAGTAGGTTATTGGGTTTTTTTGGAAGGCTTTGTTATGTGCATGGTATCATAATAATAATGTTAGGTTCTCTTGCTACCTTAACACTGATTTAGACAGTCTAAAGTTACTATTTTTCTTCAAGAACATTACAATGACCTGCGTGTCTATGAGTGCAGATGTGTGTGTGTGTGTGTGTGTGTGTTTGTATCTAACTAAAATTGACAAAATAAGGAAACATCTTTTTTTTCAACTCCAGAGTTATGGTATAATGTCTGTATAATAATATAATAAATAGATAGACAGATAGATAGATTTTTAAAGAGAATATCTATACTATCAAGCACATAGTAATTTAACGCAGATGTTTCATATGTTTCTCCGTGAATTCTCCAGTTTGACAAACTTAAATCGAACATTTGTTTTCATCTGCCTCCTAGTGGACAACGTGCAAAAATGCGAGTTGTTCATGCCCTCTGAGATAAATGGGATACTGTTATAAAGATAATAATCTCCACTGTCTCTATTACTGTTGCTAAATAGAGGTTGAATAAACCGCTTTTACGTAGCTATTTAATGTATTAAAATGTGTCTCTGAGCTGACTTTGGCTGTAAAGCAAAGACGCCCCAAAACAGATCATATAGGTAAGCGTATTTGAATTTGAATTTAAGAAGAAGAAAATCAGCCCATGCCCTTTTGGCTAGGAAAACCTCTAGCTTTAAACACAAAACTTCTTCTGGAGGATATTTCACTCCAGAGCTGGTGTTAGTTATAATCGTCCCCAGTATCACGAAACAGGGCTCTGTAGTAGGCTATGCTCAACATTACGAGACAAATTTGCAAATCGGTTCATGACGGTTCGCGGATTAGATACAAAGAAAACACATGGAATAAAGACACTGTATAGTATAGGCTACGCCATAAAACACACGACCATTAGGGAAAAATATCCACTCTTTTCTTTCTTATAATATCCATACAGGGAAAACTTAACCTCAAGAGTCAAAATAACTGAAACCGCTTGTCCAGTTACATTTCAGTTTCAAAAGAACACAAACCTCTCCTTTGGCTGTGTTACAAATCATGGAGCCAATCAACTCGCGCTGAGTCGCTAGGTAATTCCCGCTTTTCTGTCATGTGACCAAGCGGCTAAGGGACTCTCACAAAAGTACAATAGAGTGCAATGTATAAGATTACAGAGCAAATACTCTGTAAAATAAAGAAAGAAGTCTGTGCATCAGTTCAAATGCATTAATTAATTGTGACTTACACGATAATAAATGGGTAAAAATAACACAGTTCTGCTATTAACACATTAACGGTGTATTCGCAATCTCTGATATAGGAATGTGGTGAATAAACATCAGCTCTTGAAACAGGAATGCTTCGGTATTACAAATGATTGTGTTGTTATAGCGTTCTTGTATAATCGAGTGTGTTTTATACTGTTGCTTGTAATAATATATTTTCGTTCTGTATATGATAGTCACTCTGCCCTTTCACTCACTTGCAGGTCTGCTCTGAAATAAACAAACAAAAAATGTCGCTAGTTTCCTTTAAGGTTTTTTTTGCAGCTGGTGTTCAACAAGCACTCACTGCCATAGGTGTAAAAATCGTCTATCCATGAAGTGCGCATCATCGATTTGTAACAGGTCTTAAAGTGTATGCAAACGCAAATACAGTACATACACTGAAGAAAGCGATATGAAAAGGTCTGGCCTACACAGGGCACATCTAATATGAAGCACACGAGACACAAAACAAAGACATTAATGCCACATATTCAGTATGTGCCATTTGCCCAATAAACAGTAAAAACAATATCCTCTTGAAAAGAATAATATGCGTCCAGAGCTCACCAGCAGGTGGAGCCACAGCTTTTCTTTTCTTTCCTTTTTTTTTACTTTCTTTTTGACAAATTTAGTTCTCGTGATTTAACAACAAAGCACATATGAAATCATTAAGTGAATTTTGGGTGGTGAGCTTATTTCTACAGATGTTACTGGTTGATATCTAGAGGTCATGTTAAAATGAATGAATGAATGAATGAATGAATGGATGCATGGATGGATGATCGAGCGAACGAACAAATGTTAGTTTGACCTGCTTGTCTTAAATAGGGGAAATAACTGTGTTGTATCATCATTGTTCACATTTATAATGGTGATTATCTGATGAAATTCTTTGCGATGTTCCATTTGCTTGCCATGGCCTCACACTCAGCTATGTTCACATGCCATGTTTGTTTAGCACAGTCCGTGTGGGAGGAGCCTGCCCCCACTTGGCAGCTAATCTACGCGTTTTCCTTCAGTGTGAGTAAAACAGCAAGGGCGGAAAGACGTGCAATGGTATATCTTCTGAAATACAGTTTCCTAGTGCTCGGGCACTCACTGGTGAACTAACATAGCCATCATTTCTGAACTCAATTTAGAACGTAGACATAACATTCATCAATAACATTAAATGGAGCTGATGGAACTGTAGCCGCAATTTTGGATAGGCTGCGTACCTCATTGGAAATATACCCGCCTTGGAGCAACACAAGCGACGCGCTTGCTACGACAACAGGACACGCAAAAGGGTGTGAAACAAACACGGAGGCTGTCCTGCCGAAACACCCTCAACCGGTTGGGCAAGAGTGTGTGGTTGGTGTCGCAAATGGAATTTTAACCAGTTTGTGCGAAGAATACTAATGCATTTCACCCCATTGCGTCTCCAGTACTGTGGATACTCTCCTTCAATACTGCAACGAGTCAGCGCAACAGATCTGGAGTGTGGAGCTTATTAAGCACATAGCAACCCAGAGGAGGACGACAGTTATATATCGTTTTATGCGACATAATTAGCAGGCAATACGTTATTTACCGAGACGTTTCCAACCTGCAAGGGCTTGAATCACGATAACTAAAGGGCTGTAGCGTATCACCTGCTGACTAGGAGAAACACTCCACTGAAAATGGGCAACAGTTTCTCCAACATATCAGCTTTCCAGTCTCTCCATATTGTGATGCTGGGTTTGGATTCCGCCGGTAAAACAACTGTCTTATACAGACTTAAATTCAACGAGTTCGTCAATACTGTGCCAACGATTGGATTTAATACAGAAAAGATTAAACTAAGCAATGGCACGGCAAAAGGGATAAGTTGTCATTTCTGGGACGTTGGTGGTCAGGAAAAACTACGTCCTTTGTGGAAATCTTACAGTAGGTGCACTGATGGCATCATTTATGTTGTGGACTCTGTGGATGTGGACCGACTGGAGGAGGCGAAAACGGAGCTACACAAAGTCACCAAATTTGCCGAGAACCAGGGGACGCCTTTGCTTGTGATAGCTAATAAGCAGGACCTGCCGAAATCTTTGCCCGTGGCAGACATAGAGAAACAGCTGGCGCTCCACGAGCTTACTCCATCAACAACATATCATGTTCAACCTGCCTGTGCTATTATTGGTGAGGGATTACATGAGGGAATGGACAAACTCTATGAAATGATAGTTAAAAGACGGAAATCTCTGAAACAGAAGAAGAAGCGATAACGAAGGTCCGGGTCTATTTTCCTTTAGCTCATCATGCCTTCTGCGTTAGTCCCATGTCATTGGGTATGTCACCGCCCCTTTGCACTGCTGATCGTATTGATTTGGGTGGTTGCTCTCACTTGGATTAATGTCGACTTCACTGATGCTGTAACCCTCATACACCCTCGTGAACATAGTATCTTTCGCGCCAGCCTTGTGCTTTTTCACCTATGTGAACAAGAAAAAAAAAAAATCTTGAACAAACTTATGACCTAAGGACTAATCACAGAAAACGGGCTGGCCCGTTGATTGCTGCTTACGATTGTTTCTGAACTTAGCCTGATGGTTGAGAGGAGTTGTATTGAAGCACTGTGACGATACAATGGACATTCCCTACGCCGCAGTTTTGTTTTCCATGGAATGCTTGATTACTTCTTGAGTTCTTTTCCTTTTTTTTATTGGCATGAATGGTGGTTGTGTGTGGTGGATGTTTGTGATGAACTGAAGAGGATTGAGTCCTTAATGAAATATCTGCAGGCAAGTTTCGTGACCTGCCCATTGTCATGCGGATTCCAGTCTTTGGATATTATTGGCCATAAACAGGTGTTGGCTATGAGATACTTTCAGTTCATTTTGAAGAAAGCTTCAGCACCCAGTTGGACTCTGCAGATATTCTGACTCAAAGAAACATTGAAGGTCACCATTTACTGTACTGTATGGTGGACTAAGCTTACCCTCGAATGACCTGCAACTTGGTCCACCACTTAGCACTTTTGATTTCTTACCAAAATAGTAGAGTGCAACACTGTATAAAAGGCTTGTTATGTAGTACAAAAGCCCAAATGAATCCTGAAGTATTTTTTAAGAATTAAAATATTACAAAAAATGTCTTTTGAAGTCATCTTCTGTTGGGGGGAGGGGAGGGGTCCAATATTGAGAAAGGAAGTAGCCTGTGGATTTATGTCTTAGAAGGTAAATTGTTACAACAGCAACTATGGTGCTGCTATATCCAGCAGATTTTTGAATGGTAGCATTATTAAAGACTGTTCTTTAGATGGGTAAATAGTGAAAACAAGCTGGTTGAATATGACTGTTTCCCTGATGACTTTGGTCTTGGAGGAGTGTTTACACTAGAGAGAGAAAGTTTCAGCCACAGAGACTAGTCAGAGAACAGTATATATTCTTTTACCATCACTAACTTGTTTTTCAGCCCTTTTCACTGTGTTGTTCTTTAGGTGTTTCAGCACAGAAGTGCTGCAGTGTATCTGTGTGGGTTTTTTAGTTGTTGTTGTGTTATTGGGCTGATTGCATGTAAAGAGACTTGGAATTTATGGAGCTGCAATGCGGGTGTTCTGAGGTGCTCCAGAAGGGCAGGCATCCAGTATTCTGTCAGGTGGTACCACTCAATGATATAGGCTTCAGTTTAGGTCATGTGTCTTTTTCATGGTGCAATGCACACACATATATTAATGAATAGTCCAGTTTGTCTCCGTGAGACAAATCTTCTAAACACACTATACTATAGAAACATAAAAACCTCAGTGCAGCTTTCTCCAATCATGTCTGTGGAATGTTCTGGGTGCAGTACAGTTTAATTCAGGGGGACATCTTTGGTGAAGAATTTATCATTACACATTATGATTCTCACAAAATACTAATGCTGACATGGTATTACATGATGGTTGTTAATGAATGTCATATTAAACAACACATTTACATTATCTAACAGGTTGTGCTCTGTTGCACTCTGTTATAATTTTCCATCATAATTTTCCATTTTAGATAAAAAATATCCCTTTTTTCTGGACTACTGATGTTAAAATCTGAATATTTTCGACACAAGAACATAAAGGGTTTTTGGGGTTTTTTTTGGTCAGAGCACGTGTCACCGCACATGAGATGAGTCAAATACATTTTAGATTATAAAGTTCACTTAAAAATTGTTAGCTGAAAACATGGTTCTTTTCTTCATGTCCTGGCCATTACAACTCGTTCTAAGTGCCGTCTGTGTTTTGATTCTTGAGGACTTTGCTTCCCTTTTGCATGACTTGACTTGTTAATCCTGATGTTTAGTTTACTTGAAGGCTTAGGCTGTTGTGAAGGCTTAGGCTGTGTGTTCCTCTGAATGTGATATGTGTCTCTATGTGCCTTTGTACATTCACACAGAGCATTGCTTTACGGGCCAACATAGCTTATCTAACAGCCTAAATAAACCTGTTAACCTACCAAGCACCCATGAAGGAAACTTTAACATGCCCAGTCAGTTCATATCAGCTGGATTTAATGAAGTTGGACATAGCTTGTTATGACAAGAATTTCGTCGCAACATTATCTATTTCGAATGTCTCTGAGGGGTTACCTCAGTTCTTGGATCATCATCCAACTGTTTCAGGCCATTTGTCAGAGCATAGATTTTATGTTCAGTTAAATGGGAAACGACTGCTTATGTTAGCAGGGGTCAAAAGTGATGGACTGGATCCAGTACCCATGTATTTGGATCTTCCTGATATCTCTTGGGCCTATATTTGTCTCTTCATTATGCTGAACACATCTCAAAATGTTATTGCTAACAGTTGGTAAGAATATGTTCGAGGAAGTTAACATTTTGGTGTAGCAAATGTAATCTTATATTATTTGCACCTCCTCCACATGCATTCTTGTTCAAATCTCTTCCTTTGTTGCATTCTTTCATTCACACAGACACAAAAGGGCTATAGTTTTGGTTAGAAGGAGTCGGTGGTTTTATATTGCCAACATGAAGAAAGAGAGTGGCTCTCCCATTGAAATCTTAGGTTTCTCCTCAGACTAAAAGGAAAGGAGACTGTCTGGCAACACAGAAATCTTTTCTTTCATGGCCTTTCATAGCCACACACAGTTACAGAGCAGACTCTGTTCAAAACATGTGGCCTCATGTTGTACAAGGACCATTAGTGCTGATACAAATGAAACTGAGTGTTTGTATGTGTTTTCTTTTACTTGAATCTGGTCTATTATTATTATTATTATTATTATTATTATTATTATTAAGTGTTAATTATTAAATTGTTTGTTTAAAAAAGCAACACAAAAGGAAAAATATCTGTCTTTGGTAGTATTAATGTCATTTGTGCACAGCAGCCACAGAGATAAAGAGAGAAGTAAGAGTATCCACAAACATCTGTAAATAAGATGCTCAGTACATAATGAGCATAACTGTTAAGCATGTTCCCGTCTTCGAATCTGATACTACAGAGGATGAATGTGAGTGAGATGGAGTGTGTGTATATGTGAATCTGTGTGGTGGAGGGTGTGGACAAGTGGGGCTGGTTTGGAAGGCAGTTCAGGACCTATGAAATTTTCATGAAGATCAATTTCAAAACTTGGCTTTGGTACAGCAGTAGGAGATAAAGAGAGAGAGAGAGATATGTGTCCCTCTAACAAATTAGAAGATTGTGGAGCCGGGGCACAATAGGTGATGACATCATATTAATGGAATAAATCACTAGAAAAATGGTCTGGCTTTCATCGCAAGAGGAGAGGGTTTGATTCACCAAATGCTGCCTTTAGGGCATTGTGCCTGTAGTTCAGGATAATTGGGCTGGGAATACAGAAATGGCACTTAAGTCAATGTTTTAATTGCTTCAAAAATGTTGTTACTTTAACAGCAACTGTTATTTAAAAATGACACCAAAAGACATTATACATTAAGTCTCACAGAATGCAAAAGGCAAAGCACAGGGAGGAGAGGGAAAAGACTTGAGTGCAGAAGTGTAAGAAAGCTACCGAAAGGTTTCGCTCATCACATGGGTTTTGAATGTTGCATTAAGGAGTCTATAAAGGAGCATAACAGAGTGTGGAGGCTGCTACAAACACATCTCCACAGGAGCATTACTTGGTTTAGGGGATGAAGAGTGGCCTAGCAGGAGAACAGTGGAGGCTGTTATTTATTTGACAGCGAATCAATTAGTCTGGTGTTTACCAGTGTGTTTACTGTGCCTTTGCCAAGAACAGCTTGAGCATTGAGTCTGATATGTAATAGAACAGTAATAATAGCACTATCTCAAGCACCTAAAACTACTTGGTGACATACAACATTTATTCAAATGCTCCTCAATATTTTTAACATAAATCATGAATAAGGACAGTATGCACACTGTCCAGGACACTCTATCAATAAGATGTAACTACTATCTGTACATTTCTATATGCTTAAGCATACCCCCATCTCTCTCTCTCTCTCTCTCTCTCTCTCTTTGTCGCATCTATATCTACCCGCGTTGGGCTTAGCCATTCTTTCCTCCTTCCCTTCTTCTATGTGTAGTCGTAAATGTGAGTGCCCACAAAGACTGAACTGTTGCTACTGTGTTTTCTCAGCTGTATAGATTCCTCAGGGGGTAGATGAGACAGGCATTGTTTTAGAGGTCTTTCAGATATGTGTGTGCGTGCGTGTGTGCATGTGCGTGTGTGTGTGTGTGTGTGTGTGTGTGTTTATCTGTGCTAAAGCTTTTCTGTTTGTTCATTCTGTTAATTTACTATACAGAAGATTTATATGAGAATACGTTGACACTAAAAGGCCAATTGTTATCTAATTTTTAACAGGATACTGCTGTTTTCCCCTTGCATTAATATGTTGGGAGATGTATGGTTTGGATGCATGTGACATACAATTAAGATCTTTGTGTTTAGAACTGTGACTTGTCTTTGGCCCTAGGCAATGGCTTGGTAATTTGGATGTGGTGATATTGTGAGAGTATGTAAGAGTGGGACAGGGAGGAGGGGGCTTAAGTGAGGGTGTTTACATTTCCCTAGAGGGGGGGATGGGTGACTAAGGCAGGAGACATTGAGAGGCAGGATATGCTCTCTCTCTCTGTCTCTCTCTTGTGTGTGTGCGTGTGTATTTGTGTGTGTTTGTGTGGATAGCATGATAACACTTCTATGGTGAATTGTAGGACAGAAAGAAAAATATTGGTTTAGTAATTGGCTGGTTCTTATGGTCGTGTCCTTACCATTCATAGGAGCAATGGTAAGGATATGTACACACACACACACACACAGAGAGAGTGAGAGAGCAAGAGAGACATACACACACACAAATTTCTTAGTTATCAGCTCATGTCACTTCAGATAACGGTTGTAGCTTTTTGTGAGGGAGTCGTTGAGGTTGTACTTTCTCATCCTGTGCTTACTTGCATTTTTATGCTGAAGACTTAACTACACTCTGGAATATCTTAGTCTTTGAATCCGTTTGGACTAGACTAATCACTGATGCTAACATGAGGTTCCTGTCGTGGTATTACAATAGGTCAAACCAGAAAGGTTACAGTGACCAAAGACTGATAGAGGTGCACTGGTGAATGAAGACCATATCTGTGAAGATGTTTATATAGCCATTGTAACGCCCTCAGTGTCACTGTTAAATTGTTGCAGATGTTGGGTGTAATTAGCATAAAGGGAGGACACACATGCTCACACAGTTTGGGGGTCTGGGTTGTAGATGGGGTAGTGGTGGTGGTGGTGGTGGTTGGAGGGGGGAGGTTAAGCAAACATCATCTGTCAAGGCAAATCATCAACAGTCTTCCCACAACTTCATTTGCTGATGACCTTTATGGAAGCTTGAGGGATCCTCCTCTCTCATAGGATCCTGGGTTGTGGCCATGTCTCCCTTTTTTTTTTTTACCAGCATGCCAGTTGCTGTAAACAGACATAGTCATGGGTGGTTGTGTCTGGTATAGTCTTGGTGGGAGTGGAGGTGTGGAGTGAAATGTTAAAAGAACTCCAATTGGAGATCTTGAATTTGAAACTTTAGCGTGCCTCATCTCAACATATCACTCTTTGGCATCAAGATTTATAGATGTGTTTATATGTGTGCATACAAAAGAGAATGGGAGAGAAAGCTTTTTTTTTTTTTTTCATGTGTTGTAGCTCATTAGATATCTCAGGGTTTTGAGTGTGTGTGTGTGTATGTGTGTAAGTGTCTGGCTTAGGTTCTGAGAGAATTAGAAAAACCCTCCACTGTGAATAAGTGACATGGTTGATTAATGCATAGCACTCCTGCTCGGCAAAGTCTGTCTGCAGTGATGGCTCCAGAAACAATGAGAGAGGTTTCTGGAATGTTCCAGCTCAGGATTACATTAGAATACATTTGTCTTCCTACCCTCACCCATTCTGTGCACCCCATACAATGCAGGATAATTAATCTGTGGGAAATGAGCAATGAAGGAAAAAAAAAAAAAAAAAAACTAAACTAAACTAAACTGTATTTCTTCTTCTCCCTCCTGGGCTAGTCATGTATGGATGAATTATGCATTTAATCTGATGACAAAGAGGAAGCTGTCAAAATGCAGAATAACTAAACAGATTTTCAGCCATACCAGGCCATATCATTCATCATCAGGCAGGAAAGGCCAGTCCACTGATCAACGTTCTTTGGTGCCGTACAACCACTCACAGGCACGGAAAAATTGAGGAAAAAGAGATAAAGATACAGAAAAAAGAATATTATCCAGGCCAAGAATAAAGGTGATAGCCTCAGTGACACAACAAGCAAACCCAGCACTTAAAAACACATTAACAGCAAGAGGAAACACAAGTTAAACTGCCTTTAGCAATGGAAAAATTGATATCTGTAGAATCATCTTCATGTTTGTTTTGCTCTGTTTAGATGAAACCATCCCTGGATGAATCAGCTTACCTCTAAGCTTCAAGACAAAGAATTAGCTTTCCTTCCCTATACCTCACATGTGTGGCCCTCAGGAACCTGACGGACTAGCACAGTGTGTTAACCAGAACAACACAAGAACCCATTGTCCTAGTAGGTATTCCATGATGCAGATTTTCTCAGTTAGGTACATAACTTAAGCCGTAGATCAAGAATGTCTGGTAGAACAGTTTCTTAGCTACTCTCCTGTTGGATAGTCTTTCTTTTGAATTTTTGCCCAAGCTATCTGGTTAACTGAGAGGCACTGCTTTGTGGAATAATCTGCCCTACCCCCTAACCCCTCCCAGCACTTTACAGCAGAGTGACCAAAAATGGAACCAGGAGATTAGCAGAGTCTAGAGTTATTTATGTGCAAAATTGTGTTTCAGGGAAACCTGTTGGAATTATCAGGCAAATTTAACTCTGGGTAGAGCAAGAGCAGCCAGTAGGGCTTAAAAACACTTTGTGTTTACTTTGCTTTCTCTGGAATAGGATTGAACTAGGTTTGTTTTTATTTCCAGTGATTTTGAAAAACATACTCGTCCAAGAAACTCACTGCCCCCACCCCTCAACGCCCCACCACCAAGCATGCTATGCCAACTGAAGCGAAAATGATTTCTTCCTTCAGTCCTTACCAGTCCTGGCTGGAGAACTCCTTTCAGATGGAAATGGAGTAGACTTTTGTTTCCTTACTTTTCATTTCTTATCCTGTTCCACCACATCTTCCCCCACACTCACTCTGCCATTCCCATTCTATCTTTCTTTAGTTTCCATTTCCTCTTTTCCCTTCACTGATTCTTTCATGACTGTGCCTTTGACGGACCAAATTCAATCTATACTCACAAGATGACAAGTTAATCTCAAAATCTATATGTTTGATATTTTAAGTGTTATAGCATTAAAATAAACAGGTTTTCTTTTATCACCTTATGTTCCTTCTCAAATACAGCTTGTATGGTTTTATGTTGTTCTGTAGTACTCATGTGGTATTTCCCTGTTTGCCAGTACAGAGGCGGGGGTACAAAGTACCAGATGCTAACATGGAAATTTACATGCGTTTCACCTAAATTTTATATAACATATATGTATATATGGTTGGACTCCTGATGTCTAATGAGGTATTTGATATTTGATGTCAGATACATATACTTTATCCTTTTATACTTCAGTCTCGATGTGAAAAATAAGATGGGAAATCTAAAGCTGCATAGCCAGTGACTGTAGCAAGAAACAAAAAGTGCTCTCCCTTGTGGCAATGTTGTAACAGAGAATGAAACAATTGTTTCACAGATCTATTGCTTTTCACACTGACTGTTCCTTTGTGTGAAATTTCTTTCATTATACTTTTCTGACTGGTGTGTAATGTCACATTCATGTCAGCCTGTGGTACATCAACACTCAAAGCCCAAAGGTACTGAGATTTCACACATGGGTATCAGAGTTGTGAGGGCCTGTAAGACAATTGATAGAAATATCTGAGAATGAGCACGCCCACCAATCAACCCCATCTGACTACACCCTTCCTACTTTATGGGTTTAATTGTAGAAGCTTTAAAGTGTCACCTCTCCACAAACTTCCACATTGTCACGAAAACATGACCAACCCCTTCTAGAGAGTGGTGTTTTACTATGATTAAACTGATTTCAAGTATCACGTATACAGAAGCAGCAGTCTGTTTCTGACTTATCATATGAATTGATCTTCTCCAAGTCCCACTGTTACAAAGTGCATCGTAATGGATTTATTTCCTTGTCTCGGCATCATTTAACTAAAGTTCTTGGATCCTCTGTAGTATGGCTGCCTGATATATCACAGTCATCCAACATCAACACAAAGGCCTTGGTTTCCAAGGTTCAAATTTATTCAAAAGTTACAGCCTGTTCACAACATACAATTGAGAATGACGAGCTAAAATGAATGTTTCTCTGAATCTGCATTCCATGTTAGTGTTACTGATAAACAGAGAAAACATTAGGAAATCATTGTGCTTGTTTTTGCAACAATCCCAGCAAATGAGAGAATTGTCTCTCATTTAACATTTCTTTTTCCATTTAGTCTTATGCTCTGTAAATACCTTACAAGGACCACGACAGCTGCTTTTCATTGTCTTTGACACTTCAACAAACATATGTTTAAAATATCCATTAATTCATTACCATCATCCTGGATAATAAGACTACCGTTCCCATCAGTTACAGTAAGAGCAGCTACATAACATAATAGCTATAATGAATCGTAATCTTATTGCTGTCCTTTACTGCCAAGCTCCCTCATTAATCTTGCTTTTGTCTCACAGTAGTCTCTCAGAGCCACATGGTAAATGTCACACATGTTGCAAGGTAATTTCTGTTGCAGACTTGTGGAGCACTCTCCATGCGGAGGAGGGGTAAAGAGTACTTAGTAATCAATATGCCACAGAGCAGCATACCAGTTGCTTTCAGGGTAGAGGGTTTTTTGTTAGACATGGGGGACGGGAATGTCAGAAGCCAAGGGTCAGAGTCCTAGAGTCAAAACTTAACTGGGTAAACAAACAGGCTTTGGTCACGCTAACTCCACAAGTGGATCTGACAAAGAGATAGCTAAAGCTTTTTAGACATGTTTGTGTGCCATAGCAGGTGACATAAACCAAAAAAAAAGAAAAGTTATGTTATATAAGTCATGCACCAGTGTAAAAAAATCATGTTTATTTGCTGAAATGTTAAAAACAGTAGGAAGTGATGCTGAAGCTATGAAGCTATGGTAGAGTCCAATGTAAATCAGAGACAGAGCCATTATTTTGATGAAATGTGGCATCACTTTGCTAATGAAGTCAAAGCACAGGGAAGATGATTCAAGGCTGTTTCATGACTGACTGACACTGTTTATGATTTATGATTTACTAAACACAAGTATCTTAAATGTAACTCATTAGAGCAGTTGCTAATGTAGTCAACTGACAGCCTTTAACAAAAAGATGTCATGGGCAGAAATGAGCAGCTCCAAAGTGGTTCTTGTCACATTAAAATGCTTCAACTGGGAACCCCCCCCCCCCCAAAAAAAACCCAGTTATAATAACCAATTCTAACCAGATATAATAAATTAAATAACAGCAGATTTACATATATCTTGGTTTTTCAGTTTTCTTATTTCAGTTCAGTATTTTCAGTTCAGTTATTTCAGTATTTTCAGTTTTCTTGTTTTTTGGATATTGTGGAATATTAAGAATAAATTCTACGGAACTATTTTCACGTTACAAAGCCATTGACATTATTGTTGTCATAAGAAAAACTTGTAAAGATACGCAAAATGTTCCCTTAGCAGTTTGCCAGCAGTTTGTCTTAGCAATACTGCAGAAGCTAGACTCAGCCTCATGCTGTGTGTGACACAAAAATGGTACAGATGTCGAAAATGCGGTCACATGTTTAGTATCTGAAATTACATAGACAATCACTAGTTCTAAAGAAGGAATATATCGTATCTCTTCTGTCCTACTTTCATTCACTTTTAAATATATTTTGCTTGTTTATAATACTGGTAGACATGTAAAACTTTAGACTTCCTCTGAATCTTGTCATAATTGATTACAACACTGATAACTTATTGGCAGTGGATTGTGTGTGTGTGTGTGTGTGTGTGTGTTACTAAGGAATCTACTGAACAAGGTGTACCATTATTAACACAAAAAAGCACTGTGGTTACTGTTCAAACTGAGAGGCTGTTGGATATGTCGGCAGAATACAGTGAAGATCATCAGAAAGGAACCGTGCAGATGGTTTTGCCGTGGCGACTGTAATGTATGTACAGTGAAGAACCTTCAACAACTGGAAAATTAGATGGTGAATAAGTATCATTTGGTCTCACAGGAACACAACTGCAAAAAGGGATAAAATGTGAGTAGTACAGCTTATAACATATTGGCTGACTTTAGGGCCTCAGGGATTTTCTTGGAGCATCAATGCACCACAAACTCCACGAGGGATACATAATTGATGATGACTGTAGGTTTCTTTCATCTCATTATTGCTGCCTAAAATCCCCCACTTAGCCTCATGCTGTGGGGGAAATCAAGTCAACAGCACGCATTACATCATTTCAAAAATGTCCTGTGTTTCATGACTCTTTTTTTTTCAGGTTTTTTCTTTTTTTGGAGGGGGGGGAGGGTGTCCGTGAAGATCTAGGGGTCTCTTGAGTGAGTGTTATACTACATGTACAGTCTCTATACTACATGTACAAACACTGCAGTGTTCGCCAGCGTCACCAACCTTGTGTTGTAAGCTTTTTAAGTAGGCCTATTTGCTTTTGCTGTTGCATTACTGAAGATCAAGAGAAGAGGAAGATTGTATATTAGGAGGACAAATCAACAGCTCATAGGTGTAACAACATGCTTAGCACCCTCTAGACTGAAGGTGCTTACATCAAGAAGTCATCTACACTCCCTTCTCAGATTGGAAAATATGCAGAGACAGTAATTTATTTTTGGCTGTTGTTTCGAGGCGATTCACAGCAAGACATCTGCTTTAGCTGTAAGCTTTCTGAGTGCTAATCTATTTAACATGCAGCCCAAGAAGGGCTGTGTTAGAACAGTAACATAGAGGCTGGTTAAAGGAGAACATTTTAAGTCATATTATAACATTTCTCCCAGAATAATAAATCATCTGTTAAAGTTTTAATGGATTCAAGGGCTTGTCACCTGCGTTGTTGGAGAGCTAGTCATAGAAGAAGAAGAAGAAGAAGAAGAAGAAGAAGAAGAAGAGGAACGCTTCCTAAATTCCTCTGGTCATTTCTGTGCAAAGAATGACCTTGAACTGTTGATATTTTTCAACAGTTTAACCCTTGAAGTTTTGTCCCTTCCAGACATTTCGAAGCCTGTTCAGATGGTGGACAGAGTAGTTGTACTTAAAAATGTCAGATGATATCATATGATTGTCTTTTTTGAAAACTCCTTTATACTGACCATAAACTATTTATTTTCAGGTTTATACAAATATAAAGTATAGATTTTTAAAGGCCTAGCCATGTTTAAGAGAATTGGAGAGACTGATTAGAAGTATGGAAGCATTGTTTTGGTCACTCAGACTCTGAAAGGGAACTTGAGGTTGACATGGCAACTGGTCCATCTGGTTAGAGTCCAGCTGTCTACAGGAGTTGAGGAGGGCCAAGCGTGCATTGAATAGCTTTGGATTAGCCTGAATGGGGCCCTAATACCACTCACTCTCTGCATAGTGTGACAGTTCCTGCTTTTAGTGTCCAATCAAACACCATGCCACCCATTCACAATGCAGAAGCTACACCCCCCCCCCCCCCCCCCAAAAAAAAAAAACTGTGTTGGTAAAGTAACTGCCGTTTTTACAGCACTTGCAAACTACATTGCTTCGTCTGTTAGAAGGGTTGCCATGGCATGTTTCCCTAAACACAGTGGGGAAATAGTTATTAAGATAACAAGCTTTTTTCAACAAAGTGCCAAGGTAAACATTGTGGGATCTTGTTAATATCTCTTGGATTAAATTTATAACTCTTCTACTTAACTTGTCCATTGTCTTACTTGAACATCAGCTTGCAATTACATGACTCCTTAACTCCGTGAAGTGTTTAAATGTGTTTAAAACAGATCACATATGTAGGCCCGAACAACATTCTTTGTTCGGGCCAACATTCTCCTAACTCCTGTTTTCATAAAGTTAACCATGGATTTCTATTGTTTATTGTTTACCATACTAGTAAAATTGAGCATCTACATACTATACACCAATAGTTGTCAGCTCCAGTCATGAAGAATCACTGTCCTGCCCATTTTGGTTTCAGTCCAGCATTAGCAGACCTGACTCCACCGACTGGCTAATAATCAAACCCTTGGTTAGCTTAGTCAGCTGTGATAATGAAGGGTTAAAACTAAGAACCAAGGGGTTCCCAGGACTGGAGTTGATAACCACTGCTGTACACTGAACACTCCTGTAATTACAAAAAATGAATGTATGGGCTAGAATATAGTCAGCTCAAGTGTCCTAATCTGATCTTTTAGACTGGATGGTGGCTCTCATCATGATTTTAATTAGAACCACAGGGCTGATCTTTCTCATAGCTGGCTGTCTGGCTGCTTGCGAAGCCCCACAAGCTGATTAATGAGAAGAGATTTCCAAGCAAAAAAAAAGAGCAAGGTTAAGAAGGGAGGACTTTCTGCCTCATCTCACTGAAGGCACTCTTTTGATACTTTGTCACTCCATGACAGTTTGACCCTCATCAAAAACCCTCATTATTTAGTATCACTCTGTTCTAGTTTAATTTAATGTGACTATGCCAGGGATGGTGCCAAACCTTATGAAACTGACTGTGGATGTATTGGCCTGAATTTGTGTTAGATGGTCAATGTATTTATTTAAAGTTTCTCATTCGCATGTGATCTGATGTAGAGACCTCACCCAAGGAAAGTTGTTATCAGTTTTCAGAAGCAGCAGCTCTACCTTTTGTACATGCTACTGTTGTGAAAGAGGATCAGTGCAATGTCCATTACAGTGCAAAATTTGAGGAAATTCACATAAGATGAATCATTTTCTCAGAAATGACGCGTCCTCCACTGAGGCAAATACACCCTCACATGCTGATGAAAGCTTCCTGCCTTAAGTATCTGCTACATGGTAACACTGATAGGTCACCAGGTTGCATCATAGGCAACATTTAAGTGAAATCTGTGGCCCAGACCCTTCCTGTGGTATCTCTATGTGTGTTTGACATAATCAACTGCTGAAGTCTTGGAAGGCAACATTTGTTTATGCCTGTTGTGCACTGCTGGGCCTATGGCACTGTGATTCAACACATAATTACAAAGAGTAATAATCTTTGTTACCACTTTAATCATGTTCAGAAATTGCTTGTTTGTCCAAGAGAAAGAATCAATGATTATTTAAGCTTTAAATTGTTAACAGCACACGATAACAAATTCGCAGACACTCTATGCGTCTGTGATTGTATTTCAATCACTCGCTGTTTAAGCCTGCAAAAGATTAGGCAGTATACACACACTTTTTTTTTTGCATTCAGTACTTCATCTTGTTTTCAACCACATCTCTGCCTACTCACTGTGACACAGCCACATCTCCAAATACTCACCTGTAGCTAAGCAAAGATGACCGGTCTGTGAACGAAGGAGATTGAAAAACATCACGTTGATGAAATCATCACTCTAGATGAGTACAAGGGCTTTTCAGATGTAAGCTTTTTTTTTTTTTTTTTTCTTTCCTGCCCAAGTGGTAAACTATGTTGCCCAAAAAAGCAATAGCTTAGTTGAAAAAATTATATGTGGAAATATTTGGTGTTTGGATATATAATTTCACTGTTTTCTTGTCTGGAGAGAATTTGACATTGTTTCATGGAAATACACAGCAGAATAACTTAAGAAATGTATCTTAAAGTTCTATTTTTTGTTTTTGGTAAAACATAAAACAGTATTTCCAAAACCAGAGTGAGTGGTTCTGTTGCTAATTTACCATTTCTGGAAGTTTTCAAGTACTTTTATTTCTTAGTGGAGCCCATGCATTATGTTCACATTTGTTAATGTTTTGCTGTTGCATGGCTGCAATACTGGAATGTTGAAATGAGACATCTCTGCTTAAGACATTTGAATTATTTCTCTTTGATTTAATTAAGGTTCTTAGCTAATCAGATAAACAGTCTAAATCAGTGATTCTCAACTCCAGTCCTGGTGGCCCACTGTTGTGCCCATCTTTGTTTTAACTCAGGGCTGACAAACCTGATTCCACTAATCAGTTAATCATCAAGCCCTTTATTAGCTCAATTAACTGTGATAAAGAAGAGTTCAAACAAAGACGCGCAGGACAGTGGGCCCCCAGGACCGGAGAACACTGGTCTTAGAACACTGGTCTAAAATATTTGAGGAGAGACATTTAGTTGAAAATCCAGTTCTAAATATTGTGAAGTTCCACTCAGTAACGTAATCGAATCTTATCAGCTATTGGAAAGAAATGGCAAAGTTTTGGAGTTTTGAATCGTTAAAATTTCAGCTTCTTAGATATTGTCCCACATTTGACTTGATTCCCATTACCATCATGTCTTAATTACACCAAAATAATGATATGCCTGCCATCAACATGTTATGCTGACCTGTGTGTCACCATCTAGGGAATCTTTCTTGACACCAAGTCAAAATTGCTCAGCTGCTGGAGTTGTTTAAATTGAGCGTATAATTGGGTGAATCCCCTCACTCTGGTTTCAGTGAGAGACAGCTCTTTCTCTTGTATGATTATGGTAGTCATCTTGCTCAAAACATCCATTATTTATCCAAAAAAAAAAGTTAAACTGCCCTAATACTTCAGTGGCAACATCTGAAAGCTTCTTTCAGCCAAGAGCAGCATTAGTTCTCTCTGCTCCAGGGGACATTTGGCTTACGACAAGAGATTTGGAAACGGATGTAATAATATAGGAATGCCCAAGACTTGTCCTAACTTTTCTCCTCTTTTTGTCCCTTTTTATTTCCTAAAATATTTTCAAGTATGTACACAAATATAGGATTCACAGCAGGGAGATATGTTTTTGTATCTTTGCTTCAAAAAAAAAGTGCTGAGGAATTTTAAAACAGTTGAACATTAACTTGAAATGTTTTTGCCTCAAACTGAAAATATTTTGATCCATCATGAATTCTCTAATTGTTTGGATTGTATTAAATGGCAAGGCCTTTTTAAACCCTTGGTTGGAGACAGTTTGGCATGGTTTCTAAAATCTCTGGTGCTCTTGATATTCACCTTTGCCCTTTGTGCAAAGGTAATACAATAAAATCTCTGACTCTGCCAGTAACACAGTTTTTTTTTTTGACATGATAATAAGCAGCTGTTTATTAATCCTGATGAAATTCATTTATTCTGCTCCAAGGCCTTTCATCAACGTGCCTGCAAATGCAATAAAAATCTCACAAACTCTAAGCATTCTTGGGATCTTAGCATTCAACCAAGAAAGATCATTTTATTAACGTTCCTACAATGCAGTAACAACATATTTATTAGATGTAAACAAAAATATTTCCTAGTGCCTCTTTAAGGCAATTCTCAGTATCTGTTCCACATCCTTTCACAATTTTTTTTGTGTATCATTGTTTCTTTTCTTTTTTCTTCTTTTTTTTTTTTAAAAGGCTTTTATTAAATGGCAGGTTGAAGATATGAAGTAATTAATTATTTTTAAAGTAGGCTACTTTGTTTTGAGCCCTTTAATAAATAGCTAATGACAGTGCACTATTGCCATTACAGTCTACAGCCAAACTCACAAGACAAATCCAGTTGAGTGTATTTAATGTGATGTTTATTTACATTAAATGACTTTTCCTTTCATTGATCTGGCTCAGTGGCTTACCACTACTCTGCAGTAAACACAGAGTGATATAATCTATACATGCGGTGCCATGAGACTGAACACAGGTTTAGTCAATTTACATTTCCCAGTCACCAAAGCAAGAGAGAAAAAATGTGAAATCCTCCCCATTTAAATCAGGTTGCTTTCCTCAGAACAGCAATCCCTAAAACTTGCAAAAGGACTCTTCAATACTTCAATGGCAATCATGTTCAAGGATGTGTCAGCCAATCACTGATTAGGTGTAATGGTAGGCGGCAGACAGGAGAGAGGCAGTGTGTCTTTCCCTAAATGGACCCTCATGACTCCTGGCCCCTCATGCCTCATTTCCCTTGATTATTATTATTATTATTATAATTATTATTAGCGTTGTTGCTGTTAAAAAAATGGTTGCCACTTTGAGAATATTTGTGTCATAGCTAAGGTCTCAACTGAGTATCTTATGTAATGTCTCCAAAATGCTGTCAGCAAACATTACCGACAACAGACATGCCTGACAACAAACTATTACACACTATTTGGAGGTATTACGGCAACTATATCTGGCAAACTCATTAAGCCTTTGTAGTTTTCTTTTTTGCTCAGCATGGTAGCCTAATGGTGCCTGTTGGACATTTTGGACATTGTGGTAAATGATGTCGGGGGGGGGGGGGGGGGGGGGGGTAGAGAGAGGCTGCCAAAAGTAGCTCCACTCTGAGCAGCTGGATCCAGGGCAGCCAGAGGAACAGTATACATGTAAGTTTATTAAATATTAAAATGGTACTAGCTTCTACACATTTTATTTTTATTTTTTATGTCTTTTCAATTTTTCTTTTGTAACCCAATGCATATAATAAGTAATATGTAGGCTGCAGAGGACAGCTACATCAATGTTTTTAAACTAATGGTGGCAAAGAGGAGATTTTTGCTGTCAAGACTTTATGGTGCTTGGTTAAAAGTTAACACTTGATTTTTTTTTTTTTTTTTTTTTCTGAGCACTTTGAAAAGAGAGACATTTTTTGTTAGCCTAGAGTCCAGCTGCCTGTGCCTTCTCTGTATTTCCCTGAATTTTAATTCTTAATAAATGTAAGTAGTTGTTTAACATATTTTAAACTTCAAATGTATACCTGTTGTTATAACAAAAAGATATTACGGTTCCAATAATTGTACTGTAGACCTACTGGTGGACTTCATCAGAATCTAAATCTTTTTGACCTGAAAGATAAAACTGTCTCTTCAAATTCAGAGCCTGGGGCTACTACTTGCAATTTTGCTCCCAAAATAAACCTCATTTTGCCATTTAAATGCATGAAAACAGCAGTACCACCTCTGAAATTTGATAAATTGTGAAGTACTGCTTGGGATGGGGGCTTAACCACAGGGAGCATGTGTGCATGTGAGGAGAAGGGACCGCTTTTTTGGTCTGAGCCACTGTGTGTCTAAATGTCTTTGCACGGGCCTGAGTGAAATGACTTTATATCATATCTATAGTTCTCACGGAGCTGATATATTGTATCTGTGGCTCTCACAGTTCCCTTACAATGATACTCTTTGAAGAAGGGATCTCTACTGATCAAGTCATATGCTCTTGCATCACACTAAATTCATATAATTGTTTTACAGCACAAACAGAACACCTCCAGGCTTTCTGATTGTTTCCTTACACATAGCTTGCACAACCATGGAGTAGCTAGTTTGAACAGATGCATAACAGTTTCTGAGCAACTGACCCTTTTTTCTTTGAAACTGCTGCGTCCTGTGTGCGTGTGTGTGCGTGTGTGTGTGTGTGTGTGGGGGGGGGGGGGTGTTTTGCTTTGTTTTGTTTCAGGAGCATGCTCACTATGTGTTTATCACCATTCCCTTACTCTGGAGCCAGCCTGAGGAAAGTAATGGTAGAAAAGAATGAAAAAGGTACCATAAGACATGATGTCAAACAAACAAACAAAACATGACTAAGTGCTTTGTGTCACAGTAAGCTCCTTTATGTCAGTTTGATACTAAAGGTTTGCAAAACATTATATTAACATTTTCTGAGCACAGATTTTATTCCAGGTACATCACAAATGGGCATCACACCAGGGAAGAAAAAAGAAAATCAGTGTATGACCCTAGATTTGTAAAAACAAAACAAAAACAAACAAAAAAAAAAAACGATATTTTTGTCTTGTAAATGAAGAGCCCAAAATGTTTCTGTAACTAAAGCACTAGAAGGACACTACCTGTTTTCTTTCTGTTCAAACATCCACCAGGAGATAGAGGGTGTCTTTGTCCTTAAACAAAAAACACAGCAGCTTTTGTTTGTACCTTTTCAAAAAAAAGTCAAAAATGGAAAGAAGCCAGTTCATAGTGGTTCATTAAGATGATTAAAAAAATACAGAACAATCTAATGCTATTTCTAATATTTTAGACTATTAGAGCTTCAGCTTTTGAGCTAGGATCACAATATCTAACAAACAAATCTAATTTTTTTTAATAGTGGATTAAAGGCAAAATTTATTGAAGATTTCTTTATAACGTGTATAAAGCGGTGAGCAGAAGTTTAAAAAAAATCATTTTAATAGATCAAGCTCATTTATTAAAATGGCAGACAGTGGTTTCCTGATGACGTGAGCAGATCTGTTTTTGGTGTCATGAATCTAAGCCAAAGTATCAAATGCAAGTACATCAATTAAAGGTCATGTCAATTATTTAAAATGAAATTGTATGTTGAATATTACTGATTTTTACAACAGTCTTAGTAGATAATCTGCAAACCTGAAACTGCTGGCTTCTACACTTGCTTTTTTAGCACAAGCAAATTAACTCCCGTTATCAATGTTCTTTGTAAATGTGGCCCTAAATTGCTTATCAGACCATTTCTTATATTCTGAATATTTTCTGTTATATAAATGATGTTACATTTTAGATTTGATTTGAGATACCATATAAATGCTCATCTAGATCAAAACTTGAATTTGGGGGCACCTCTGGTACAGTATCCTGAAGGAGTATCAGCAAAGCATACCTAGGCGTGATTGAATGAGGTTTCAGAGTCCTTCAAGAGGACTGAGTGATGTGGTGAGGGTGGGGGGTTTCAGCCATGGGCTTTGTGGTGAGCACAAAGGGCTCATTGTCTGTCTTCTTTTTCTTGGTCCACGGCTTTCTCAGGAATCTGTTCCCATACACAGTCAACCATGATGGGAACTGAAGCCCACTCTTTGTGGAGTGTGACCAAAGGGTCAAAGGCAGCCAGGAGAACTACCCCAGCTGGAGAACGTAAATCCTGTCACTGTCCAAACACATTGTGAATGTTCATCTTTTCTTAACGAATGTAGGTCTTAAAATCCTGCTATCTCCCTAAGAGTTCCTGCAAGAATTTTGCCAGATGACTCTACCTTTATGTGTCTCTGTTCTCTCAGGTTGCTACAAAACATTGTTACAGAACTGTGAGAGTTTTAAACTGTGGGAAAAAAAAACTGGTTTCATGTATTTAAACCACAGGCAATGATTTCAACACAGTTACCCTGCCACTTCACTCTTTCTCTGTTCTGAGGGAATGGGCCAAATGTGAACACAGGGCCTGAAAGGTGAGACATGCTAGCTTTTAACATTCACTGAGGCAAATGCTTTTAAACAAAATTTGAACTAAAAGAGCAGTGAACTGAATTTGTCATACAATCAAGTTTTAAAAGTTGATATGGCATATGGCATTCATTAATCATATTTGGTAAGAATGTGTGGAGATTCGTAATCATATGAATTAGTCACCTTAAATATATTTGATACAGGAAGCTCACCTTTTGTTAAGAATGTATCTGTCATCATGTATGTCATCAGAGGTGTACTGCAGTTCCCCAGGAGTATTCAGTCTCAGATTAAGTGTGGGCTGCTGCAGGCTGCAGGGAGAGTAAGCAGAGAGGTATGAGGTATGCTACCCAGTTTCTGGAATAAGGAATACATTACAGAAGGTTGACTGTATCTCTCTCTCTCTCTCTCTCTCTCTCTCTCTCTCTCTCTCTTTCTCTGTGTGTGTGTGTGTGCGCGTGTGTGTGCCAAAATACAAGTCCTAGCCTGCCCTTCTTGACCTAAGTGTGTGAATGACTGAGTCAATATTTCCTCTGTCTAACTGGCATTTCATTTACTTCTTATTAACCATAAAGTGTCATTTATCTAAAACAAGTAGGGAAAATTACTGACATCTGAGAGACTGCCTCATTGTTGAAATTCATTTGATTTTTAAGTGTTTTAAGCTATAGTGTCCAGAGACTAAATTCAGTAACAGAGATCAAAATAGGATCTTATCAACAAAAATTAATTTAGCTCCCAATTTAGCAGTCATTAAATATATTGATTCATAGAATATCATACCTATCTTTGCAAGATTTATAAGTTTATAGTTTCCAAAAAATGTCAGGCTCATATGCTTTAACAGGAAGGCTAATTAAAAGTGATTCAGGGAATGATGTCATCAAACTACCATTCTCTCTGATAAATCATTGGAAAGAATTCATCCTCCCTTTGAAAGACCAACAGTGAATACTAATAGTTATCATATTAGGTGTCCCTAATTTACTTCATTAAACACGGTGCAATGCCATTGTAATTGCATATCTCCACAATAAACATTAGTGACCATCACTGAAATCTATCAATGAACCCGAAATAAGTAAGCGTTATGAATCAATGTGTATGAATTCATTCATAAAGCTTTTTTTTTTTTTTTTTTAGCAAATCCTAAGTGGTATTATTCAAGCAGTCATCACTTACTGGAAAGAACTCTTGTGTAAGAGCCAGTGTTTATAGCCAAAAGCCTCCCTCCTCTACCTTTCCTGTCTTGAGAGAACAACACTCTTCTTAGCAGAAATATAATCCTTACTAATTGGGACAGCCATAGCACTTGGGTGTTACCTGATACGTCTAGCATAATGAATTACTTTTCATCTTAGGTAACTGCATGAAGAAGCAGGGGTTGAATACACTGTCACTCGTGAATAAAAATGATGTTATCATCAGATATTTAAGGATACTTTTGCTTCAGTCATGTCTGTTGTCTATATTGCAGAGTCAACAAACTGTGAGATGTCCATTCTAAAAGCATAACAATTGGAAAATATGTAAGACGAAAATAATTATGCAAGATGTTCTGAGCGCAAGATGTTAAGATTCAGCCATTTTCAACACTGTATAAACAGTTGTCTGTCCTTGAGAGTTCAAAATGAGAACACTATGAACTAAACACAGTTCTATATATACAACATTTGGGATAACATTTTTAGTTGTATTTAGTAAACGGTGAGGTGCTTTCCTTTTGGTACAAATAACCCATGGACAAGCTGTAAATGTGTTACAGAATATTGTAAGAAGAAGGAAATGAATCGACTCCCTTTAGATACGGGATGGTATCCTTATCTCCTATCCTTGTCCTCCAGAGAAAGGGAATGAGGGCTACTGGTGGCATATGCATTTAGAAATCTTTATTCAAACAGGGGGTAAAAAGAAAAAAAAAAAAAAAAAAAACTCCTGCAGACACCAGGCAGATAAGGGTGTCATAGCGTCACTGTTATTTTCTTTTTCTATTGCCAAGAGGACATTTTCAGTTACTTCATTAAGCATGTTTGTCTCTTAGTTTTTACTGAGAGTTGTTGAGAGTACTTATGAATTTTGGTTGTTTGAATCTTGGCATGAGTCTTCCAAACAATATTTTAGACATTTTATTTATATCCATAAGCATGTAAGAATGTATATGTCTTGTGGTCTCTGTCTGTTTAAACCCCAGGTTTGCAATCAAACTCTTAACAGTTCCATAGTTACATAACAGTACCCTCAAGCTAAATAAGTTCCTGATCTCCAAGAGCACTCCAGAGGCCAAGAGGCCGAGATAGTTTTGTGAGGGAAGCAATCAGGTTTGTCAATGACCAGAGTTACTTTAATCTACTGCATAGATTATTGAGGATGATTTTTTTTAACCATAAGTCATTACTGACTCAGAAAAGTATGATATTTTGATTAGTAAACAACAGCAACAATGTCAGTTTCATGAAAATAAACACAACAGATTCAACATACAATAAACAGAACACTGAATTGACACATAAGCCAGTGCAAGGTTAGCATTCCAGGAAGTTAGCAAGAGTTAAAGAATTTAGGGATACATCACAAGGCTGGATGCTTTTTCAGACCTGTGACTGCAGTGTGAAGGGGTGTGAAATGACAAGGGTCTCAGCACCAACCTAAAGTATGAATTTGAGTTGGGAATAGACGCATGCCAACAGGACTGTGGCTCCTAGGTTGGGGAATGCCAGGTCACCATTGATAACCTTTCAGTCACATTGAATGAGTGGAATCTTGGGCATCAGGGATCACAACCCGCCTCCATAACATTATCTCCATGTGCAAATCCCTGTCTGACATGCCTGGAATGACTGGTCCAGCTGTCCAGTGTTGTATTTGGACTATGAGTGTATTTATATACTATATGTACAGAAATGATTCAGATTCCAATCCTACTCACATGCCTTGCCTATTTATTTCTTTGCAAAAGAGGGGGACTGAAGTTGTTTTGAGGTCTTCCCTAAAGGCATTCAAAAGATTATCATGAATGACTGTTTCTCCATTTGTTGCCACAGCAGTGCCACACTATGGCAAAGGGCAGCAAATGAACAGTAAGTAGATCAGTGTGAGTGGCGAGTTTTATTTATTTATTTATTTATTTATTTATTTATTGTCAATTTGTGAAGTATATTTTAATTCACAGAAGCTCAAACCATTGGCTAAACCTTTGGCGCTGAATTTGTCATTAGTTTCCTTTACCTTAGTGGGCTATTAACTATGACATTCTGGAAAATTATACTAAACCAATGAGCTGTGTTTTTATGTGTTGCATCAGTATTTTTTCATTTAGTGTTTCCCTAATTTAAATTAGAGGTACAACAACTATAGTAACCAAGGTAAAATCACTTGTGTTCTTCACCAAGATGTACATAGAAAAGTACTGAAGTTGCTGTCATTGTATTCTACAGTGTAAAAGCGAACACACTTATTCTTTTGGGTAAAAAAAAAAAAAAATCCATCTTTTCTCTGCAGTGTTTTCAAGTTAATGTTAACTGCCATTTTTAATTCTTTCCGAAACAGCACCACTGAGTTGTAATATCTGTCCATGTGATAAAGTAAGACTCTGACATACCAAAAATAGAAGTAATTAAATTGGACTAAATGAACATTTTATGTTAGTAGGGCAGCGCAGGGTCGTCTTGCCCTCGTTATGATGACATGCCCCAATTTTTCAAAAATGTATTCTATTGTGTTGAAGAGTGCTAGGTGTTGTCCTGGGCTCTGGAAATTTTCGTTGAAGCTGCTCGTCAACTATGCATGCAATTTTACTTTAAAAATTAGACACTGTAAACTTGCCACAGTAGAGGTTGGCCAAAACATAGATGTACATTTCAGTACTCATGGACTAACTTACTTCTTCTGATCCATGCAAAGCTTACATATACCATCACACACTCATTTAAAAGGCTGACCCAGCATTTGTTGTGAGGCTGTCTTATTTGCATCCAGAAAGAGTGTTCTACCAAGTCTCCATCTTTCCTTGTAATAAAGTCAACTGAGTTATTTTTTTTTCTTTTTTTGGATAAGTTCTAAGGGAGTGATCTAAGGAAGGCTTTGTACGATGAAGGGTTAACATTCCAGAGATGACCTGCTGCATGCCACCACAGGATCATGTGATCTTTAACTGACAACTGTAGAATCTCCTACTTCACTTCCTCTGACCTTTACTATTACACTGTGCTAAAGCTGGTCATGTGAGATCTACAGTGAGTAGAGCTACAGCTAAAAGTTTTGTTAAATATCGTCCTTGTGAGATGCAAGCGCTTCAAAGGATCATCTCTCTCTGAATGGAAATAGCTTGATATCTTGGTGCTAATTAATAGGGGAAAAGTTGCTAAAACATTTTAGGTGACCTATATGGACAGTGTTTTGGTAGACATGAAGATCGCTAACCACAGGTCACCTATCTATTTAAACTATTGACTTCCTATACAAGAGCACGCAGAGGTAATCTGAGGTCTACAATGAGAAGATTTCACTGTAGAAATTTGTGGTGTCTTACGCTAATCTTTGAATAATTATGATAATGTAACAGTATATAACAAATGTAACACAATGTCTAATGCTAGCCTGAGGCTAATACAAGCCAATATGAAACAGGACTTGATTTGAAAAAAAAAAAAATTGTAATCAAAATTTTAAGCTAACAATATATGCAATGTTGAAAATGGCTTGTAAATATAGATCAATGTTGATCAGTGTTAACATTACAACATTGTGGACTCTACAGTTGTTGTGTCTTAGCAATTATCTTTAGGGTATAATGGAATGGCCATTGTTTCTGATTTCAGAAAGATTGTACTTAAAAATGAGAGTCTACTCTCCCTCAGAAAAACTTCATAAAACATGCTCTATATAGCTGGAGTGACTTTCTCATTGACTTCACATCTTAAGACATGATAAACACACACTCTTATTTTGTCTGGAACGTTGAGATGGTTTCAGATAAATGTTCCCGTACGACAGGTGGTTCGACTGGCAGTCAAGTCCAGCTTGTGGCAGTTGGGGTAGGAGAAACAGAGGCCAGCACCTGCTCCTCTCACTTACTGATGAGATTAGGGAAAGAGTAAACAAAAAATTTAAGAACAAAGAAACATCATTATGAGGATAATGTCCAAGGGTAGCTTAATGACTACAGGACCTTGACTTGTTTCAGTAATAGACATCTGGAACATTATGGAAATAATATACCACACTGTGAATCTGGGGCATAAAAGAGAACAGAATGTTATTCCCAAAATATTCACTTATAATATTCCAAATGTTACATGTTAAATTTTGAGAACATAAATTTAGTAGCTGGATAATCAGCATCATAAAAATTTGGAAATTGCCAACCTGCACATAATTAAATGGACTACATGCATGTTTTTGTATTTTTTCCATGTGTCATTTATAAATATTGAAGTCTTAGTGTTGGCAGCATGTCTGTGTTTTCATTTTGCATTTTGCAACACAAGTAAATCCTATACATGTTTCTACATTCAAACATCATAGAAAAGCAGCTCTAAGTCAAGTTCAAAACTACTTCAAGATATGGAGAAAAAAGTCGAAATTTGAAATCAGCTCCAAAACTGAAGCAGTCACAGCATTTTCAGCTTGAATTGAGTAAGAGTCCATACTGAGGTCAGGATTCATCGAGGGCAATAATAGAACTGGTGTTTTGTGTCTTGTTTTTTCCTAGATGTAGGTCAATGTTTCCCATACAGAAAACCATGAGGCTCTATGTCTCTTTGTTTGTTTGTCCTGGAGGCCTCGGTGCTTTTATAATCATTTTTGGGACAGTCATGGTTTTTGTCTCAAAGCAATGGTTACTTTCCAGCCTTGACATACTATTGTTTTGGCATTCGTAAGAACATTTTGTTCTTACCCTGGAGCAAAGCTACGTTATACAACGGCCCCAACTTTTAGTGCCTAAATTGGTTTAAATAGCTGAAAGGTTGAACTTGGAATAAAAATTTGCAACTTCTGAGGTAATATCTCTTTATCATGATAAACATAAATCTATCCAAATTCCTCTTCAAGAGTGTCCCCGAATGAGTGCAAGTATTTGATACACTTGAGTGCTGAGAGTTGATTTCTCTGCATTAACGGCAGCCAAATACCCTTTCTTTTTTTCATTTTTCAGGATTTAGCCAGTATTACTTAAGTACAGTTATCAGTCAGCTACAGCACATCAGTTCTGACTCACAGGGACACACTCACACACACACACACACACGCACACACACACGCACATACACACACACACACACACACGCGCGCACGCACGCACATAAATACACATACACATGGCTCCAACTAAAGCATACACTGACACCCAAAAGTGTCTTTCAAAGAGCCCAAGTGCTCGCCGTTGTGGAATGTGAGGGGAGGGACTGAGGGGTCGCCATAGCAATCATTATATGCTCACCACATGGAGGGGGAGGGAAAAAGAAAAAAAAAAAACTGGCTTCGTATAAATGTCAGTCTGTGCTTGACATAGAGTTCTACAATGTTTGCTGATAGACATAATCTGCCTCTCGTGGAAAGGGGTTGAGGGATTTTTTCTTTCATTCTTGTGCAATGGGAGATCTAAATTTACACTTTGGCTCATTACATATGTTGAGCTGATAATATTATATACTCATTCTCTGTCCTTATCTATTATATCTCATTTTCTGAGATCTGATTCCTGTTACATTTTTGACATAATAGGAGTTTGTTATTGGACAACTATTTTTTAAAGTACGACAGCGGCTGTTTCATTACAGTTATTCAAAAACTTGGTGCCGTACATATAGCTGATGTCAGATGTTTAACAAGATTAAACAACTGATGACTTTTGGGTTTGTTGAAAGTGATTAATCCTGGTTCCTACTTGGTTCCTACTAGGCTTGCTGAAATGGAGCCATAGTCAAAATGAAAGAATGGCTATTACGTCCCGTCATGTGTCACATGCTCTGTTTTGTTATGTTTCAGCCAATCAAGTTCCAGCCAGTATAATGCCTTAAGAGATGAGCTGACAAAACAGGCTATTAGCATTCACCCATGATGAGCAGACATGCGCTAAAAGGGTTAACATGTCTGTGCATGCTCGAGCCTCCACATACTCATCAGTTAACTCAGCTAGTAATAACTCTCTGGCTGATTTATGTGTGGGTAGCAAGAACACCTGATTTCAACTGTTTTTTTTTTTTGTTGTTGTTGTTGTTTTCTTGGTGGCGGTGGTGTTCATTAAAATGAACAAATCCAGTTATGATTCTTTTTAAAATTCTATTACATTTGTTTAATATAAGCTACTTCTTGTCAGCACACATGATAGTGAAGCTTACATAAATACGCTTTGTTTTGATTGTTATTCATTTATGATATCCATAAATATTTTAAAAGCATATGCACTTGCTATTGTTTGTTCAGTATTGGACTTTCCTTGCCAAAGTAAGAGAGACAACAAGACTGAAACAAAACAGGCAGCAAAACAAAAAAAAGTAATTAATGAATAGGCATCTTAGCAAGTTTAATGTGCTTATATTGTAGGTATTTTTTATAAACTGGGCAGTGCTTTCTTTTGTGCCTAAAAACATGATTCAACAAGCAGTTATGTCAAATGAATTCGCCTCAGAAAGTTTTACCTCACTAAAAGTATTGTTAGTAACTACAAAAACAATATCAATAAATCAGTTCGTCCCTTAAATGCAAAGTTCTTAAAAAAATAATAATAAATTCAACCTCTCCTTTTTTCTCTAATCTGGAATTGCTAGTACCTAGTATTAACCCAGAACACTGTTGTGACATAACCTCTATGTCCATGCAGACATTATTTTCATTTGCCTAGTTTATAGGTGTTGCTATGGAAACAAAGCAAGTGTGGTGGTTGGCACTGTTTCCCTTAGGCTGTCCTGGAACTGTATAGATGACCTACTGATGCTAAGAGTCAGGCACAATGATGGGCAACATACCCTGTCCAACTGACTCTCCCAGGGCATAGCCAGTTGTGCCAGTTGTGACGTCTAACCTAGCTGGCAGTATTACTGATTTTGCAATCATTATTATTATTTTTCCTTTTTTTTTAATGACTTATGCAGTTATGCAGTGAAAAGGTGCGGCTTCTGGATCCATGCCCAGAACATAGGTCATGTTCTCACCAAACACAATCATTCATGGAGTGATATTTTCTTGCTTTAGGAAAACAAAGGGGTGAGGTTAGGGTTTTACCTGCAGATTTTTATTATAAGAGAATACTACTTGTGGTTGCTTACGTAAGTGTATTTCTGGAATGTCGTGGGTGTACATTGTACAGCTAACATTGTACTTATAGACTTTGGAATTCAGACGTAGCTAATTTATGAACACACCTGCACAGGAATGTGAGATGCCGTCTTAAATATCCTAGAAACTGAGAGTTGTCCAATTAGTTTTCAAACATGACAACAGACCTTAAAGCCCCCCCTCCCCCCTGTCATTTCTCATTCAATCATATGAGTGACTCTATATTTATGAGGAAAGGGTTTCCCATGTCCCGTGTTGAAACCCTTTGACATCTACTGCCCTCCTCCTTATCTGTGGGAGTCTGTGTATATTGGCTAAGCAAACAATGGTTTAATGTGGCTGCTGTGGAAATGTGCTCTGCTGGATGACAGGGCTTAATGTGGCTAATGACCTCTCTTCATGCCACCCCATCTTCTGGCATTACCATGACAATAGACTCAGCTCACTGTAGACTGATGCAGTCCCTCCCCCTTCACCAAACAGACAGTTTGGGTGAGGATTTTCCCTTTAACTCTTATAAAAGTCTCTGTTTAAAAGGGTCTTGGAGGTCTGTGCACTGTTCTATCTCTATCTTGGCTAGATCCACTGAAGCATTGGTGTCTCGTTTCCATTCCGTTTGTAACACCATGTCAAATAAAATCCTTAAATGACTTGGATAACTTACATACCAAGATGTTTATGACTTGCACAGTTGGTTTGAGTTACTCTAACCTTTTATTATGATACTATAACTACGATGCCTTAAGATTCTTAACAAATTATGTGTCATAGAAGGCAGTTGTTGGCATGAAGCTTTTTGGTCCTTGGTCAGAAATGCTAAGCATTTACCAGTGTTTCCAGCACAACACCAAATCTAGAGTCGTTTGACTGTTCAGACAAAGACCTAATTTGCTTTCTTAGTGTTGATGACAGAATAATTTTGTCTCCTCTCGAACTCAGACAAATTTTGACACGCTTGACATCCTTTGTTTATCTTTGTGACCTGCAGAGGAAATGACAAGTACTTCACGGATAAACCAACTACGCAATGATAGAAAGTTTAAGGAGGAGACAGATGTCCAATGTTCTGCCTGCATAGACAAATAAAGATTTTAAACAATGAGCTTTTGCTCTCTCAAAGTTTCACACATTTTTAATATAAAAAACAAAGAAATACATTCACTCCTCCCAGCGCTAAACTCTTCATTTTGACATTGCTGATTAAGTAACACTCTTGCTGAAGACTTTCAGAGAGAAGACACCTAAGAGTTGTTCCTCTAGATTCCATACATGCTTAGACTATTAGTGGAATTTAGATTTTTGTCCATGTCATGTGATCTGTACACTCCTCTCCCACAACTATTCTGCCATTGAGATATAATGATTTTCATGGCTTCTGGAATTGTTGCTGTTTGTTCAGTCAAGGGAGCATAATGAGAAGCTATGTAGCTATTTATCTGTTTATTTACAGCATACCAACAGATGATGATTTTACTATATGGGTAGAAGGAAGAATACAGTGTTTTCTGGTTGCTAAGTGTGACATAAGCAGGGCGGATCTGGATACATTTTTGTTGTGAGAAGAAACATTCTAATGCTGCATGTTAGTCGCATGACATAAAACTCACATGAACACAAGATATGTGATGGAGTTTTATACAGATAACCGATTATTAAGAGAATTAACTGAGAATAAGATTAGTTTGAAAAAAAAATCATGCATATTAATGGTAAATTTAACCTATGCTCAAGCAGTGTTTTTTAACCTCTTCAAAACTTAGAATATAGTCGTCTCAGACTCATTTCTTCTCCTGTCAGTAGATTGGAAAGTCAGTTTGGGCCCCTGCCCCCCATCATCAGGCTAGATTCCTGTGGCCTGTGTTAACACTCAAGTGATCCCATCACACAACAGCTCCTATGGAGATGAATGTTGCTAGGCAACCAAGATTGGTCACCTGGCAGAGCCTGGGAACCCAGGGATTGGGAAGAGGGTGTGTGTATGTGAGAGACAGAGAAAGACAGAAAGAGAGAGAGGGAGAGAGAGAGACAGACAGACAGACACACAGGCAAACACAGACAGACAGATAGAGAGACAGAGTATGTTTCTATTTATATGCAAGAGGCTTAATGGATGTGTGTGTGTGTGTGTGTGTGTGTGTGCGTGCGTGCCCGTGTTTGAAGAATGTCTTTGGCATCTTTCACATTTTGTTATAATTTTCTGAATTGTAGATTAAAAATACTACTGCCTTAATGATTGTTCCTGCTAATACTACTTGTGCTACTACTACCACCACGACTCATTTCATCTGTGTCAAATTTCTTAATGAATGCTACAGGACACCAGTTTTAGATCATAACACAATTTTTTGACCAAGCCTTGACTAGGCCATTCTGTCGGTTTTACCTCTTTACTCCTCTGTTACTCCAGCATGGGTGGGGCTAAGTGTATAGGTCATTATCAGGCAAAAATGTGGGCTTCCATTCCAGTTCCAGCTCCTGTTGCAAATGATAGTTTGCTGTTTTTCATTTCAGTTATTCCTCTGTATTCTTTCATATTGCCACCACCATACCTCATTTGTAGGATGGATGTGTGTGTGTGTGTGTGTGTGTGTGTGTGTGTGTGTGTGTGTGTGTGTGTGTGCATGCATGTTTGTATGTGTGTTTAGCTGTTATCTTCCCAGACTTTTTTTTTTTTTTTAATTTGCTTGCATCAGAGCTCATGGCAATAAACTAATCAGATTTAGTACTCAAAAATAGCTACATATGTACTCAAACACATCTCCACGGTTAATCTGCCAACCAATTCTGGGTGCATCAGTCTGCATCTGTTGACACGGGGGTGTGGAGGAGTGCGGGGTTAGAAAAGTACATGTTTCAACACAACATAGTGCTGAAGACAAAACAAACAGGACCTAAACTGGGACAGTTTATTACACCAGATTTTGCAGAGAGATCATAAAAAAAAACTGCATAACTGTTTTAACACTTTTTTCTGTACTAGCAAAAAACGTCTATCTGGATGTATATTTTTGAGATATTTTGATATATGCTAGTCCAAAGTTTTAGTAAAAGATTTCATGCAATTATTCTGAACATCAAGTATGGTGAAAAAACATGTGCTCCAGAGCAGGTAAATTTGTAATGTCTTCCATTTTTGTTGGTTAATTAGTGGTAAATGTTGGGCTATATAGTCTATAGGTGGGATCATATTTGAATTCCCTTTGTGTTGTTCTGCTTTGACCTATTATGCAGTAGGCTGCTGGTCTTTAGCTGTAGGCAGTGGAACAGATGAAGCTGTGTCAGGTTGGAAAGGTACACAATGTTTGATTGTGTGTGGGAAGCAGGTAGTTGGTGTCACTAAAGCGACTGGTGACGTATCGGGACCTGAATAGGTCTTTGTCTCTTTGAAAGGGCCAATGTCTTTTCAGGTGCAGGTAACATTCATTTGCGGAATTCTGTGATCGAAGCATTGAGCAAAAACTGTTGCCTTTCCATTGTTTTATATACCATGTAACCTTTTAAACGTCTGTGGAGAAGTAATATGCCCAGGTGCAGGGCTGATTTTACTGAATTTGAATCATGTTAGACCTTATAGAAACAATTTGTGAAATGCAGACATTCCATTGTTGGTACACTATTGTTTTGTTAAAGCAAAGAATTGACTTTTTATTGCTAAATTCACTCATTGTTCTTATTCATCAGTGTATCACATTATTTGTACATAACTATCCAAGCAGTATTAGAAAAAAGGGAGCCAAAGGTCTCAGCTCATCTGTCACGAGAATATGATACTCTGACTAAAACATGCATCAATGGTAACTGGAGACAGAAAACTAACTCCGATATCCATCTGCAAAACAGCAGCCCCCACCAGACACTTGAGATGGAGCATGAAACAACTAAAATGGATCATTTCTACTTTGTTTTGTACAACATTTGGAAACACAACATATAGTAAAACATTTAGCTGTTACAGTTTGATGCCAGTCGTCATGTCCTACGTCCTCAAGTTTCATCATGATCTGATCATGATCAGCAAAATCTGACATTGCTTTTATACATTCAGTGTGAAATTTCTGGCCGGATGAAAACAGATGCATTTCGGTCACGGGACACTACATGTTCGTCATATGGTGGCTTACAAGATGGGCAAAGTGCGTTACTGGAATCCCCTTTGGGAATGGCTGGCTCCATATTCAACTGGACACACTTAATGACTTCTGAATGATTTTACAGTGATGAGGTAATGGACTTACATAGTGAATGGTAAAGCCTTGCTTTATACAGCATGTTGAGTGGGCCAGTGAAGGACATGGTCTCTGAAATCAATTTTGTTTCTGCGCTGTTAGCCAAGCCTGACTCCAGATTGGACCGGAATTGTAAAAGGTCACATGGCATCCAGATGGTGTCTAGATTGAATTTCCATTTAGTTTAGAACCATGTTTCAGCTGTGTGGGTAGCACTGTGACATTAGATAGAAAGTGAGCAGACTTCATTTACCAAATGATTTCTATTGTTGCACAATCTTTCGTCTCATTTTCTTTCTGAATTTTTTCTCCATTCTTTCCCTGCTTGATATTTTTTCCTTTTCTTTCACTGCTAAGAAGTATCTACAAGCAACTAGTTCTACACTGACATTTTAATATCAGGGTTAAAAGTACATTATAGCAGATGTAGCTTACCAACCTTTTTCCTTTGTTCTCTCTCTCTCTCTCTCTCTCTCTCTCTCTTTCACCATGTCTCAAGGGGAGATTGAGTCTCAATGAAGGATCGATATTGCCCTCACACCTCGTTGGCTTTGATTTTCAGTATGATTTAAAGCTAATGTGATCTGCAGATCCATTGAAAAATGGCTTGGCCTTTGAAAGGACCAAGCATTCTAGAGCTGAACTGACTGTTTCACATCTGCTTGTCAGATTGCACCTCACACACTGATTGCTAATCTTGGGGAGCAACAGAATCAATAATAATATCTTCACACACCTCTCAAGGCAAGGAATTTAAGTGCATTTTTAACATGGCTCCATAGTGTGGTGTGGATGTTCAGAATAGATTCAGAGAGAGAGTGAAGCTTCACTCCATTTAGAAGCAAAGTCACATTGCTTTACAACACTGGATGTAAACATGGATTTAATCACAGGCTAACATAATGAGTGTGATGTTTAGCAGCTTCTTTAAAGAACCCTGTGTTCTTTACAAACATTACAATTGCAATATAGTCAGCTTTTATTTCCACTGTGTATGTTGTCCTCTTATAAAATCCAGTTTTGACATGAGAAACAACCATGATCAAATATGATATCTTGGCTTTAAAGACTGAAAACAATGTCTAAGCGTGTCCTATTTCCTGTACTAACAACATGCCACTGACCTCATGTTACTGCCCTAAGGGGTCAGCTGTTCTAAATGTTACTGGTGCTACAGTGCCACTGGCTTTGTGTTGTCAAGTGAAATCACATAGCGTGTTGAGTTATTCCCTGTGGCTGGGTCGAGTCAATTTAACACCTAATTTGGTTTGGTTTTATGACTGTGTGTGCAGGCTATGGTCTGGACCGGTATCTAACGATGCTTATCTACCTGAGAACAGCAGCCGTTATGGGAAAAAATAAGTGACACAATCAATATTACACAGTTAGTCCTGAGTGAACACAGAGGTAAACATGCCATCAATGTGTGTGTGTGTGTGTGTGTGTGTGTGTGTTTGTGTGTGTGTGTGTCTGTGGGGGGAGGGGGGAGGGAAGGGTGTGGGTGTGGCTGCATGTGCATCTCATGTATCTTGCCTATAAGTACTTCAAAATGGTTGCTTGTGTCCGCTCTGAATTTGACTCTGCCAAAAGCTCTTGCTGGTTACCATGCAGGATACATAAAGATCATATTGCACACTATAATTTGTTACCGAGAGCTTTAGTTTGTTTGTTTGTTTGTTTGATTTATTTTCATGCACAGGGAAGTTATGTAAATATTTTCGTCGGACAGCTATTTCTCATTCTGCTGTGTCTCTGTTTTTGTTTTTTTTTTCTTTTTGTGTGTTTGTTTTGAAAAGTCCATTTGCATTTTTCAAAATCCTTGCTTATCCTGTGCAAGTCATTATAGAGTATACCTGCATTCCTGGAGAACATCACAGATTTTTGTTTTTTAATGTACAAATAAACTATCCTGAAATTTCTACACAGAGGCTAAAAAGTGTGTTGCAGCATATTTTTGCGACTCTCTTGGCTCCCAACTTTTCCTGAAACAATCACCAGCCATGGCACCTACAGGCAAACCACTGGACGAACGTGAGCCGCAACACAACTTGTCTCGCTGAGCTGTGAAGTTATGAGAGTGAACAACTCTGAGAGACAAGCACAGAGCGCTCAAACATCCATTATTAACACTCCCCAGGGCATAGCATGACACACTTTGCTTGAAGCTCCAGGAAGATGTTAGTTAGCACATCCAGAGAATAGGTCTGTTTATGTCAGCTACCATGTTACCGAGGTGAGGGCTGTTGACTCTACTGAAAAGCTTTTTTCACACATGTATGTAGAGCCTTAACGGTGCACTTCCACTACAGCAAATTTCAACTCAGGTTGAATGGGGGCGAAATTCGCTCTGACTGGCAAAATTGGAGGAAATTTGTCGAGGCAAGCAAAATTGAGATGGTGAATTCTCAACTTTATGCAAATGAGAACCGCACGAAAACCAATCATTTCAGCGTATGATGTGTTTGGTACATGATGTTCTCTAGAGAGGCGGGGGTAGCAAAAAAAGTCTGACCAAGATGGCAGAGGCTAAAGGCTACATGTCGCGTAAAAAGATGTATATGATTAAAAGTTGTATGGCCGACCATTTGTGTCTACATCAACACGGGTTGTTGTTTACACGTTACACAAACGTAGTCGGGGCCAGAAAAAACTCCTAACGGCTCTGGTCGGGGTGTATTGACCACTGTAGACCTTCATTTAAGCACTCAAACTTTTGAGCCAGGTGACTTGCTTGCTGTTTTTGCAACCACAACCCCAGCACGAAATTTCGCAGGGCCGATATTCGCAAGGTATTTTGCTGTGTGGAAGCCTAGCGTAACTGTATTTTGTAGTGATCAGTTCTGGAAGAATGGTAGCACTCTCACCTACTGCAGTAAGTTAAATTAGTTTTTGCTATAGGAGGTTTGGTTCACTAGCTAAGACTGCACTTTTTCTTTTCTGGCATCAGGAATTCTATGTTTTAAATAGAATTGATGCAATAAGCAATTGATTCACTTAAATGGAAACTGACACAGCTTGAGTTTTGTCTTTCTGTTTCACTTGCCTTAACAATACTTCAAATGATTATTTGACTGTTTTGGTCCTGGGAATCGTGCAGTATGGTGCTGGAAAGCTTCAGAAGCTTCATCGTTTCCAAGTCTGGCCATTACAGACATTACGGACATTACTGAATGGATGAATGATAAATTGGTCAGTCAGACAAGGCATATGACAGAAGCAGGTAAGTAAAAGGTTAAAATGCGACATACTGTGTCAGACTAATGTTGTTAACCCTGAACGGACTGATGGAGTGATGTGCTGCAGGGAAATAATAGTACTAGACCAATAATAGGCCAAACAATTGTCTTTGTCTACTTTTGTAGGAGAGAGAGGACAGGTGGAAGGAAACATACATTTGCATATTAATCAAATTAAACATTAGGGGCCTTATTTTTTATGTGCTTTGGTGAAGAATTCACTATTGCTACGACAGACAAGTGTGTGTTTGCCAGCGAACGAAAAAATAAAATGGTTTTGTTGTGCAGTGTTGCTTATGTTAGCCTTCTTTGCAGTGAGTTGCTGGAAGGTGAATAACATAAAGGAGGCCTACATTTGTAAAGTTACCTTGTGATTCTTCACTGAGTGGCTCCATTGCTTCAAATAATGCATTGCCCCATCAGAGAGTAAGTGCTTCCCAGGCACTTGATGTTCTCCTGGGGGTGATTTGGGAACTAGCGGTCTGTGTGATGCCTCTGCCCTGCAGTGATCAGAACCTTTTCAATGTGTCACGCTGAGGATGGATCTGGCCTATTTCATGAGAGGAGAACAGTGTTTCATCTGTCATATGGCATATGGGCATAAAATGTGGAAAGAACAACACTGTCACCAGACAGTTACAGAAGAACTAAATAGGTTAGGATATTTATAATCTTTATTTCTTAAATATAATAATAATAATGAAAACATTGACACTGAAGCTTATATTTGTAGCCTAATTGTATGGAAATGACTCTAAAAATACATTCTCATTATGTACTGTTTATTATACATCCTTTTGATGTATCTTGATGATTTATTTTTAGACACAATTCAGCAGTCTTCATTTTTGCTTGGATAAACATAAAGTCATTTTTTTCTACCCCATGCCAAATTTCTTTTGTCAGCACACAGTCCAACCCCATAAATTGTGATAAATGTACACCATCTGAAGGAGAACCCATTAGAATGTTCAAAGTGAGAAATCAAAGAGAAGATTCATTGCAATTCATACATCTGTTAAATGACCATAGTCTATCAATGAGCCATGGTACTGTGGTTACCCCTCACCTGTTCAGCAGACGTTCAGTTAAGTTACACTATATTGAACCTGTAGGGAAATTCCTCCATGCATTTAACCCATTTTACAACTTAGGAACAGTGGGCAGCCACCACACAGCACCTGGGACCAAGTCCAAACCTGGGCCCAAGTCCAGACCTGGGCCAGTGCCTTGGTCAAGAGCAATGGTAAGAGTTTCTCATGCCTATCATGCTTATCTTTACCTTAAAAGGGATGATTATATTTAGGCAAGAGTGGTGTCTGTGTGCTTCCTCACCATATCATGAGATCAACATAGTTCAATCATACACATAAGCACACGGTTGCCTTGGAGTTAGTAACTAACATCAACACCAACCCACCTTCTTTTGTTTTGTTCCTGATTAAGTTCCTGAGTATTTGAGATCATGGCTTAAAGGAATGAAGGAAAAGTGGGTTGTGGGAAGGGGGGGGGGGGGGTAGTTGTTTTTGCATCCAAGGTGACAGTATGCTGTTTTTCCCGTTACGCTGGTGTCTCACACATGGTATCCTTAGGAGTATGAGATCTTTGTGCTGATTCAAAATTCTCTAGAACTTTCCTAAAGAGAGGAGGCTCACGCTGAGCCCAGAGTGCGTACCTAAGTGATAGAAAGACTTTGATCTCAGCCAGTCTCAGCTCTTTCAATTGGCTTTTGATCTGAGAAGCAGACATAGCTCCCTCTCAAGGACTCTTTGCCAGCAGACATCAGCAGCTCCACAGAAGCACAAGATTCCATGATGGTACAGTAAGAGACTCACTGAATTTCGTCAGAAAGTTAAAAAATTGTTCTTGAAATAATATTTTTGATTAAATCCCATAAAAAAAATATAGGTATGACCACAAATGAATCATTCAAACAATTTTACTTTAGAAACATTTTAGGGAAACATTGTGACAAAAAAGTGAGCATCTTAAAATGATATGTCATTTGTAGTTTAGTATGCCTCTCTAGTTTAACTCTCTCCTCTAATTAACTACACTGTGCATTTTTCCCCTAAATGGCTTTGTATAGTTTGAATTCATCATTGAGTTCAGTTTTCTCTGTGGAACCTCTTCCCACCTGGTGACTGACCTTTAAACGACGTTCATTTCTCTTATCTCAATGACTGTCAGATTGTCTGTTGATTTGGAACAGGCATACTTTACACAAGAAATCCAAACTGACTGTGGCATGCACTCTGATTCCTCTACTTACGAATTCTACCTCTGTGCAATTCACAAAGTTCATAAAAGACACAGTTTCTGATGGCAACTCAGAAGCAGAAAGTAGACAATGAGGGTGTAACTTTAAATCTCTTTCTTGTTGTGTTTTTCTGTTTCTTGTTGCCTGTTTTTTCAACCTTCCTCTTGAAGTGTCTCACTGTCACTTTAATGGGCACTGAGTCCACAGTAACTGTCATGGTTCTTTCTTTCTCTCTCTCCTTCTCTCTTGCTCTCGCCCTCTCTCTCTCTCTCTCTCTCCCTCTCAGTGATCAAAGCTCGATTGCACACCATCCACCAGGAGCCCAAATGTACTCTCACCATGGTTCATTGTGTGTGTGTATGTGTGTGTGTGTGTGTGTGTGTGTTTGCGCGTGTGTGTGTCTGAGGCGGTAGAACAAGAAGATGAATTGCACAGTCTGTGTCTCAGCTGAACAAAGAGAACAAAAGTTCAAAGAGGAAGGTATGTGTCTGGTGGAATTAGCCTTAACAGCCAGATGAGGTGAGTTCTTATCCAAAGATGAGGGAGAGGTCAGTACAACATCACCACAACACAGTATCGAAGTAAAAGAATAGTGCTTCATATAAATGATCCCCTGAAGCACTTTGAGTCATAGAGAGACAGTGGTTTAAGCTGGATGTAATAGTGGAAATGTCCTCTCACCCCACCAGTTGGCCTCCATTCCCAGCTTTGATGGTATATAGGTTAAGAGTTGTAGGAGGTCCTCCTGGACACACACATTACAGAGGAATGCTCACCCGAAGGATCTTGTGGCATTCCCTTGTATTCAGGATGCCTCGAACAGCATCTTTTGTCAAGCACCCAAGCAACCAATCAGATGAGCTCCACACCAGTGAGTCACACAGGCAGATATCCAGTCCCCTTTCGACACTGCCTGTTGTTGCCAGGGTTATTTGGACCCTGCAGGGGAGGAGGTGGAAGTGGGGCAGAAAATGTAATGGAGAAGACTAGAGGATGCACCCAGTCACCCTACCACACTCATCTAAACAGTCCACACTATTACAGAAAGTTTTAGGAAAAGAAAATAAACCTGAATGAGCTGTTTTCATGACCAGACCTTAAAGGACTTTTTATTATATCTAGGTTAGAGTTATGTGGCAAAAGTTATTGTCTCCTTTTGACCCCAGACTGCAACATATGTCATGTAAAATTAATAGTGATGCGTTTTTACCAACCTTAACCGGTATTTGTATAGGATGCTTTTACAAAGTATTTTATACATGCCTCTTCTCATCTTCGCATCTTCTCATTATCCTCTTTTATTTAGTATATCTCTGATTGCTTCATTATTTTCTTGTAAAGAAAACACACTTGTGAGTTTTTTTTTTCCTTTTGCTTTTGCATTTGGTTTTGCAGCCCAGGGAGATGATACAATATTAAGCATCGACAAGAACACATGCAGATAACTCTTTTTGCCGGGTGTAATTGTGAACCTTGAAGCTAGCTAGTGTTAACTTTTACATTTCAAACCTATTAAAAATGAACCCAGCACAGAAGACTGTAGGCCAAGTGATATGTTTTGAAGTCCTGGTTAAATATTCTTCATTTAAAATCTTTTTGTTAGGCAACAGTGCTCTTTGACTTCTAAGTTTTTAATGTGCTTTCATGTTTGGTGCCTGAAGTTTATCACAAGTCAAGCTATATTTTCAGTGTTTCTTGGGAATCTTTAAAGACGGAAGTCTCCTGTCAAATGTGAACACATGATAAAATCAGTAACTTAAAATGTCCTAATCAGATGCCCTTACAATCTAAAGGTTGTGGGAAGAATGTGCGGAAATAAACATGATTATAACTTAGACACTGATATTGACAAGTGCAGTATTAGCAATGAACTTGCCTTAGCAGGACCAGTTTTTCTCTACAGCTCACAGGAAGTTTCTTTGCTGCTAACAAACTTCAAGAGCTGGGTCTGACAGGAGGTTGCATGCTTAAAAGTGTTTTGAAATTTCTTGACCTCAGCAGGGTGGATTATAATTGGCATGCCCTGCTGCTCCCAACCATCTGAGACAATTTCCCAGTTCAAAGTATTATTACCATCCCCAGTGCTGCAAATTTTCAGCCATTTTCATAAGAAGGTTTAGGTGAATGAAAACATGTGATGAAAAAGAAAACATAAGCTTGTATACTTTGTCAGCAGTAGAAGCTAAAACAATAAATGAATTAAAAGTAAATAAATAAATAAATAAACAAATAAATAAAAGTGGGGGGGGGGGGGGGGGGGGGGCTCGAAGGTAAAAAACAAATCTTTGAAATCCCACATATGTTACTGGAGCCTCAAAGCTAAAATTTATGATAAAATTCAATGCCAGTTTAGATAAAATGGCATTTATTACATACCACTGTAAGTGTGTATATATATATATATATATATATATATATATATATATATATATATATATATATATATATATAAAATGAGATGGCTTTTATGCGGAAATCTACACAAGGAATGTCCCAACAAGTGATTTGATGATTTGATCACTATCGTATGTAGAGCACAGTTTTGGCAAACGGAATAGCTATGAACCATAGCTTGAGTCATAATCACGCTGTCACCTTTTATCCATCATCATGATGACATATTATGTCATGTGTAATGCCAAATTAATGTCACAGTCATGTCTATGTCTTACATGTTGTCAAGATCTGCCACTAGAATTGTTTGATTTAAATGTAATTTTATTTAACAGCAAGTACTGAACATTGCTGACACACATCATGACACCTGGTTTTATTATCTTTCTTTGGAGCAAATTATTAAGCTTTGGTGTGAAACCTCTTGACATTGCTTCTCAGTTTAGTGGGTATTTCTGGGGACCAGAATATGATTTTACCGGTGAAGCCCTCTGTCTAATAACCCTTCAAAAAACTGCTGTAGTGCATCATAATGCTTGTTGATTAATGACATCTACTTAAGTAGAAGCAATCGAACGAAGAGAAAATGATTAACAGGAATGATGGATCATCTCATCTGGGGCTTTTATATTTGTTCCAGCCTGTTAGCTAGCCAGTGTAAATGTAATCATCACTCTGAGTTAAAAGCACAGTCACCTTCCACTCTTCTGAAAGGAAACACTGAAGTAAACAAAACAGGATCTTTTATAATCAACCGCTTACTCACCATTGTGCGGCTAAGTTAAGACTGATGGGTCTGTGTTCTGCCCCCTCGTCATCAGAGCTCCAGTGATGGACAGAGGAAGAATCACCGAGTATATCTGGGTTTGATAAGTCAGTATAAATGACCTGCATAGAGAATATTTTGACTGATGAAGATAATTATCAAGGACTTGTTAACAGTCCAGTAGCAAAGGCTCCAACGCAGAACATGAACTGCAGAGACAAAACTTCACAGTTCACATAATCTTTGAAATTGCTAGATGAGCGAGACATTCCAGCTTTAAGGGTTGCATGTTTAGCAAAACTTAGTGCCCCTCCATAATTTTTTAAATGTAAAATACTGGTATCTATACTTGTGTGTTGTGTACAGCACTTTCTGTAGCATGACACATTGTTTTTTTTTTTTTGTTGTTGTTTTTTTTATAAGTTATATAAACGTATCTACTTTAAACTTAGACTTATCTACTATAAACATATTTCTTTTTTTAAACTGGAAGAAACAGGTGGAATTTACTTTCTTGGATGGAAATCAGGTAAAAATCCCTGAAAGAGTAGAGAAGTGAGGGTACTAATCAGTGACTGGAGCTGCATGTCTGCTTCCTCGTCAAATACTCTTTGTGATCCCAGAGGTTCCAGTGGCTAGCCAAAATTACTAACTGGCTACCCGTTTTCTTTGATCTGCTTCCAACACCTGTCACGTCCATTAGAATTCTTTTGAGGCTAAAAATTTGTTCTAGTGTTTGAGGTCGGGCAATGGGAGGGCCATACCCCACAAATTAATGGGAAAGCATACAGATGTTTCCCCTCTCCCAAACTGTTGGAGGAAAGAACATTTAAGATGTCTTATGGGGAATGACTAATAACTAATGACTAATGGCTATGCTCTACTAATTCTATCTGGCAGTAAGAGCAGGCAGACTTGGAACAGTTGGAAGGGTTCAATGTGTTTCTGCCCTTACATCGGCCCAAAGTTGCATAGTGGGTCCTTTTACAAATTCCATACAAAATAGACATGTTTAAGATAAGCTTAATGACAGACATATCAGTTTCTGTAGAACATTTTGTGATCTCTATTGATTTGATGTTATTTTACAGTGGTTACAGACAAAAGAAAAGACCTCACAATGAACGACTGTTTTACCTAGGAAAAAAAACACAACACAACATAACACAACACAACAAAATAAAACAAAACACAGCACAACATAACACAACACAACGAAACAGCTATTGCTATATACTGTGCTCATATTAAAGAGGCGGCAACAATAGAGCAGTAAAGGGTTAACGTCAGACAGACAGTGGCACGAGATTGCTTCAGGTAAAAACTCCTGAGACATGGGAGGGGAGGTGAGGAGGGTTCACAGAAATCTAACCCCACCCTTTTGAAGGACCCCAGATGTCATTAGAATAAGATTGTGTGTGGAGTGTAGAATTTTCCCCCCGCACCTACGGGTTTCATTTGTTATTAAGAAAATAGGTTTCACCTTTAAAGAGCTTTTAGACTAACAAATTCAGCATCTCAGCCATCCCACACCCATGATTATATGAAAAATGAATACAGGGGTCGTAGTCTCATTTTTAACCTTTTAGTCAGCACCCGTTCTGCTGATGTGTTTAATTAAGTGGTGAGAATACTGTGGTCAAATGTCTATTTAGATTGTGTGAAACTCTAATCCTCTTCTATATGATGTTATCTTGTAGCCCTCAGGCGAGAGAGGGCTTGAAGAAGCAAACACAACTGCTACACTCATTATTGAAATGGTATTTGGAAACTTTGTTTGAAAATATTCTGAACCACATTCAGATCTTGTCAAAAAATAAAAGATCTGAGAAAGGTAAGCTATTTCCTTGAATTAGGTGCACGCCAATTATTCAAATAGTATCAATTTGACTGAGGTCTGATAACAAGCTCCACTGAATGAAAGAACAGTTGCCATTTAATATGGTCTCAGTATCCAGCCATGTCAATCTATTGTCCAAGACACTGATCTCAGAAAATCCAGTGCGGTGTATTTTTCCTTGTTTTATTTATTTATTTATTGGGATCATATCAAAAGGGTAAATTGTCATGAAATGACAATAAATTAAGCTAAATTTAAATATACACTTAAATATTGTCAGTAACACTCAGCATTTCATATGTTAAAAAAAAAAAAACATTTTAAAGCTGAACATTAAATAAAAAAACGATTGTAATATTCTTCCATTACATTAGCATGCAATCTGACACGCTAAAATAGATTAAACAAGCATACCATGCAAAATTCATCCATTCAAAGGTCTAAATATCTGTTTGTTTGTACTAATAATTGTTTTACCAAAGAGTGGCAGCTGTAAATGCTTCAATATAATGATCATGCCTCAAGGTTCCATTTGCCCTTTCCAGCAGTCCTGCTATCCCACAATGAGTTGACCCACCCCTCTCACTACTTCTAGAAAATCATTTCTTCACAGGGAACATCTGTAAGAGGCTCTGCATTGGCAAAGAAAAAAAAAGAAGGAAGAAAAGAAAAGGAAAAAAGAAAGAAACATGCTACATACATTTCATTAGACCTGGTGCTGATGCTCGCTCTAATGTGTGTCTTGGAACCAGTGTGTGTGTGTAAGTGCTAATTACACAACTTAATAATAATTTGGATGCGTCTCTGTAAAATAAGTCAGGACCATGTTCCACACTTTGGAGGCAGATAGAGATTAGCAGTGCTAGATCAAAGGACCTGGTGGGAGAACTGATGCAATCTGAGCCATGTGCTAGTGTTGACAGACACATGGTTCCACTTTATCTCCCAGGTCTCTTTTTGTTCAAGCTTTTTACAAGGCTGAGTAGATACAGAAATCTTTCTTTCCTTTCTGTCCTATTCATGTCACAGGCTCTATGACCTCATTAAAATGAATTACAAGATCAGAATTTTACTGGTTATACTGGAAACATTTTCAGCTGAATGATTGGTTCAAAGAAGGAACTAACTTTTAATGCATTTAATTCATGAAATCCTATAACATTAAAAGACACAACCAATTTAAGATAGATTTTCACAGTAAAGAACACGGAGCAGAGTCCTTTTTTTCCCCTAAAATTGAATTAATGAGGATAGATACTTGAACATGCTACAGACTGTTCCTTCCCAAAATACGCAGTAAAACAGTTTATGTTCCCCTGGATGTTCAACTAGCTGCTGTTTCTAACTAAATAAGGCTGACTTTGACACTTTAAGCCAATCTACAGTAACAAAAAGAGGTTGCATTAAATTTAGCTGAAGCAGATAGGACTTTTTGACTGATGATCTTCAGCAAAATTTGACAACTTTGCACAGTGAAGCCACACCACAGAGCCAGAGGTAAAAACAGGTTGCAATTATGGCGACAGCAGGAGAAATACAGCAACTTGGGAATGTGAACCAACAACTCCAGACATGCCCAGGTGAACCCCTGCCTCCCAGTTAGAGTGCTTTTTGTGAGGTAGAGGAACTCTGCTGCTATTTATAAAGCACACGTGTCTGTTTCATAGCTTTGTCTGAGTATTTGTATATGTCTGAGGTTAGAAGGTTTGACAGTATGTTCTCATTTGGACATTTGTATATGAAATAGTACTTCTCGGTTTGGGTGATCAGTTTGTTCAAGACCTTGATGTGTGAGTATATGTAGTTCATTATATAGTTTGTTACTTCAGAAACAGGGAAATCTGTGAGCGTTACATGTTCATTATGAATTTGCGTCATTTGCATGTACTATGCGTCACTCTGTGCGCCCATTAATCCAATGTAAGCTGACAAGGAAGGAAAAGTGGCGTTCTGTTCCGAGCAAACATGCAACCTGTTCCAAGAGGAGAAAACTGAACAAATGACCTCTTTTTTTTTCTGCCACCACCCTCCTTGATGTCATCAACCACAACCCTGATAAAACCTTGTGCTCCTCTCCAGAGTTTCCATGGTGATTTCTTCCACAAGCTTTCAACATGTGTAGACTTGTATGATAAAGTAACTTGGGTTATTTTTATTTAGGAAAGTGAATGGAGAGAAAGGGAGCAAGATCCCTGTGACCTCACATGAAAAGGACTCTGTTTACTGAGAGAAATGTCAGGCAGAGGAATGGTTTGAAAAACCGGTTAAAAAAAATTGTCCATAGGGAAAGCGAGTTAAGAAAAATAGCTTCATCATGGCAAAGAGGCACTGCGCTCATTTCAAGCAAAGGAGAGATGGAAAGATACTGAACATACAAACAGGTGTGAGGACAATAGTAGGGATGGTGTTTATATGCCTGTTCCATTTAAGTCTATCTGTAGAAATCATCTCTCCCTTTCTGCCACGTGGTGAAACAGTGTGAGGAATGAACCTTAAAAAATGCACCTGAGGAATGAATCTAAATTCCTTACACTGAAGGAACTTTAATGAACTCTTTGACGTTCTTCAGTTTTAATTTTTAATTTTGTGTGAATTTTGAACAATATATTACTGAATTAGTCAGCACAGTCATACAATTCCATAACTGAGACAGTCAACTTAAAGTGATTTTAACCTCCCAATGGATTTTAGTCTAAGATACATGACTGGTACAATATTTTGCACATCTAATGGTTTGGTAGGCTGTTTATTATTCTTTATTATTACAGTACTTTATATCTTTAACTGTTATATCATGTACGTGAGTTACCGTGCCTGTATGCGGGGGCACTATGTGAGAAAACACCACAATAACATGAGTGGTAGCCTGGAAAGTCAACAATGCAGACTATTTTTAACCTTATCAACAGAGTTGGTTTCGAAGAGATAACATAAGACTTATCAGAGAAACCTAAATCAAATTCTCACTTTTCAGCCATGATCCAAACAGGTTGCTTACCACCTCACTATTCCAGTAATGTGTGTCACTCACAGGGAAGTGGTGTATTATGCTACAGTGCCACCTACTGGTCTTAATTGGGAACTACAATTTACAATTTAGCATTTAGCAGACGCTTTTAGCCAAAGTGACTTACAATCAGTGCATCAGTCGGATTCCTAATACCTCATAAGCATACATCGCTAAAAAGACGTCAATTTACTCCTTCGTATTGTGCCCTGGAATTCTTAGACAAACACAAACAGATACAAGACAAGGTTTTTTTTTTTTTGTTTGTTTTTTTAAGGAAAGGGGTTAGGCTTAGGGGGATAGGTGGGTTCTGAAGAGGTGGGTTTTCAGTTTCTTGCGGAAGATGGTGAGGGATTCCGCAGTCCTAACTGTATGAGGGAGGTCGTTCCACCACCGAGGGGCAATGGCGGAGAAGAGGCGTGGTCGGGAGGAGCGGCTGCTGGGTTCCCGAAGTGAGGGGACCGTCAGCTGACCAGAGGTTATAGAGCGGAGGGTTCTAGTAGTGGTATACGGAGTTATTAGGGACTGACGGTATGATGGGGCGGAGCCTCTTGTTGCCTGGTAGGCCAGTACCAGTGTCTTGAATTGGATGCGGGCAGCTACCGGAAGCCAACTACTCTGGTGACACTTGGGAACAATGACCTGTTATTTGTAACTCTTACTGGTACTTGTGTGTGTGTGTGTGTGTGTGTGTGTTTGTGTGTAGGAAGGGGTCCCAGCTGGATAGATCAAAGCCAAAAGTCTGGACTCTCCAGGAGAGCAGTTTGGAACTTTCCTATTTTGACTGTTTTAATCTAATTTTTCTTTGAGAAAGATTACATAACATGCAGTATATGGCACCCTCTACAAAATTTATTGATGTTAATTTTTGATAATGCAATGTGAATCAGTGCTTTACATGAACATGATACAGACTGAGTACCGAGTACATCACTGATAAGGATTTTTAATTGAAGGAAATGAAACGCTGAACCTAAAAACAGCATTTTTTTTCAACAGTAAACGTAAACCTCTTAGACCTATGGCACTTGAAAACAACAAGTGTCAGCTAATTACATGGGTGGCTAGCCAAAAGCCAAACCGAGTCTAAGACCCTTCCCTGAGCCTCATTTTTGTATGTGGGAGACAAACTTGGTATTAGCAGTGGTACAATAAGTAACTCTACCTTAGCCCTTGCGGAGACTTGGTGGAGTTTTTGTCAAACTGGTTTCACATGTCCATACCTGTCTTGCAGAAAGAACTACTTGTATAGTAAGATCTGGATTGTGCCCCACCGGGACTGAGGGAAATGGACAACTCAAGAAAAGCACCAAAGAGCAGCAAGTTCAGAGAGACAAGGAAAAGATCATACCGATATGCCAAACTGTTCACAGTTGTTTGGAGCATTCCCAGTACTGTGCTGTAGTTTGTTCATTGAAATGTGGATCTGAGTATGGAATAGAGTTAAACTGAGATTACTTTTGTAATGACCTAATCATTATTTGCAATGAGCTCTGTGTTTTTAAAATGGTTTTGTTGTTTTACCAAGATATTGGTTAATCTGGTAACTGGCTATTAATCCAGGAGGACAAGCTGGTTTAGTACACACACACAAAAAATTGTTCTGTTTGAACTGCCACTGAAACTGGGAAACTGCTTACAAACACATTAGAATTAATCAGGTAACAAGAAAATGTAAACAGCACTACAGCATTTTCCCTCAACAACTTTAGTCCATCACCAACAAGGCATGTCTACACAGCTCCATCTACTGGACAAAAACTCTGCCACCAGGATCCTAAGGAACATTACGATGCTTTTCTTTAAGGGCGAAGTATACAAGTAGAATTAGAATTAAAATTAGTTTCAGGAAGTGACACATTTCACTTGAATTCCATTGTAAAATCACACTATTATGCTTCATTAACTTGAATTTTCAGACAGTTAAAAAGATACTGAAACTGAAAGCCTGTCATTACCATCAGTTGTCTTTACCATCACAACAAGTTATGTGTTGGTTATGACATGTTGTGGTAATGACAGTTTTCACTTTTTTCAGGAAAAAAAGATGCTAGGTCTTGGATTTGCTAACACTGATCAACAGCTAGTACAAGATGCACTTTAAAATACAGATAAATAATGTGAACATTTCTTTTTTTTTCATAAAATATTGCCACAACACAGGATAAATGGTGATGATGCTGAATAAGTTGACTCCATGCTCAGGAGGAATACATGATTAAATTACTCACTTTTCCAGCAATCAAAATGTCACTCTTCTCTCATGGCTGACATGTGCTCCCCTGTCAGTCTTCATTTCCATGGTTACAACATAAACAAGTGTTATCCTCAAAAAAATTGTTTCAGTAATTATAGGCTGTCGTGGTAATGACGGTAATGTTGGGGATAGTAATATATTGTTCAAAAATATGCACAAGTTATATAGATATGAACCCAAATGACACATTATGTGTCTTTTTAAGTTACTATAAAAACACACATTGTGAATTTTAATTGAATTTTGATCACTTTTTATTGTTTTATTAGAGCACTGAAGTTTTAAAGTCTGGGTTGGGGAGAGGGCCAAAGTAGCAAAGAAATGATGTTTAAAACATTTTTTAAAAAGTGGAAATCATATTGATTTTGGTGCATAAGTTTTTTTTGGTGGTGCAATAAACAATATTTTTAACAATTAAACTATTTATTTTGTGATTCTAGTATTTCTAACATGAATTTATAACCTGGGGACATAAAGTTCCCCTAACTGAAAAATCACCTATATATCCCAAAAATTCGATCTGCATAAGTTACAGCTAAACATGACGCAAGTCGAAAGTCTGCTGACGTTTATTTTACTGTAGTATAGCTGTTGATCAGGAACAGCATTATCAACTGATTGATCTGGCTTGTCAATGTCCAAATTTTATGTGCTAAAAAGCTGTTAGGCATACAGTGTTTTGAGCCAAACTTATGCTAAAATATACATTTTTTCAGGTAAGGCATGCATTTATAGTTGCATTGGAGCTGCTCATGGTTAAGAACCGGGCAACGTCATCAGTATATGTTCAGAGACCTCACTACTCAAGGACTGCACTCTTCTCACTTCAAGAGCTCTAGTGGTGGGATGACCTTCCTATTGAAGTAAGAACCACAGAGTCTCTCCCCACCTTCTATTGCACACACTAAAATACATCTCATCAGGGCATACCTGGGCATCACACACACACACTCTTTTGAAAAGTGAGGTATTTCCTACGGGATCTGAACGCAGATAAGAGCCTCTGCTAAATGATCAAATAATAATTGTTTGAACTAAAGGCTTTTGAGTAATACCTTCTAAACACGGTATTCAATGTAAAGGATGCTAAATGCTGATTACTGTTGATTTGACAGGCATGGATCTTCAGCAAGGAGAGGCTTCCCCCTTAACATGTATAGCTTCTCTCCCAACTTGGTCAAACGGTCACGATATTCTAGCCCCTTATAATTTGACTTGGGAACATCACGGAAGCCGTAGAGAGCTCCCCACCAGGCAGCCGCGATGGCAGCTGTGGAATCACTGTCGCCACCATGAAAGAAGCCATGGTCGGCCAACTTAACCCAGGAATCACCCGCACATAAGAGAGCATCATAGGCTATCATTGGTGCATCGTGCCCACTGGAACCACCCTCTCCACGGAAGCTGACAGAGCTGTAGAATCTTTCCCTCACTCTAACCCCATAATTGGCAGGAAACTGAGGTTTTCCTGTACCATCAAGGATGCCCCTTTTCTCCAAATAGCCTCTCCACTTTTCCTCAAAGTACTTCCTGAAATAAAAAGGATTCAGTTAGATCACTTTTTAGATCCCTAAATCATAAGTATTCTGGGACAGATTAACAAACAAGAAATACAAAATGCTAGTAAAAACACTCTTTTCCATCTTACTGAATGCTAGAGCTATTCACAGATTCACATTACATTTTCTCAGAAACAAGCCATAGTGTGTCAGTATTATCTAGTGCATATTTTCACAGTCCTGTAAAAAGAGATTTAGGAACAGGGCCAGTAATCAGTGAGTTACGGGTTTTGACTCAAGACACAATACCAATATGAATTGAGGAGTAATCTGTTTAGATGCCTTGAGTGCCAGTGATGTACTCTTGTGCAAGACATTAACTGTGTGTTGATCCAGGGCTCCAGAGCTGTGGTTGACACTGTGTTTGGAGTGCTCCACTCACATATCACAGATATCAGATATGAAGCAGAAAACGGAGGGTCTTTCAAAAAGTAAACTCGAATAAAAAATGATTTTGTAAAATATTGCTTACCAGTGTGCCAGGTTTTCCTCCACACAGTACTCTGACCGCTTCACGTACTCCTTGGCTTTCTCCAGGACTTGCATCAAGCCACTGCCCCAGGCCTCTACTGGGGGTTGACCCCTCACTGCATAGGCTGTGAAGAGGGCTGCGGCCAAGGCCCCCAGGTAACCTGTTGGATGGTGGTGAGTCATCCTCCCGCTCTCTACATTCACAGCCACCAGCAGGTCCTCCTGTTCAGGCCATGGAAAACGCAGGCCAATGCACATGGCTCTCATAGCTGCTCCACATCCTCCTCCGCCACGGTTGAAAGGGATTTGCCATGTGGTGCCACCCATACGCTGAAGTCGATTTGTACTACTAAGGCAAGTGATGCCTGAAAAGGAAGGTTGGCTAGTAGAAGTAAATTACAGAACAACAGGATAAGTTACAGAACTATCTTGGATACCTAACTAAAATCAAAATCATATAAATTACATTCATAAACACATACTCTGTCTGATTATTAGCAATAAAGAACCATACATCAATTTATAATTAGAATATTTTGTCTTATTTCCCTGTGACAAAGCTGAGCTGTAATTACTCATATTCTAAAAGTTTATATTCGATTAAAAAAGAAAGTAAACAAGTAAATGCTTCCCACACCATGTTTGATTCGTTCATAGTTTGAATATGTCCTGAAAAGATTTTATCATGATCAGCTAGATGGTTCTCTACACTAACATGTACTACACTATACTTAAATGTACAACTGATGTTTGCAATTATCTAACACAGAAGATAGTGGGGTACCTGGTGCCCTTCCATCCATGTCGTTCATACAATGAATGTACTTTTTCACCAGGGCCAGATACAGGTCTTTGAGAGAGGCCCCGTCTCCAGTCTCTACCAAAGCCTCTGCTGTAGCCAGATGCATCACAGTGTCATCGCTTACAGGAAAATCCTTGACGTCCAGTTTGCTAACACCACCCATTTCAGCCACTTCTCTGTGGATGGACTCCCCGTCACGGTTGAACTCCCAGTTGCCGTGGTTGTAACCCAAAGCATCAGCAGCACCACTGAGCACCATGCAGGCTTTGTATCTCTCTTCGAGTGGACGATCTTCTGCCATCACTGGTATGATTATTTTACAAAAAAATCTTCAGGGAATCAAATTTGTGTGTTTGAAGTAAAAACAAAGACAACTAAAAATACACCCCAAAAATTAACGAAGGAATACTTCCTCCATTTATTATTTTATTTCGAATCAAAGGATACAAGAATTACTGTTCAGAACCCGAGAACAAATCAGACCAGGAAGAATATATGCGAATCATGAGCCACTACCAGGAAGTGCAAACACAGTGGGTCCTAAGTCCTTTCCTAACTACTCTTCCCTGACCTCGACGGAAAACGTCACGAGGTTAAGGAAAAACGGGTAGGAGAATGCATAAGGACTTAGGAAAAGACAACCACTAAGAGAATCCGACCGCACTTAACTGCTATGTAGTCATGCGACGGCGGACATTATTACGTAGATCTGCCGTGGTGAAACTACAATGTTCCGATGGACTACTAAAAGCGCATAGAATTTAATTTGTTTTGCAATTACTAATGCTTGTACTTCAGTACCAAGACTTACATTTAATCCGAAGTAGTTGGAAAATTGTTAGTAAATTATTCAAGTTCATATTGTGATTTTTTACTGTTTTCTGTTCAGATTTTAAGTAAGAATGATGCATGAGCACGACGCTGTTTGCGCGAGCAGCCCTTTTATAGTCAGAAATCGTTAGAAACTGTTTAGAAACTGCTGTCTTTTGGAGAGCATATACGTCTTTTGACCGACACCATCACTTCATCATGTTACATTTATTTATTTTTTTTTTTTACTTGTGTAGGATCAGCAAATCATTAAATGAGAAAACTTCAGCCAGATGATCTTTGGCCCTGTTTACACCTTGCATTAAGATCCGATTTTGGTGATCCGATCACAAATGGACAGCTCTGAGTACGTCCGTTTACACCTGGCTTTAGAATCCGTGTCTCGAATAAACACTTGAGCTGGGATCTCACTTCTCCGCTCTATATGCAAATACACGTAAATCATTTCAAACACTTTACCACTTTCACTGAATTTCACTTTTGTTTTGTTTTTTAAATGAGAAATAGTACTTATAACATGCGAGATGTCATACGAATTTGGTATCACTGTGTCGCGTAAATAATACGCTTGACACTGTCCAACGATTAGTGTTACATTCAAATAATCGTTTGTTTTCGTGGACAGCCGAATGATGCGTCGTTTTAAATGTTGCTGCCGCAAAGAATTTGGGTACGTAATTATCTCCTTTCCTTTCGTAAAAGATGGTCCAGTGTACCCTATGCTAAAGGAGACAGGAAAGGAAGCATTGAAGCACCTTTCCTTAACATTTAGAGAATTCGAACAGTTCTTATCATGGATGCCACTTAGGCCCTGTTTACACCTTGCATTAAGATCCGATTTTGGTGATCCAAAATCACATTAGAATTAATGAGCTAACAAGAAAATGTAATCAGCACTACAGCATTTTCCCCTGAACAACTTTAGTCCATCACCAACAAGGCATGTCTAAACAGCTCCATCTACTGGACTCTGCCAGTGGGATCCTAAGGAACATTAAGGTGCTTTTCTTCAAGGGCTAATAATATGAAATAATGGATGGTATGAAATATACCATAATGTAAACTTACACAATATCTGGGTCTGTGCATATGGGTATATCTGATTACTTTGGTTAAATATATAATAGTCAATCCACCAAAACACCACAAAACTGACACCAAGTTTAAATGCAGAAATATTTATTTATAGATTTGAGATATATATATATATATGTCGTTATTAATTTCAAAAATTCCGTCTGCATAAGTTACAGCTGAACATGCCTACCATGGCAAAACTCTGAAGTCTACTGCAGTATATTTTACTGTAGTAAAACTATCTATCAGGAACAGCATTACCAACTGATTGATCTGGCTGTTAGGCACATAAAAGCTGTTAGGCATATAGTCTCGTGAGCCAAACTTATGCTAAAATATAAATTCTTCAGGTAAGGCATGCATTTATAGTTGCATTGGAGCTGCTCATGGTTAAGAACCTGGCAACGTCATCAGTATATGTTAAGAGACCTTACTACTCAAGGACTGCACTCTTCTCACTTCAAGAGCTCTAATGGTGGGATGACCTTCCCATCTCCTATTGCACACACTAAAATACATCTCATCAGGGCATACCTGGACATCTCCAACCTTGTTTAACACCACAATATTTCAAGAAAGAAATCTTTGGTTAGGTTCAAAAAGCTTATATTAGCTTTTTATAAATGCACTTTTGTGAAAATTGATTTTTGTGTGTGTGTACGCTAGAAGAAGAGAAAGAACTACTCATTGCTCAGTGATCGAATGATAATTGTTTGAACTAAAGGCATTTAAGTAATCTCTTCTAAGCACGGTATTCAATATAAAGGATGCTAAATGCTGATTACTGTTGATTTGACAGGCATGGATCTTCAGCAAGGAGAGGCTTCCCCCTTAACATGTATAGCTTCTCTCCCAACTTGGTCAAACGGTCACGATATTCTAGCCCCTTATAATTTGACTTTGGAACATCACGGAAGGCGTAGAGAGCTCCCCACCAGGCAGCCGCGATGGCAGCTGTGGAATCACTGTCGCCACCATGAAAGAAGCCATGGTCGGCCAACTTAACCCAGGAGTCACCCGCACATAAGAGAGCATCATAGGCTATCATTGGTGCATCATGCCCACTGGAACCACTCACTCCACGGAAGCTGACAGAGCTGTAGAATCTATCCCTCAGTTTAACACCATAATTGGCAGGAAACTGAGGTTTTCCCGTACCATCAAGGATGCCTCTTTCCTCCAAATAGTCTCCCCACTTTTCCTCAAAGTACTTCCTGAAATAAAAAGGATTAAAAAGGATTCAGTTAGATCACTTTTTGGATCCCTAAATCTTAAGTATTCTGGGACAGATTAACAAACAAGAAATACAAAATGCTAGTAAAAACACTCTTTTCCATCTTACTGAATGCTAGAGCTATTCACAGATTCACATTACATTTTCTCAGAAACAAGCCATAGTGTGTCAGTATTATCTAGTGCATATTTTCACAGTCCTGTAAAAAGAGATTTAGGAACAGGGCCAGTAATCAGTGAGTTATGGGTTTTGACTCAAGACACAATAGCAATATGAATTGAGGAGTAATCTGTTTAGATGCCTTGAGTGCCGCTGATGTACTCTTGTGCAAGACATTAACTGTGTGTTGATCCAGGGCTCCAGAGCTGTGGTTGACACTGTGTTTGGAGCACCCCACACCCGTCGCTTTTCCACTGTATGGTACCGGCTCAACTCAACTCGACTCGACTCGCCTTTTTTGGTTTCCCATTAGGCAAATCCAGTACCTGATACCTGGTACCCGATACTATTTTTTGTACCTACTCTGTCGTAGTTCCAAGCGAGCTGAGTAGGTATCAAAACGTGATGTGAAAATACTGCAGACTACTGATTGGTCAGAGAGAATAATCACTATTATGTGACACGCGATATCCTCAGACATCCTGCACAAACCCATCATTTTTAAGAACTCCAAGCTACTATAGTGACCACAAATTTTCTGTCCACTGATTGATTCTCAGTTCACTAAACTATTACAATGGCAGTCCACAGGATGACTTCACGACAGTTTCTTGCGGCGTCACCAGCTACATTGAGGGGCTACTAAAAGCAGTGGAAAACGAACGAGGTACCAGGTAGCAAAAAGTACCAAAAGGAGTTGAGTCGAGCCAGTACCATGCAGTAGAAAACTGAAAATATATCCACAGATATCACATATGAAGCAGTCTTTCAAAACAGTAGATTTGAATAAAAAGATTTTGTAAATTACTGCTTACCAGTGTGCCAGGTTTTCCTTCACACAGTGCTTTGACCGCTTCACGTACTCCTTGGCTTTCTCCAGGACTTGCATCAAGCCACTGCCCCAGGCCTCTACTGGGGGCTGACCCCTCACTGCATAGGCTGTGAAGAGGGCTGCGGCCAAGGCCCCCAGGTAACCTGTTGGATGGTGGTGAGTCATCCTCCCGCTCTCTACACTCACAGCCACCAGCAGGTCCTCCTGTTCAGGCCATGGAAAACGCAGGCCAATGCACATGGCTCTCATAGCTGCTCCACATCCTCCTCCGCCACGGTTGAAAGGGATTTGCCATGTGGTGCCACCCATACTACGAAGTTGATTTGTACTACTAATGCAAGTGATGCCTGAAAAGGAAGGTTGGCTAGTAGAAGTAAATTGCAGAATAACAGGATAGGTTACAGAACTATCCTGGATACCTTACTAAAATCAAAATCATAGGAATTTCATTCATAAACACATACTCTGTCTGATTATTAGCAATAAATAACCACACAACAATTTATAATTAGAATATTTTGTCTCATTTCCCTGTGACAAAGCTGAGCTGTAATTACTCATATTCTAAAAGTTTATATTCGATTAAAAAAGAAAGTAAACAAGTAAATGCTTCCCACACCGTGTTTGATTCGTTCATAGTTTGAATATGTCCTGAAAAGATTTTATCATGATCAGCTAGATGGTTCTCTACACTAACATGTACTACACTATACTTAAATGTACAACTGATGTTTGCAATTATCTAACACAGAAGATAGTGGGGTACCTGGTGCCCTTCCATCCATGTCGTTCATACAATGAATGTACTTTTTCACCAGGGCCAGATACAGGTCTTTGAGAGAGGCCCCGTCTCCAGTCTCTACCAAAGCCTCTGCTGTAGCCAGATGCATCACAGTGTCATCACTTACAGGAAAATCCTTGACGTCCAGTTTGCTAACACCACCCATTTCAGCCACTTCTCTGTGGACGGACTCCCCGTCACGATCGAACTCCCAGTTGCCGTGGTTGTAACCCAAAGCATCAGCAGCACCACTGAGCACCATGCAGGCTTTGTATCTCTCTTCGAGTGGACGATCTTCTGCCATCACTGGTATGATTATTTTACAAAAAAAATCTACAGGGAATCAAATTTGTGTGTTTGAAGTAAAAACAAACACAACTAAAAACACACCCAAAGATAAACGAAGGAATACTTCCTCCATTTATTATTTTATTTCGAATCAAAGGATACAAGAATTACTGTACAAATCAGACCAGGAAGAATATGTGCGAATCATGAGCCACTACCAGGAAGTGCAAACACAATTTCCCCCACCTTTTCCTGGTAGGTCCCCACCCGCTAGCGACAATATGAAGTTTCTGGCCATAATAAGGTTTCCGGTCGCTCAGAATTCTCGTCAGGAAAAAAGTCCGTGTGCGGTATTCGTCTAGTATTTTGCTGGAACTGCGCTACGACTATAACTACAATGGTACGTTAAAGTATTTACTGACATCTAATTTCATCGAAATTTTACGGTTGCTGTGTCAAGTGAAAAAATATAATAATATCGACAGTGACTGCTACAACATGAACAATACAGACGTAACACAGAGTATATATTTCTGTTTTTTTTGGAGTATCATTTTCAAAAATGAATAAATAAACCAATAAACTAAAAAAAAAAAAGCCCCGTGTCGCGTGCTGAAACTGTAAAATAGAGTTAGATTACAATTTAAACCGAATTTGTTGAGCCAGAGCCAGAGGAGAGCTGGAAAAAAACCCCGGAAAGTTCCTCTCAACATAATTTTTTCAAGTCTCACCATTACCTGAAGCTAAAATATTCCTTTTAAACGAGTAACAGAATAAAGATGAAAATGTGTCCATGCAAGTTAAAGGCAAGATAAAGGATAAAAGCCTATGTGTTTCATTGTTAACAGGTTTGAAAACTGCATCAATAACTGATGGTTTAATGTAAGTACTCAGACATATTAAACACTGACATATTAAAAACAGACCAAATCCAAAAAGTGAAGCTCCCCAAAGTAAAAATGCACCACAAGACTACATGAATTTACTTCACAAATATGTTCACCACAAAGGATGCACAGTGGGTATGTCAGCAATTCATATAATATTATATAATATATGTATAGATCGATATTATATAGATAAAATATTAATATGACTACTTGTGGTGTTGCCTTTCTAGACACATAATATAAAGGAGGTAATTTTAGGAAGTTGTGCAAATGGCACCCATCTTGACAGTGGTGGGTCCAAATATAGTACCCACTGGTTACTACAAGGGTGATTCAGGCCTCAATAACTATACATTTTCTGAAAGGTCATTAAATGTAGATTGCAAATTACCCCTGTATTGAGGGGGCAGAAATTTTTGTTTTCCCAGCCACACAATTTGAAATCTGTGAGTAGGCGATTATTGTAGGCCTACTGTATGTTAGAGGCTTGATGCATAATTGACCCTGATTACTAGAGAGGTGATTCAGGCCTCAGTATCTATACATTTTCTGAAAGATCATTTAATGTAGATTTCAAATTACTCCCACATTGAGGGGGCACAAATTTTTGGTTTCCCAGCCACACAATTTGAGATATGTGAGTAGGCGATTACTATAGGCCTACTGTATGTTAGAGGTCTGGTACATAATCGACCCTGGTTACTACAAAGGCGATTCAGGCCTCAATATCTATACATTTTCTGAAAGGTCATTTAATGTAGATTTCAAATTACCCCCATATTGAGGCGGTACACGTTTTTGTTTTCCCAGCCACACAATTTTATGTCGGTGAGTTGGCGATTACTGTAGGCCTACTGTATGTTAGAAGCATGGTACGTGATACACCCTGGTTACTACAAAGGTGATTCAGACCTTAATATCTATACATTTTCTGAAAGGTATTGCAATGTAGATTTCAGATTACCCATGCTGAGGGTTCACAAGTTTTTGTTTTCTAAGTAAGACATATTGAGTTGAGTCTGAGTGTTTTTAATGTGGTTCATGGGCTTTTAAAGCTGTTCTTTACAACTTTAATTCTTTTAAAAACCCTCTTTAATTGTACGTTTTAATCGGAAATATGTGTATTTAACATATGGGAAGTGTTCTCAATTTGAAGAGTAGTTCTGTGAGTCAAATCAGCAGCCTTGAAATGACTTTTATTTTGAAATTCATGCTAAATTTAGCCGCAAATGCTAATTTCCGGTTTTCTCTGTAATTGGCACAAACTTAACATTGCACCCGCGCAGAGTGAGGAATCTCTTTGATCGATGTCCGAAGAGTCTACACTCAGGACAGAACTGTTAGTTTCACACCAAAATGTTAACACGGGCATTCAAGTACTGTTGACTGAACTGGCACTGAGTACCTGTCAAATCCTACAGTGTTTCTAAGCAACGATGTCCTCCCTGTAATCGTCACGCGTTTGTTATTTCGGAAAAGAATCGGAAAAGTTTAAGATATTTTCAAATTCTAGAAAAATAAAAAGTATCACAGCTGTTCTTCTCTGACATTTAATGGCAGGCCAGCAAATGGTGCTTTATTGCCAGCAACTGGGTTGGAATGGGGAGTGGCTGGGGGGTTAACAACCTAATAGCTGACACACACAGAGATAAGTTTGTACTCATATCCTAGTGGGGACTTCCCATTGACTCCCATTATCCTGTAACTGAACAATACTAACCTATCCCTAAAACCCTAACCCTAACCTCGACCAAAGAAATGTTTTGACACTTTTTGTTTTATCGATTAACAACAGTGTAATTTAGAAACACGTTGTTCTCCTAGAGGGGACCAGCATTTTTGTCCCCACCAGGCACTTTTGTCATTGTCTCACAGCAAGAAGGTTCTTGGTTTGATTCCTGACTGGTCGGCCAGGGTCCTTTTCGTGTGAAGTTTGCGTGTTCTCCCCATGTCTGTGTGGGTTTCCACTGGGAGCTCCGGTTTCCTCCCACAGTCCAAAGTCATGTAAGTCTGTTGAGTTGGAGATACTAAATTGCCCCTAGGTGTGAATGTGTGCATAAATGTGTTTGTCTGTGTGTCTGCCCTACAATGGACTGGCGACCTGTCCTGGCGTTTCCACTCCTTTCGCCCAGTGAGCGCTGGGAATGGCTCCAGCACCCTGCGGCCCTAATCAAGATAAGTGGCTTGGAAAATGAATGAATGAGTATTCCCAAGCCCCATGATCTTCACGAAGTTCGCATTCAAATTTGCTTGTACTCAGATGACTGTTTCTTTTCAATAAAGGAAGGATGACCTATGGAAATGGGTCAAAATCCATCTGAATTGATACAATTGCAATAGCCAAAATGAGCCGAAACTCTTATCAATAAAATATAATTCTTTGTATATAAATTTTGGCCTAGTTGTCTGCAGAACAGGAGATAAATTGACAGAGGAGCTTAGACCTTCATTTTCATGAGACGTGTCCTACATTCAGTACTCTGTTTTTGATTCCATGCCCTCTTTGCAGTAGTTAATATAGTGACGGAACTGTTTTCTTTGTGAAAGCAATACTTCAGCAGGCAAATCATCAGTGTTTGAATGGGTTATATTCACTTCAAGGAAATCTATGTACAATTTATACAATGTTTAATCTGTCCTATGAATTAAAATCATTCTTATAAACTAATAACTTTACATTTATAGTTTTACATGAAAGGCATCAATGAGTAATCATGCTTGTGTCTGAGTTTGCTTCTAGAAACACACAAAATGGTTGTCAGTCTCTAGGAAATAAAATAACCTGTTCTGTATCATGCACTCAACATCCATTAAGCTGCTGCTTACTAATGTTGGACAATGGGTACATTTTTCCAGACATTTCAGATTTCCTGTCATTATACAGGGCGGCACGGCGGCGCAGTGGGTAGCGCTGTCGCCTTACAGCAAGAAGGCCTTTCTGTGTGGAGTTTGCATGTTCTCCCTGTGTCTGCGTGGGTTTCCTCCGGGAGCTCTGGTTTCCTCCCAAAATCCAAAGACATGCAGGTTAGGTGAATTGGAGACACTAAATTGCCCCTAGGTATGAATGTGTGTGTGAGTGTGTTTGTCTGTGTGTCTGCCCTGAGATGGCCTGGCGACCTGTCCAGGGTGTTTCCCCTCCTTTCGCCCTATGAGCGCTGGGATAGGCTCCAGCACCCCCCGCGACCCTAATCAGGATAAGCGGTTAGATAATGAGTGAGTGAGTGTTATTATACACCATCTTATGATGAATAATGAATACCATTTAAACCACGTAACTATCAGTAAAGTTAATATGTACATTGTATCAGTACTTCAATGATACTTTGGCCTCAGCAAAATCACAGTGGAGTACAATAATGGTGGTAGAAACTGTTGACTATGACTGGTCTAGTTGAGTGACCATTAAATGAAATAACAGTTTAAGGGCATCTAATGGGACAGTATCATTCTATTATCTACTACCATACCTTGTATTTTGTATAGTCGTCGTAGTTTATATAAGAAGAAAGTTCACATATTTTCAGAACAGTTTTCCTTGCCTCACCTCCTCATTATCACCCTCACCAGTGCAGATCAACATTAGTAAAAGCCTATTAGTCCATAGAAGAAGGCCTGAGGGGACATAGAGAGATGAGGCGGGTGCTAGAGAATTGTGTGGACAAAGGGATAGGTGGGGAGGGATCTGAAGATGAGGATTAAACTCTTTGAATTTTTGAACTGCATTTGAACAGAAAAACAGTGCAGACAATGTGTTCAAGGACAGTCAGATATTTTCTATCCTGCCATAATGCAAAGTGAAATTATTCTCACAGTGCGGCACAAATGAGAGTGTGAAAATGTCTGACCACACGAACCTCAGAGTAACACAACTATGAGTCTGTTTTTTTTATACTGGCAGGGTTACGTTAAAGCACACCGGAAGTGCTTTGTTTTGTCGCAGTACATTCGCAGTAGATATGCTGATGTTCAAGTGCTCTGTGTACAAATCAACTATTAAAAAATCCATTTGTCTTGCTTGAAAAACCTTGTTGTATTGCACCTGGAAGTATGAACCAGCTATAGTTAACACATTGTTTTTTGAGTTATTTGTTCATGTTCCTTGCCACTCAGGTTAAGCACTCCTGTAGAAAAGTATGAATAATGAATCATGAACACCTGGGGCCTGGACTGAATAGATGCGTTGTGACATACTTTTACTGCTCAATGTTTCTATGTCCAATATACTATGACCACACAATTCTATCAGTGAGTACTCCACTGCTGACTTACACTATGAGCTACAACTGCAATTAAATAAAAAAAAATTCAAATAATTTCTAAAGAAAACAAATTAAGCCATAACAGAAATAAAAGACCACATGTAGTTTTTATTTTTCCATGTTAAGGTCATGGGAGTGAGACTGTGGGGGAAAAAAATCGGACATGCATTGTTATTGCTTCTTTCTGGTCACCATGGATGCTGAGGTGACAGCCATCTTAGGCCCAACTATTCTGGTGCAAGCACCTTCTCGCAGGAAGTGGCAAGGCTCTGAATGCGAAACGTTCATGTTTTGCACCAAGAGTCATGCAGCGACAGTGGGGGTTTAGGTTAACCCACGTGACCTAGGACTACTTCCTCTTCACAAGTGACTTACTCACTCTTTCTTTTACTCTCTTTCTCTGATCAGTTCATGATTCCGTCTTTACTGGAATGGCGGGCACCAGGTAAGAAAGACTTTTTTTTCTTGTTTGAGCAGTGATGGATGGCCAACCTTACAATCAGTTTGAAAGAATGGTTAATTATATCTTGAGAACTATAATTAAACATGGTGTTGGAGCTTTGGGCTCTTTGATTGATGTGGCCTACGCTGAAGGCCACATCAAGTATATCTGCTCATATAAAGCAATTTAAATTTGAGTGAATAAAGAGCTAGAAAAGCAGCCCTGGTAACCGATGTGATGCTGAATGTCCTTTGTTTGTGATGGTATCATAGTGGCTGAAGTTGAGGGGCCTCTTTACTAATGATTTTCTAGTGCGAAATATTTTCACGTAAGAAGCTCTTAGAGGTTATAGAGCCACAGAAATTAGAATGATTCCATAATTTAGGCTAATAAATGATTATGTTGTGTCAGCAAACATCTGCGTAAAGAGTAAACACGATCAACTAAATGTTAAAATCGATCTGAAGAAAACTTTTTGGGTGGACATGAACTGTCAATGACCACAGTAAATAAATATGAAATCTCACACACATTATAAACTTTACCAGTAACTATCAAATGATATGAAAATGGCGTTTGAAATCTATTGAAAAATATGTATGAGGGTGTTTACTTGGCTTGCCCTGGCAGTCTGTTTCCGCTGTGTGTTTTTTTTTTTTTAGTGATTTATTTATTTCCTGTCGTTTCAAGTAGTTTGCGTTGCTATGCAACTGCAGATACAAATAACTTTCCAATGTGTACAAACTGTGAATATATTGTTATTACTGCATAGGATGAGTGTCACTCCTTTCACTGCACTACCCCAACCTATGAGAAAGATTTGAGTTTTGCTCTCTGATACTTTGATACTCTGACCTACCACACACATTGACCTCTGAGATAGATGGCATGTCAGAATGATTTGTGTGTTATAAAAGAAGACAGACAGAGGCTCTTTTTAATGTTAACGTCATAAATAATACCATCATTTTCTCAGTAAAATATTTGTACTACACACTATTCAGTGATTATCCCTGAGGAAAGTAAAGGGTTACTGTGAAAGGAACTGATGAACCATTTGTAGCAGCTCCCAGGCTTGTGGTGAAATAAGTCTGATGTAGCAACATAAGGCCACCTTAAACAGGAAGCATCACAGTGACACATTAGTCTGATGATTCAATGCTCTCTTCGTATGCCTTATTGTGTACAGGCTACTGCTTCAGACTGCCAGTTCTAACAGTCCAGTGTTGATCTGAAAATGAACCATCAAAACAACTGCCACAACACTAATACCAATTCTACTATTTACAATAATAATGCTAATTTGATGAACAACTGCTCACCACAGTAGCACTAAAAATGTTAACTAACTTTTTAAATACAACCATGAAAACAAAAAAAAGTACAAAGTGTTGCGCACACATGTATGCGCGCACACACACACACACACACACACACACACACACACATATCCTTGATTCTTTTTTAACTGTTACATTCACTGTGTTTTGAAATGCATTTTAAATATATATTTCAAAATACATCCAAACTAGCTCCCAATAATCTCTGATTATTATGCTGCTTCACAGATGACCAAAACTAGGTGACGATGTCAAAAAGGCACTAATTCATAATGTATTCAAAATTTAAAAATGTAGACAACGCTAATATCAGAGTTAGAGAATGTCAAAATCAAGGTTCATTTCAACATGGTAAAGGTTTGTTGAGCAGTAAAAAATTACACTTATTGCATTCATTACTAATTACTAATACTGTTCTCCAGGTACTCTAATTTCCTCACACTGCCAAAAACATGTATGTTAAGATCTGATACTCCCATTATTGCCTTTGACCAAGGCATTGACTTCAGTATTGAGTTGGCCCCCAGATAATGCATGGCAAGTCCCCACTGCCTCTGAGTAGATAGGATGGATTAAATGAAGAAAGGATAAAGTATGATGCAGTCAATAATGTATGATTACTATCTACTTAAAGGATAATTATCACATGAACTACGAAAACAGGTTAAATTTTATCCATAATACTTTGTACCCTAATGAGAAATAGCAAGTTTTGTTTCAAGTGGCTAAATTCAGACAGGTTTTTTTTTTTTAACACTCACAGTATCACTTGAAGTGTTGCAAACAAGATGCAGTCCAGGTCTGTTACTGATCTGGGGCTGCATGACCCTTAGCGGGTGATTGGCCCATATTTCTGGGTTGAACTTATACAGTCTTGGGTATTTACTAGTTCCAGGTAAGAGTGGGTCTGCTACAATGGTAAGTGACTCTATAAGTGAGCTATCTCTTCCCAGTAGGCTCCAATCATATCATGCACAGGAGACTCAACACAAATCCTGTTCATGTAAAATGTACTGAGAGCATATCAGCAGAGAACAAGTTTACATTCTCTACTCAATGATTTCTCACCATTAAGATGACCAGTGTTCAGTTTTTTCATGAAGGATGTGAAATATATTTTATGTTAACAAGCTTTATATTTGAATGTTTTGTGCTTACATCTGTGCACGCTTGCACATACTGTATGTTTGTTACGAGTGCCAAAATATTTTTTTAAGTATTGCAGCTGACCTCTTTATTGAAGCTGTGTAAAAACACTTTCACCAAAAATGAAAAACGACAAAAGGGATAGGTTTACTAAAACCATCGGCACACATAAGAACTGTCTAATATTGACCACGGACCAAATGACTGAACTTAAACAAACAAAAACTTTTTGCACACAATTAAAGTTTCAATAAATCAGAACTGTAAAATACTGTTTCTGTTTTGTTTTATTTTGTTTTTTGACCAGAATCACAAACATGCAGAATATGGCAAAGCAGCCTCCTCTGGTCCTGCCTCACACAGGAGGAGCAGTCCAAATGCGGATTAAGAGTTCTACTACCAACACAGGAGAGAGACTGAGTCAGACAAAATCCATGGTCATCCCAGATGCAGACGCACCGCAGAAACCTGTGAGTGGGACATATCAACAAATACATTCACATAGGCACATATATGGACAGATTTTGGTTTTACACAAGTTTTAAGGATGCGTCTCTTGACATATTGAGTACATTGATAGCATGTTCAAAACCAAGGAAATGATAAAAATGACACTCTGGTTTTATTAACTGGAAGGACCTTCGTGGACTCAACATTCAATGAACTCAAAGCAATGGATATGAAGAGCCCATAAGCTCAAATTAGAAATTAAAGTTTCGCGTCACAGACACTGTATATTAGCTTTTTTCCTGGGAAATATCAGTTCAACAAGGACAGCAGAATATGCAAATGTGGAAATGTTAGAATTTCCTTCCTGTTACCCTAAAATGAATGCTGGCAAAGTATTCATTTTGATCATTCTGTCCCATTCTCAACAAGCAGTGAACAGTTGGCATTCTTATTGACACCATCCCACGGCCCCATTTGTCAGTCCCTTGCACTTTGGTTACCAACTAAGATGAGGCTGTATGTGTTTATGGGGATGGAAATGTTTGTGTATGTGTTGCAATGTTCTCTAACAAATTTATCATGGGGTAACCATTTCAGCAAAGACGGTCTGTCACTGCGGTTTCATCTCTTCTTCCAAAATCAAGTTATTTTGTGCTCAAGATCAGGTAACACTAATAAATATAGAGGAAGAAAAATAGAAGAAGTTCAGCTTCAAAGATCTTCATCTCTCTTTCAGTTTCAGCTCATAATCTTGATGGTGAGCCATTTACAGACAAATATAATTTAAGTCAGCTTTTTGTGATATAGTGAAATGCATTTAGTGTTAGGCCATATTATGTTTATTGATGCATACTGTGATATGTAGGAGTAGTACAGGAGCAACTGGACTGAGTATTTCTTGAAACATTTCCACTGAATTCCGGAATCTGTCTTGTATGGCTCTTAAAAATGTGAGATTAGAGATGAGGATATTGTGAACTATATTGAACTTCATTTGAAACTTTTATTCTGTGGTACGGATAGCTAAAACAAATTACAAATGAGTCTATTGTCGACAATGTCTACATAGTAAACAGTAGAGGGCAGGCTAACACTGTAGTATGAGATAAAACAGAGTCCTCGAACTGCTTTATTTCTCCAAAAATCTGATTAAGAATCACAGTCAGTCAAGCTTGAGTAAACATAAACATCACAACAAATCTGATCCAAGATCATCTACACAGCAAAAAAGAAATCGGAGGATAATGCTAGACTAAAAGGATGATGTTAAAAGAACTCTCCATGTACAGCTTAATTTATTGTCAAAACTGAAACACAAATCCCCTGTGTCATATAAATCATTGCAATCTGTATCCATGAAAACACAATAAGAGGTTAAACAAGGCTGCTATTAATGATATATTAACAATGATATATTATAATGCTTACAGGTATTAATATTAAAATAGGTATTAATATTAGAATAAAATTGACTTATAACCCAGCAAAAGATATCATACTGGGTTTTCAGTGCACAATTCTATACTCTAGCTTGTCTTGAAATGTTTGTAGGCTACCACTTACTATGCCTATCGATACTTTAAGCACTAACAATGTAGTGAAATTTACAGTCGAGACAAGCATTCACACTTTAATTATATAATACGTGTCTTTACATTCATTCTACATCTCTGCAAATGCTGGCCAGCTGTTTGAAATAAATCTACACCCAGTCACTGTCTGTTTCTCATTTGAATCTATTTTTAATGAAAAGTGCCAAGATCAACAGAACACTCATTTGACAAATGATACAAGATGAAGAACTGGTACAAAAGGTTGCACAAGAGAGAAGAGAGATGAAAAAGACCTCTTCTCATTAAGTCACTCTGTTTCTGCTTCCTTACATTGCAATTTGTCAGCTATAGCAATTCTTCATTAGCTTACTGATATTTGCCAACCACGGAATTTAGTAATTCTACAGGACAGTGTGCAGAGAGTAAAAAAAATGTGTAAATCAAAGTTTTGACTCTCATGTGTGGTTTTGATGATAGGCAAGAGTCAAGGGAAAGTGGAGAAAGAGAAAAAATACAGTTTTTATGTGTCCTATTTGTATGAGTGTGTAGTTCCTCAACACTCAACATTTCATTTAATGTTGTGACCAAGTAAGATGCTAAGCAAACAGAGTTTAAAGCAATATGTTGATGTTAGTTAACGGCATTGTGCAGAACTCCATATGTTAGCTCCTGCTGATGTTCTATAACGTGCTCCATCATGGACACATTATTTTTCACATTTTGTTTCATTTATGAACATTTCTGAAATGGCCACACAAAATTCTTTCAGTCACATACGTCTTAAATCATGGACATTTTTATTATTTTTTTCCCCTTTTCCCCTAATGTAAGTCTGTGCTAGTAAATCACTCTAAATTAATCTTTTCAGATTCCGAGTAGATGTCCTCTGTAATATCTGTCACTATAAGATCTGATTGACAGAAAAACACAGGCATTTCCTTTGTTTCTTGCAGCTGTATTTTGGTCCATTTCATATTCTCTTGAGAACTGTGTCTGTAAATCACATATCAGAACGGAAATGTAGCAAGCACGACTAGAGTGTGATTTTGCAAAGGAACTAGTTCCTTGTACTAGCCAGGACAATGTGTAAATAAATGAGCTCTTTAAGGTGTATGAACACTGAAATTTTGTAATGAAAATGTTGCATAACATAAAAAGAGTGATTTCTTTTATTTGCTGGTAAAATCCAATGTGTGTTCAGTTTTAGAAGTTAATTTACTTTTAATTTCTTTGATACCGGGGAAAACACATCTGGGTAAATGCCAAAATAAAGGAAAGATCAACTTTAAGTGTCTTAACAGGGCAATAGGTTATCCTGAAGTGCCACAGCAGCTTTGGTGCACTTTGGCACAGTTTTCATAAGTTTTATGTTGAAGGGTGTGACATCATTCTTTGTTGAGAAAATACATCATTTGGTATTTTATTTGAATCTTTTTTATTGAATCTTTCTCTCTTTGGTATTTTCTTTTTAGAGGAAATAGAATACATTGTCTCAGGCCCTGTTCCAGAACCTCCCAAAAATGTTCAATAGAGATCTTGTGTCCGAGACAGTAATTTATATGGTTTATAAATGACTTTTCATGCTCATTCAGATCATTCAGTGATGGCACATGTAGCATGAATAAGGCCCCTATTAATCTGAAGAAACCAGTCCCATCAGGACAGAAACACTTGGCTATAGGATGAAAATGAACACTGATGATGAGTTTACAGGCACAGGCATTTATTTTGTACTCTGCTTGGGCCTAAACCATACCAGGAGATGTACACTGTAACTATAACATGACCTATAGAAAAAACAACTTGAACTTGCAGGTTTCTTTAGTGTACAATACATATACACATGTTCATAAGTGGTTTATACACGACAACAAAGCCATAGCTTTTGTCTCTAGCCTTGATGAAACTGTCTTCTCATGAACTAGATTAACTGCAAGTAATTGATTCGGAATTGCCATTTTGTTTTACCTTGCATCTCAAACCAGTGCTTGCATCTCAAACCACTGTGGCTCTCAGCTGCCCGTAGTTGAAAAAGACTTTCCTACAGATCTCAGTGCTATCGTTTGTCATCTACAAATCTTCATCTTAATGCCATGCAAAATATTCCTCAACAATCACCTCTCTTTCAGTGATGTTAATTAATTCAGGAATGTCCTGGGGTGGAAACAAATGCTTTCAATATTCTTCAATACTTTTTTTATCCTTCTTTTATTCACGTGTTACTTACCTGTAAAAACACAGGCCGACTAAAGAACTTAAAAGAATACATAGAAAAAAATATGTTAATTTGTTTATTTTTTAAAATTAGTCTCTATGTGTTTTGTGGGGACAGCTCAGTTACAATCAGCTGCAGATTTTTTTTTTTTTTTTTTTTTTTTTTTGTCAGAGCAATTATTTTTCACAGTACATAAAAGGACTGATTTTTTTTTCTTTTCGTTCCCTTTCTTTCTTTTTCTTTCTTTTTCTTTCCTTTTCCTTTCCTTTTCTTTTCTTTACTTTTCTTTCTTTCTTTCTTTTTTTTTTGGTTTCTTTCAAATAGAATCATATAGTACACTCACCGCTGTTCTATATTTTAGTGTGTTTATTTGACTTCTCATCTAACA